>NW_006799818.1:621561-655816 GCF_000442215.2 Lipotes vexillifer
TACGCGGGCCTCTCACTGTTGTGGCCTCTCCCGTTGCGGAGCACAGGCTCCAGACGTGCAGGCTCAGCGGCCATGGCTCACGGGCCCAGCCGCTCCGCGGCACGTGGGATCCTCCCGGACCGCGACACGAACCCTCGTCCCCTGCATCAGCAGGCGGACCCTCAACCACTGCGCCACCAGGGAAGCCCCAAAATATATCTTTAAAATTCTTTAAGTTTAGGGTGAAAATCTGAGATGCCAACTTAAAAATGGGTCTAAGGGAACATGGTTTTTACGGGTTTTTTTTGAGAAGTATGATAGCCAAACGTTTGAAGACCTTTGTTATATTTTATTGCTATTAATTGTTCACACAAGGGGAGGGCACTGTCTTCTTGCTCTTCTTCCTGTGAAGTGCAGGATTTAATTGGTTGGTATTTTGCATATGCCTTACCTTTTGCTAATTAAACTTTAACTGAAAAACATGAATATCTTTCATGTGCCAGACTCAGTGCCGGGTATATCAGAAGAGACTCCAGGTCGTGCCTTCATGGTGTTCATAGTTCAGCCTCTACTCTTTGGGTTAGAGACTGAATCTTGATAGGAACTACAGCGTTCAGGTAAAAATGTGTGGCAGTTGAGTTAGGAACCGCAGGGATTCAACTAGGGATACAACCGTAATACTGTAAGTATGGTACTTGCAGAAGAAGAATGGTAGCATTCTTGGTTCTTGTAGGTACTGTGGCTTCTCCAAAGACTATCAGGTTAATATCCTTATTTGTCAAAATTAAATATGCCTGAAAGACTGCTGAAATTGGGCCAAGGGGACTGCGTTTCCTTGTTTGATTGGGTTTTTATAAAGAGCATTGCTGTTCCACTGAGTCTTTGTGACAAAATAGCGTTAAAATTACTCTTTCAATGAAATAAGGACACCATATTACTGACCAGGGTTCTGGGCAGTAAACTCTTAGAGTGGTGGCTTCATTTTCTTTATTATCAGGAATTTCTTCAGTTATGAATCAGAAGATTCATTTCATAAGTATTTTAGGAATAGCCAGAACTAAGAGTAGAACAGATTAACTCAACCTGATAGGATAGTGTTCTAGACACTTTTCATTTCTTCAGTGTTGAACTATGCTAATTTATTAGTGTAATTAAATGTAATTTGAGGGGTGTGAGACTCAAAATTCGTATGTACTGAATTCAACATTTTGCATAATTTCTCTTAATTCATTTTTGAAGGGCATAGAGTTCTGTCTTACATTATAAAGAAGTTGTTTAAGTAAATGCGCTCAACTTTATTTTGCTTTTCCCCCTAGGTGAAAAGAAATGGATTATCTCAGACAGTTAGCCAGGAAGAAAGAAAGAGACAAGAGGTATGTTTTCCACCAAGCAGATGCTTTAGGGTTCCAAGGGGTGCCTGTTATGTTCAGCATTTTCCTTTGACGTTGTATCCATTTTTTTTTTTTTTTTTTGCGGTACACGGGCCTCTAACTATTGTGGCCTCTCCCATTGCGAAGCACAGGCTCCGGACGCGCAGGCTCAGCGGCCATGGCTCGCGGGCCCAGCTGCTCTGCAGCATGTGGGATCCTCCCGGACCGGGGCACGAACCCGTGTCCCCTGCATCGGCAGGCGGACTCTCAACCACTGCGCCACCAGGGAAGCCCCATTTTTTTTTTTTTTCTTACAAAAGGAGTATGTGATCATTGTCAAATAAAACTACACATAAGCCCCCATAAAAGAAAATTTAAAATATACCAATGTCATTTTAACTTAACAAAGCACCTAGTCTGCGCGTATTTACACTGGAAGAAATATGTTGAAAAATGAAACAGACATTACTTAGATCCTGGAACTGAAAAAGGATGTTAGTGGAAAAACTGGTGAAATCTGAATAAAGTGTGAATATTTGTCTGCAGACAAAATGTAATGTACCCTGGATAGGGAAGGCCAGGTGAAGGAAATATAGGAACTCCGAACCGTCTTTGCAAGATTTCTATAAATCTAAAATTATACCAAAATAAAAGTTTACCTATTAAAATGTAAAACAGATAATAAGAGGGTTTCATAACTTGAAGTTTAATAAATGCAGTTTAAGAAAATTGCTCACTGTAATAATATTGCGAACTTGTCAAAGTACTTTCCTTCTGTTTTATGCATATGAGTATGGAGATACAGAAGCGTAGGCATATACATGCATGTAAATCAATTCCACAGAGGACATGAGATACCTTTTTCTTATTTCATTGGCCTGAAATAACACAAAAATATAAGGATGCATTGTAGTGCCATTTTTTTAACTTTAAAAGAAAAATAGTATATAACATTGGTGTATACGTCTCTGAGAATTAAAAATGTATTACATTTATAATTTTTTTCTTATTTTTATTTATAAAGAAGCTAAGACTTTCACTGAAATTGAAGTCCTACATTCTCTTCCTCTGTCTCATTCCCTTCCTCTCCTCCCCAGAGGCAACTATAATTATGAATTGATGTGTATCCATCCAGTCATGTATTAGGTATATCTATGTACATATACTTGTGTGTATCTGTTAAGATGTAGATAAATGGTATGATTCTGAACCTGTTTTGGTTGGTTGCTTTTTACATTCAACACTGTTTCTGAGATTTATCCATGTTAATGCATGTTAATCTAGATCATTTACTCAAACTACTGTATAGTATTCCATTCTCTAAATACTACTTAAAAAAAAAAATCTGTTCTCCTAGTGAGGGACAACAGGCAGTACTTTTTTTCTTTACGGTTAACATTGTGGCATAAACAATATTTCTCTCTGTTTGTGGACAAATTCAAGAGCTTCTCCAGGGTCCTAGTCCCATTTGAATATTTCTTTTCTTTTAAACCTATTCTGTTTCCCTTATATTTTGAAAATATTTATTTAGATTTGTGATTTAGAAAAGTAATGACTGGGAATTCCCTGGCAGTCCAGTGGTTAGGACTCTGTGCTTTCACTGGCGAGGGCCCAGGTTCAATC
Organism: Lipotes vexillifer; assembly: GCF_000442215.2. Classification (NCBI taxonomy): domain Eukaryota; kingdom Metazoa; phylum Chordata; class Mammalia; order Artiodactyla; family Lipotidae; genus Lipotes; species Lipotes vexillifer. The sequence continues at coordinate 624,534 of NW_006799818.1, forward strand.
CCTGGTAATGACAGCAAATCTAACTATGGTTTCTTTCTATTCCTATACAGATATTTTAACAGGTCTAATGTGATTTGCTTTTAAGTAGTTGATGACCCAATTGCATGTTTTAAGTTATTACATTAAACTTATTATGTTAAACTACCACTTAGTCATCTTTTCCTGTGATCTACTCTGTATAGTTTATCATATCTTTTTGTTTGAATCTTCACATTTTGGATTTGATTACAAAAGTCTCTACTTTTGAAAATATTTTTTACTCATTCCAAGGCACTATATCCATCAACAACCTGAAATCCATTATTTTTGGTCAGGATGGGTGAATTTTCTTTAGTTTGCATTACATTTCCTGATGATAATTGTATTGATTGAATAGAATCACACGAGATACAGGTTGAATGAGACTCTTAATGTTCTTACTCTTTACTCATTAGATGATTATATCACTTAAGTCCCTGGAGCGCAACTGAGGTTAGACCAGTATGACTCCTCTAAAAGCTTGTGGATGCTAAAAAGAGAGGTGAACCCCGAGACTAGCACCACTAACCTGACTTAAAGAACTATGGCTCACCTACCGGCAGCGGGGCGTCCACCTGCCTGTGCCTGACTGCTCCCACCCGGCCTCAGCTGGAGCACAGGGTCTCACGGGGAGAATTTTCTGTGCCCTTTGGGCCAAGCACTGAGGGGAAGAACCCTGGAGGTCAAGGGGGTTGATGGCAGTGTTACTAGGGAAGGTCTCCGGGAAGGATGGGAACCTCAAGCCTGCAAGGATGTTCACTATCCCTCCCTGAGGAGGAATTCACCCTGCCTGGCCATTCTTGGAGAATCTGATTTTGTTAAGGTGCTAGATGAATTCCTTACACAGGGTGCTGGTGTCCCTCCACGTATATGGGTTGGCTTTTGATAATTAATGAACGCTTATCAGGTAAACCACTGTGTGCCTGACACCAAGAGTTTCTGCCGAGGGTCCTTCGCTCCTTCTTGAGACACTGATGGGAGCAGAGAGGGTGGCTTGTTGGACGGAATTACTTTCAATTGTATGAGTTTATATAAAAGAATTCCTGTGGCTGATAAGAACCTTTTGAGGGTAGGTCCAATCATGCTCTTTAATGCACCCAGAATATTTGTTCTTATTAACCACAAATTAGTTGGATTAAAACATAGGGAGAGAAAGGAGGACCCACAAGGGAGGGAAGAAATGTATTTGTGAGAAATTTTCTCTGAATCCCAAGTGAGGTCCATAAATCTTCACTGTCCCAGAGCAGCATGCTTTGAAATCAGGGCTGGAGGAGATGACCCCAAAGGTTAATTAAGGTCACACTGAGATTTTAGGACATGCCTTAGCTTCCTCCCAGAGATTCTGCCCCCTGGCAAAGTGTGACCTCAGGATGCAATCTCAAGTCATCCAAATACTTTCATTTTTTCCTATTTACACTCTAGGCAGTGACTCTATTTCTCAAAATTTGGGTGTATGTGCCTTATATAAAGACAGTAGTTTGGTAATGTAGTTTTTAATACTTATCTTTTTGTATTTTTTTAGATATTATGTTATTCTTATAGCAGAATTGTGAGAGCTATAGGTTTAATTCTTTAATTGAAGGAATGAATAACACACTTCTTCTTCCTTCTATCAGGCTATCTTTGAAGTTATATCCTCTGAACATTCATATTTACTCAGCTTGGAGATCTTGATACGAATGTTTAAAAATTCTAAAGCACTGAGTGATACGATGACCAAAACAGAGAGTCACCATCTTTTCTCCAATATTACAGATGTCTGTGAGGCAAGCAAAAAGTAAGTTCACTTTCGTTTGCCTTTGGTCATGCCAAGACATTACTTATTAACAAACAGCTGCGTTATCTCAAAAGGAAGACATTTCGAGGTGTGAAGTCTCTCATTTGTTCAATTGACTTTTATCTTTATTCCTTGAAATAAATTTCAAGATGTGTTTCAAGGTGTTGATGTATAGACAGATGCTAAGTGTGTAATTAATTGTCACAGAAGACAGTTATATCTAAGGTCTCTATATTCCTTCTCTTTTTCCCTATTTTTCCTTTTTCCCTTTTATTTTTCCTTTTTAATTATGCCAATAATATAACAACATTAGTTGGAAGGAAACAAGGTAACTCGCTATCAAACCATTCAAATGCAGAAATTATTTCTGTTTACATTTTCATAATAGTCTTGTCCTTGTTAAGATATGTATATATATTTTTAAAATGCAGTCATAGTGACCATAACGATGTTTACAGATTTTCCCTATTTCACTTTCCATAAGCACTATTAGAAGAGTTTCCATTATTATTCTTTTTTTTTTGTGGTACGCGGGCCTCTCACTGTTGTGGCCTCTCCCGTTGCGGAGCACAGGCTCCGGACACGCAGGCTCAGCGGCTATGGCTCACGGGCCCAGCCGCTCCGCGGCATGTGGGATCTTCCCGGACTGGGGCATGAACCCGTGTCCCCTGCATCGGCAGGCGGGCTCTCAACCACTGTGCCACCAGGGAAGCCCTCCATTATTATTCTTAATGAGTGCAGGAAGCTCAGTTTGTACACCAGTGGTGAGCTCTTCTGTCCTTCCGAGGGAACTACACAGCCTGTACTGGAGCCATGTGCCAGCAGTGTTGCTGTGCCACCGGAAGCCCTCCATTATTATTCTTAATGAGTGCAGGAAGCTCAGTTTGTACACCAGTGGTGAGCTCTTCTGTCCTTCCGAGGGAACTACACAGCCTGTACTGGAGCCATGTGCCAGCAGTGTTGAGCCACCCGAAGTTGCTATTTTGGTAGATCAAAATGGATTGAATATTGGCAGTTTTGTATGGTTGGGTCACAGGTAGGTTTACTGTACAACTCATAGCTTAAGCTTCAAGGCTCCTCATTTGCAAGGGCACCTTTTAAATATTTGCTTTTGTGCCTAATTTTTTTCTTAGAGGGCCTCCAAATTGTACAGGCTTCAGGGCCCACAAAAACAGGATCTGTCCCTGGGGTGAGTACCCCTCATGAATCTGGACATTGTTCATTTGTCACTTTAGGGAAAATCCAAGTAGGCAGTGATGGTAACACGTTTGTATCCCTGGCTCCATCGCTGTGTGCAGGTAGATTTTCCTTTTGAACTGCAAGATTGAACATCTGTGCTGAACAGGTTAGCGTGTGAGTTGGAGCCACTGCAGAGATGCAATTTGTGGTCAGATCAGCGAGCTCTCCCAATATTTTATGGCAGTGACATAACTTCAGAAGCCAGATTCTGCCACAAGAAAAGATCTTGACAATCTTATTACTGGCATGGATACTTAAAAATATGTGTCCAGAGAACCTGCTGGGCCTTAGAGAACAGGGGCCTGTGGTGTGCAGGTGGTGACACACACTGCAGCTTGGAAGTCCTTTTTCAGAAGCTGGGTCATTGCTTGTGTTCAGCCTATTGGTTTTCTTTTTGGTACCAGTCTTGCCCATTTTGGTAAGAGAAATGAAAAATCTCCTTTCTCCCGTTAGTGAAGGGGGCAGAGCAAGAGCCTTAGATGGTGTGTCCCTGTTCAACAGGTATTCAGATTTCAAAATGAGTCTCTTTCATTTTAACTTGTACTTTGGTTTAACTACGAAAATAAATCTCCATGTTAGATATATCGCTATAAAGAATTATTTCTGTTTTGATAACCATAAAATGTAAGTTATGATTTTAATTAGAATATGTTTCCTGAAAACCATGGTGGCATGTTTTTCACTCCTCTCTGGAATTGTTCTTTGAATCGTGTGGCCATCAGTCCACTTCTCATAGCCTATAAATGACTCTAGAGAAAGCTGTTAGTCAATTCTGATTGTTGAGTAGCAGCAGTTCTTGAACAGAGTATATTTTGGGTCCTAAGAGTCTCTGGGCCTCGGCAGCACTGCTCGTGTACCAGGCATGCTTCAGAAGGAGCCTGGGCCCCAGCAATCACATCTTGTCTTGGTAGTTGGTTAACCTTGAGAAGGTTGCTAAACCTCTCCAACTCATTTCTTATATATAAAATAGGGATAAAAACCATAATTGGTTAACCCTGAAATAAGTCATTTTATTTAAATTATAGATGAAAATTTTATTATTTTAATTTCACTCATTTACAAAATTTAAATCTATTATGATTTTATTTAAATGTTTTCATTTCTGTAGTAACTTAAAATAAGAGACTATTCGGGACATTTTTGTCTATTTTTCACTTTTAAAACAAAACTCAAACTTCTCAGCCTGCATTAAATGATAAAGAAAGAAATATCTTTATCCTTTACATTTTTTGTTTTGTTTTTATTTGAAATGCAGTGTTTTAATTTGGAGAGATGCCTATATAATATTTGATCTCTGTTATATTTCAACTAAGAATGATCAGCTTCTGCATGGTAATCCTGTGTCTGTATCGTAATAACTTACATTATAAAAGTTTATTTAAGCTTGAAATACTCATTTCAGATACAGCCTTTTTAAAATTCAAAGTTCTCAGAAGATTTACAAAACCTATTTCATTATGTAAAGCCTGCTTGTTGAATTTCCAGCATTTGGGCTCCAAGAGTGACTGACTCTCAAGTGGTAATGCCTTCATGTGCTACCCATGAAAGAGTTTCCAGTCTTGAGAAATCATAAAATTTTCATTTTTTTCTTGAATAAACAAACGATCAGTGTCTGAATTAAGTACTGATTAAGTGGGGCATTGTTAAGTGTGGCATAATCAAGACTCTTTTCATTGCTTTACTTTTACCTGATGAAAAATTGTAGCTGTAGGTGGCGGGATATTCAGTGGAGGCTGAGGTCACAACATGCTCAGCATTTGACTTAACAATGTGATGTCTGGTCCTCTTTACAGTGGCTCAGGTTCTTCACTGTTTTCCAGTAAATGTCACCAAGAAGCCCTTATGTATAGGAGGAAGCTATATGAAAACAAACAGGCAGGGACAAAATCATTCTGATTCTGGGTGTGTGCATTTATCAGTGGATGTTCCTACTGAATTCTTTCCTGCTTTATAAAGAATTGTTCATTTCAGTCGACACTTGTGGAGCCTTCTATTCTTCCAGATGCCTGGATTCTAGAGCATTTCAGCTGGTGGCATCTGCCCTGTGGCTCTTGGTCCTCAGGGGCCAGTGGCGGCCAGTGGAACATCCCCAGTGTGTGTGCAGAGGCATCCTAGGGCAGGGCACTTACCCAAAATGGGCAGGTTTGGGTCATGCCGGAGGTTATGGGCCTAGGGCCCCTGGTGAGAATCACAGATGAGGATGAGAGAAGATGGTAATGGCCTTTGTGTGCCTGCTGAGGAGTTTTTACTGTTTACTGAAAGCTGGGTGGACACAATGGGCAATTAAGTAGGGGACTGACCTGGTGGTCTGGGAGATGACAGTAGAATGGTGTTTGCATAAGAGAGGAGGTGAAGATGGTGAAAGGTTTGGGGCCATTGCAGTAACACAGCCAGAGATGATGGGAATCCTATAGGAGTCCTAAGAGGAAGGACTTGAAGGATATTTAGAACCTGCAATCCTGAGGACTTGGCAAGAGAGAGGGAGGAGTTTTGTTTATCTCCCAGCTTCTGCCTGGTTGACTGTGGATGGTGGTTGTATTAGCCAGGGTATAAGAGAAACGGGTTGGGGCTTAATGAGGGAGATAAGGAATTCAATTTGGGGCAAGTTTGAAATGACTGTGGAGCATGAGGGGAAGGTGTCTAGTTGAAAGGAGAAAAAGATTAGAATTCCAGAAACATCTTGACTTGAATGTAGATTTGAACCCACATTCTTGGCACAGTGGGTTTAAGTGAGATACTAGAGCTTGTAGTGATGGTTTTTAAGTGGTGGTGGTGGTACTGGTGGTGGTTGTGTTTGCCTCCTGGGGGCATTTGGAATGTGTTTTCGGTTGCCCCAGTGACCTGGGGACTCTATTGGCATTAGTAGGTGGGGGCCAGAGGTGCCAGACGTCCTACAAGTGGTAGAACTGCCCTAGACAAGCATGAATTGTCCTACCCAAATGCCCGTTGTGTCCTTGAGATGCACGGATCGAGCAAAAAGTAAAAGAAAACCAAGGTCAGAATTTTGGCACAGAAACATTTAAGGAGCCTGCATCCGGGGCGTGGGGGACAAAATTGAAGCAAATAGGGTAAGAATTACTGCCAGGACCTTTCTCAGGCCCCTTGGCTGTGGAGGGTTTGCCTCTGTCTTTAATGCCTTCCTGTCACCCCCTGTGTCAGTGCCATGGGCAAGGCAGCTATTTGCTTTGTAATCTTCTTTAAAGGCATATGCGGAGAGGCAGCTGGAACCCTACTGGTTCTGTATTTGACCCCTCCTACAAAGAGTGCGGCCCTTTTCTTTTTCTTGGGATGATTAGAACTAAATCCTCCCAAGTTCAGGCAGTCCCAGTATGCCTTTGGTCAGTGCCAGGGCAGGGCCTTTGACCTCCCAGCTCTGGACCTACTTCCTTCTACCTTTGACTGCTTTAACTTCCCTCTGACTCAAATGCATGAAATCTCCCTGGATTCATGGTCTCTCTGTCTTTTAAGGCCCAAAGATGTCCTAAAAACCTAATCATCCCATGAAAAAAAGGGAGTATTAGATATCTTTTGTTTAGAAATGAATAGGCTTAATTCATAAATAAACACCACACATTCTATATGCTTTGCCTATTTGCATATATCCTTTGATTATTTTTTTTGTTCTGCTTTTACGTATCTGTGTTCATTTAGAATAATTTATAGATAGTTGCCATATTAATAGAAAAAGACCTACAAGTATGATTAATTTACATGAATTAGCAACAGAATATGATCTTATTCAGTAATTCCACTTGTTTTTAAATTTAAGATCTATTGATGGTAAAAGACTGACACTATGGAAAGGAGACTGCCTTTTGTATAAGACTGAATATTAATCCCACTGCTGTGTTTAGAAACATTAAGGTCTAAGTAAGGTCTTTTGTATTAAAATGTTTTCTGCAAAATGAAAACTAGATGAACCTCTGTTTTTATGTTTTATAAAATGATGTGTTTTTAATCTTTTTTTTTTACATCTTTATTGGAGTATAATTGCTTTACAATAGTTTCTGCTTTATAGCAAAGTGAATCAGTTATACATATACATATGTTCCCATATCTCTTCCCTCTTGCGTCTCCCTCCCTCCCACCCTCCCTATCCCACCCCTCCAGGCGGTCACAAAGCACGGAGCTGATCTCCCTGTGCTAGGCAGCTGCTTCCCACTAGCTATCTACCTTACGTTTGGTAGTGTATATATATATGTCCATGCCTCTCTCTAGCTTTGTCACAGCTTACCCTTCCCACTCCCCATATCCTCAAGTCCATTCTCTAGTAGGTCTGTGTCTTTATTCCTGTCTTACCCCTAGGTTCTTCATGACATTTTTTTTCTTAACTTCCATATATATGTGTTAGCATACGTTATTTGTCTTTCTCTTTCTGACTTACTTCACTCTGTATGACAGACTCTAGGTCTATCCACCTCATTACAAATAGCTCAATTTCGTTTCTTTTTATGGCTGAGTAATATTCCATTGTATATATGTGCCACATCTTCTTTATCCATTCATCCAATGATGGACACTTAGGTTGTTTCCATCTCCGGGCTATTGTATATACAGCTGCAATGAACATTTTGGTACATGACTCTTTTTTTTTTTTTTTGCGGTACACGGGCCTCCCACCGCTGCGGCCTCTCCCGTTGCGGAGCACAGGCTCCGGACACACAGGCACAGAGGCCATAGCTCACAGGCCCAGCGGCTCCGCGGCATGTGGGATCCTCCCGGACCGGGGCACGAACCCGTGTCCCCTGCATCAGCAGGCGGACCCTCAACCACTGCGCCACCAGGGAAGCCTGATGACTCTTTTTGAATTATGGTTTTCTCACGTTATATGCCCAGTAGTGGGATTGCTGGGTCTTATGGTAGTTCTATTTGTAGTTTTTTAAGGAACCTCCATACTGTTCTCCATAGCGGCTGTACCAGTTCACATTCCCACCAGCTGTGCAAGAGTGTTCCCTTTTCTCCACACCCTCTCCAGAATTTATTGTTTCTAGATTTTTTGATGATGGCCATTCTGACTGGTGTGAGATGATATCTCATTGTAGTTTTGATTTGCATTTCTCTAATGATTAATGATGTTGAGCATTCTTTCATGTGTTTGTTGGCAGTCTGTATATCTTCTTTGGAGAAATGTCTATTTAGGTCTTCTGCCCATTTTTGGATTGGGTTGTTTATTTTTTTGTTATTGAGCTGCATGAGCTGCCTGTAAATTTTAGAGATTAATCCTTTGTCAGTTGATTCATTTGCAAATATTTTCTCCCATTCTGAGGGCTGTCTTTTGGTCTTGTTTATGGTTTCCTTTGCTGTGCAAAAGCTTTGAAGTTTCATTAGGTCCCATTTGTTTATTTTTGTTTTTATCTCCATTACTCTAGGAGATGGGTCAAGAAGGATCTTGCTGTGATTTATGTCATAGAGTGTTCTGCCTATGTTTTCCTCTAAGAGTTTGATAGTTTCTGGCCTTACATTTAGGTCTTTAATCCATTTTGAGCTTATTTTTGTGTATGGTGTTAGGGAGTGATCTAATCTCATACTTTTACATGTACCTGTCCAATTTTCCCAGCACCACTTATTGAAGAGGCTGTCCTTTCTCCACTGTATATTCCTGCCACCTTTATCAAAGATAAGGTGACCATATGTGCATGGGTTTATCTCTGGGCTTTCTATCCTATTCCATTGATCTATCTTTCTGTTTTTGTGCCAGTACCATACTGTCTTGATTACTGTAGCTTTGTAGTATAGTCTGAAGTCAGGCAGCCTGATTCCTCCAGCTCCATTTTTTGTTCTCAAGATTGCTTTGGCTATTCGGGGTCTTTTGTGTTTCCATACAAATTGTGAAATTTTTTGTTCTAGTTCTGTGAAAAATGCCAGTGGTAGTTTGATAGGGATTGCATTGAATCTATAGATTGCTTTGGGAAGTAGAGTCATTTTCAACAATGTTGCTCTTCTAATCCAAGAACATGGTATATCTCTCCATCTATTTGTATCATCTTTAATTTCTTTCATCAGTGTCTTATAATTTTCTGCGTACAGGTCTTTTGTCTCCTTAGGTGGGTTTACTCCTAGATATTTTATTCTTTTTGTTGCACTGGTAAATGGGAGTGTTTTCTTGATTTCACTTTCAGATTTTTCATCATTAGTGTATAGGAATGCCAGAGATTTCTGTGCATTAATTTTGTATCCTGCAACTTTACCAAATTCATTGATTAGCTCTAGTAGTTTTCTGGTAGCATCTTTAGGATTCTCTATGTAGAGTATCATGTCATCTGCAAACAGTGACAGCTTTACCTCTTCTTTTCTGATTTGGATTCCCTTTATTTCCTTTTCTTCTCTGATTGCTGTGGCCAAAACTTCCAAAACTATGTTGAATAAGAGTGGTGAGAGTGGGCAACCTTGTCTTGTTCCTGATCTTAGTGGAAATGGTTTCAGTTTTTCACCTTTGAGGACGATGTTGGCTGTGGGCTTGTCATATATGGCCTTTATTATGTTGAGGAAAGTTGCCTCTATGCCTGCTTTCTGCAGGGTTTTTATCATAAGTGGGTGTTGAAATTTGTCAAAAGCTTTCTCTGCATCTGTTGAGATGATCATATGATTTTTTCTCCTTCAGTTTGTTATATGGTGTATCACGTTGATTGATTTGCATACATTGAAGAATCCTTGCATTCCTGGAATAAACCCCACTTGATCATGGTGTATGATCCTTTTAATGTGCTGTTGGATTCTGTTTGCTAGTATTTTGTTGAGGATTTTTGCATCTATGTTCATCAGTGATATTGGCCTGTAGTTTTCTTTCTTTGTGACATCCTTGTCTGGTTTTGGTATCAAGGTGATGGTGGCCTCGTAGAATGAGTTTGGGAGTGTTACTCCTTCTGCTATATTTTGGAAGAGTTTGAGAAGGATAGGTGTTAACTCTTCTCTAAATGTTTGATAGAATTCGCCTGTGAAGCCATCTGGTCCTGGGCTTTTGTTTGTTGGAAGATTTTTTTTTTTTTTTTTTTTGCGATATGTGGGCCTCTCACTGTCGTGGCCTTTCCCGTTGCCGGATGCGCAAGCTCAGCGCCCATGGCTCATGGGCCCAGCCGCTCCGCGGCATGTGGGATCCTCCCGGACCGGGGCACGAACCCGTATCCCCTGCATCGGCAGGCGGACTCTCAACCACTGCGCCACCAGGGAGGCCCTGTTGGAAGATTTTTAATCACAGTTTCAATGTCAGTGCTTGTGATTTGTCTGTTCATATTTTCTATTTCTTCGTGATTCAGTCTTGGCAGCTTGTGCATTTCTAAGAATTTGTCCATTTCTTCCAGATTGTCCATTTTATTGGCATAGAGTTGCTTGTAGTAATCCCTCATGATTTTTTGTATTTCTGCAGTGTCAGTTGTTACTTCTCCTTTTTCATTTCTGATTCTATTGATTTGAGTCTTCTCCCTTATTTTCTTGATGAGTCTGGCTAATGGTTTATCAATTTTGTTTATCTTCTCAAAGAACCAGCTTTTAGTTTTATTGATCTTTGCTATTGTTTCCTTCATTTCTTTTTCATTTATTTCTGATCTGATTTTTATGATTTCTTTCCTTCTGCTAACTCTGGGGTTTTTTTGTTCTTCTTTCTCTAATTGCTTGAGGTGCAAGGTTAGGTTGTTTATTCGAGATGTTTCCTGCTTCTTAAGGTGGGCTTGTATTGCTATAAACTTCCCTCTTAGAACTGCTTTTGCTGCATCCCATAGGTTTTGGGTCGTTGTATCTCCATTGTCATTTGTTTCTAGGTATTTTTTAATTTCCTCTTTGATTTCTTCAGTGATCACTTCGTTATTAAGTAGTGTATTGTTTAGCCTCCATGTGTTTGTATTTTTTACAGCTCTTTTCCTATAATTGATATCTAGTCTCATGGCGTTGTGGTCGGAAAAGATACTTGATACAATTTCAATTTTCTTAAATTTACCAAGGCTTGATTTGTGACCCAAGATATGATCTATCCTGGAGAATGTTCCATGAGCACTTGAGAAAAATGTGTATTCTGTTGTTTTTGGATGGAGTGTCCTATAAATATCAATTAAGTCCATCCTGTTTAATGTATCATTTAAAGCTTGTGTTTCCTTATTTATTTTCATCTTGGATGATCTGTCCATTGGTGAAAGTGGGGTGTTGAAGTCCCCTACTATGAATGTGTTACTGTCGATTTCCCCTTTTATGGCTGTTAGTATTTGCCTTATGTATTGAGGTGCTCCTATGTTGGGTGCATAAATATTTACAATTGTTATATCTTCTTCTTGGATCGATCCCTTGATCATTATGTAGTGTCCTTCTTTGTCTCTTCTGATAGTCCTTATTTTAAAGTCTATTTTGTCTGATATGAGAATTGCTACTCCAGCCCTTTCTTTTGTTTCCATTTGCATGGAATATCTTTTTCCATCCCCTTACTTTCAGTCTGTATGTGTCTCTAGGTCTGAAGTGGGTCTCTTGTAGACAGCATATATATGGGTCTTGTTTTTGTATCCATTCAGCCAATCTGTGTCTTTTGGTGGGAGCACTTAGTCCATTTACATTTAAGGTAATTATCAATCTGTATGTTCCTGTTCCCATTTTCTTAATTGTTTTGGTTCGTTATTGTAGGTCTTTTCCTTCTCTGTGTTTGTTTCCTAGAGAAGTTCCTTTAGCATTTGTTGTAAAGCTGGTTTGGTGGTGCTGAACTGTCTCAGCTTTTGCTTGTCTGTAAAGGTTTTAATTTCTCTGTCAAATATGAATGAGATCCTTGCTGGGTAGAGTAATCTTGGTTGTGGGTTTTTCTCCTTCATCACCTTAAGTATGTCCTGCCAGTCCCTTCTGGCTTGCAGAGTTTCTGCTGAAAGATCAGCTGGTAACCTTATGGGGATTCCCTTGTGGGTTATTTGTTGTTTTTCCCTTGCTGCCTTTAATATGTTTTCTTTTTTATTTAATTTTTGACAGTTTGATTAATATGTGTCTTCGCGTATTTCTCCTTGGATTTATCCTGTATGGGACTCTCTGTGCTTTCTGGACTTGATTAACTATTTCCTTTCCCATATTAGGGAAGTTTTGAACTGTAATCTCTTCAAATATTTTCTCAGTCCCTTTTTCTCTTCTTCTTCTGGGACACCTATAATTCGAATATTGGTGCGTTTAATGTTGTCCCAGAGGACTCTGAGACTGTCCTCAGTTCTTTTTATTCTTTTTTCTTTATTCTGCTCTGCAGTAGTTATTTCCACTATTTTATCTTCCAGGTCACTTATCCGTTCTTCTGCCTCATTTATTCTGCTATTGATCCCATCTAGAGTATTTTTAATTTCATTTATTGTGTTGTTCTTCGTTGCTTGTTTCATCTTTAGTTCTTCTAGGTCCTTGTTAAATGTTTCTTGCATTTTGTCTTTTCTATTTCCAAGATTTTGGATCATCTTCTCTATCATTATTCTGAATTCTTTTTCAGGTAGACTGCCTATTTCCTCTTCATTTGTTAGGTCTGGTGGGTTTTTATCTTGCTCCTTCATCTGCTGTGTGTTTTTCTGTCTTCTCATTTGCTTATCTTACTGTGTTTGGGGTCTCCTTTTTGCAGGCTGCAGGTTCGTAGTTCCTGTTGTTTTTGGTTTCTGTCCCCAGTGGCTAAGGTTGGTTCAGTGGGTTGTGTAGGCTTCCTGGTGGAGAGGACTAGTGCCTGTGTTCTGGTGGATGAGGCTGGATCTTGTCTTTCTGGTGGGCAAGTCCACATCTGTTGGTGTGTTTTGGGGTGTCTGTGGACTTATTATGATATTAGGCAGCCTCTCTGCTAATGGGTGGGGTTGTGTTCCTGTCTTGCTAGTTGTTTGGCATAGGGTGTCCAGCACTGTAGGTTGCTGGTCGTTGAGTGAAGCTGGCTGCTGGTGTTGAGATGGAGATCTTTGGGAGATTTTCGCTGTTTGATATTATGTGGAGTTGGGAGGTCTCTTGTGGACCAGTGTTCTGCAGTTGGCTCTCCCACCTCAGAGGCACAGCCCTGACTCCTGGCTACAGCACCAAGAGCCTTTCATCCACACGGCTCAGAATAAAAGGGAGAGAAAGTAGAAAGAAAGAATTAGTAGATGTAGGAAAGAAAGCAAGCAAGCAAGCAAGCAAGCAAGCAAGCAAGCAAGAAAGAAAGAAAATAAAGAAAGAAAGAAAGGAAAGAAAGAAAAGAAAGGAAAGAAAGAAAAGGGTGGGAAGGAGCGAGGGAGGGAAGGAGGAAGGAAGGAAGGAGGGAAGGAAGGAAAGAAAGAAAGAAGATAAAATAAAGCAAGGTAAAATAAAATAAAGTTATTAAAATTAAAAATAATTATTAAGAAAAAAATTTAAAAAAAAACAGATGGATAGAACCCTAGGACAGATGGTGGAAGGAAAGCTATACAGACAAAATCTCACACAGAAGCATAAACATACACACTCACAAAAAGAGGAAAAGGAGAAAAAAATCATAAATCTTGCTCTCAAAGTCCACCGCTTCTATTTGGGATGATTCGTTGTCTATTCATGTATTCCACAGGCGCAGGGAACATCAAGTTGATTGTGGAGCTGTAATCCGCTGCTTCTGAGGCTGCTGGGAGAGATTTCCCTTTCTCTTCTTTGTTCTCACAGCTCCCAGGGGCTTAGCTTTGGATTTGGGTCCGCCTCTCTGTGTAGGTCGCCAGAGGGCGTCTGTTCTTCGCTCAGACAGGATGGGGTTAAATGAGCAGCTGCTTCGGGGACTCTGGCTCATTCAGGCCGGGGGCGGGGAGGGAGGGGCACGGGGTGCAGGGCGAGCCTGTGGCGGCAGAGGCCGGCGTGACGTTGTACCAGCCTGAGGCGCGCCGTGCGTTCTCCTGGGGAAGTTGTCCCTGGATCCCAGGGCCCTGGCAGTGGGAGGCTGCACAGGGTCCCCAGAAGGGGGGGTGTGGATAGTGATCTGTGCTCGCACACAGGCTTCTTGGTGGCGGCAGCAATAGCCTTAGCGTCTCATGCCCGTCTCTGCGGTCTGCGCTTTTAGCCGCGGCTCGCACCCATCTCTGGAGCTCCTTTAAGCAGCGCTCTTAATCCCCTCTCCTCGCGCACCAGAAAACAAAGAGGCAAGAAAAAGTCTCTTGCCTCTTCGGCAGCGCCAGAGTTTTCCCTGACTCCCTTCCGGCTAGACGTGGCGCACTAACGCCCTGCAGGCTGTGTTCCTGCCGCCAACCCCAGTCTTCTCTCGGCGCTCCGAACGAAGCCCGAGCCTCAGCTCCCAGCCCCGCCTGCCCCGGCAGGGGAGCAGACAAGCCTCTTGGGCTGGTGAGTGCTGTTTAGCACCGATCCTTTGTGCGGGAGTCTTTCCGCTTTGCCCTCCGCACCCCTGTTGCTGTGCTCTCCTCCGCGGCTCCAAAGCTATCCCCCTCCGCCACCCGCTGTCTCCGCCCGCGAAGGGGCTTCCTAGTGTGTGGAAACCTTTCCTCCTTCACGGCTCCCTCCCACTGGTGTAGGTCCCGTCCCTATTCTTTCGTCTCTGTTTTTTTTTTTTTCTTTTGCCCTACCCAGGTAGTGGGGAGTTTCTTGCCTTTGGGAGGTCTGAGGTCTTCTGCCAGCATTCAGTAGGTGTTCTGTAGGATTTGTTCCACGTTTAGATGTATTTCTGGTGTATCTGTGGGGAGGAAGGTGATCTCTGCCTCTTACTCTTCCGCCATCTTCCCGGAAGCCTCTATGATAGTTTATTTATGAAGCTTTAAACTGCTAGTGTTGGAGGGTATCCTGCAGAGGTGGGAGGTGGCTGTGGTTCACCGCGGGGACAAGGACACTGGCAGCAGAAGTTCTCTGTTTTTAATCTTATTTCTGAGTTTTCATTCTAAATATCTAGATTATGCTAACAATACTTCATTTGCATTTTTTCAATAATGGAATATACTGTTATTTGTGACCTCTAAAAATATGCTGCTAAAGAACTTTGGAAGATGCTTGTTTTTCTTGTTTCCATTACAAAGTTAAAATATTGGTATTTCTTTGGGAAGTAATTTAAAGCTAAAACTATGCTGTCTTCAGTTTCTGCAGAGCAAAATAAAAATATCCATCAATGTGCTTTTGTGTCCTGAGGAACTGAATTTGTTCCCAACATATAATGAGCAGCGAATGCCAAATTCTCCAGTTTCTGCTTTGTGTGGAGGAGTAAATTACAGTAATAGTAAACAGATAAAATGAGACTTACCCAGAACTTGCTTCTCCAGAAGATTCTTTTCCCTAATTTAATCAGATTATATTAAAATTGGAATATCATGGAACACTGGGTACTGTTAATGCATGTTTTAATATTATTTTATAAAATGACTTCATATTATGAAAAATGACATTTTACTCAAATAATGGCACAACGTGTCTGCATTATAAAGTGTTTTCTCTATTTGGTAATTAAAATTCTCAACTTTAATGTATTGACAGCAAACTTTCAGAAGTTTTGTAATATTAATATTAGCATTTCGTCTTGCCTGACTTGTTTGTAAAGCTAAATTTTAAAAGAAAAACATATTAAATTTAACTAGGCCAGAGAGTATGGAATTCCTTATGTTGTAGAACCTGTTTAATTTTTTTCCCTGAAGTAATGGCTGTTGCCATTGTTTCTCATTAGCAAATGTTCTTTGCTTTCGCAATATCCAGTGTAAGTTTACCAAGTTTATTTGGTACCAACTTTACAAAATTTATTTGGTAACTAAAGCAATTGCCCTATTTCACTTAATGTAACAGAGAAACTTTATTCTTTCTAAAACCAAACTTCTTTAGCTGACGTTTGAAAGACAGTGACATTCAGAAGCTACTCTTATGACATTCTTTTACTTTTTCTCTATACTGAGATGAATAAACAAAGAAGTTCATTTGATATTCACCTCAAGAACACTACAATAATGTGGGTATTTTAGTCTACCTTGTTCAGCTTTTACCAATAACTGGTGTCTGAAGTAATAAAGAAATAAGTTATTAAAATATCATTTCAAGTAGAGACTTAAAGAAAAGACAACAAATGTTTTAGTAACAGATGCAGTCCTTTTAGTTAAGACTGAAGGAAAGCAGTGGGGGCATCTGAAATCTTTGTAAAAGTTAGTGCGAGACAGATGACTGGGTAGACACATGCCCTAATATTCATTCCTTTCTGAAATCCCATTAAAAATGATGGGAGAGTCAATGCACAAAGGCACAAAAAGCTTTAAAAAATTAAACAAAAACAAGAAAAGAGACATCAGGAGCAATATTTTGAAACCTGAGAAACATGAGTACTCTCTAAATATTTCAGGAAGTCTGAGAAAGTTTAACTCTAAATAGTTGGTAGTGAGGAAAGCCAAGAAGGAACCAGATTTAAACCCCAGAACCTCTGGAAGGTGCAGGAATTGATGAAGTTGGGGTAAAGGTGTGACTAAAAACATGAGTTTTTTGAAAGCCGGTCTGAGAAATAGGCAGAGCCCAGACCCTCTCTTCAGCACCGCACAGCTGGAGGATACCCTGCTTCACCCCAGCAGCAGGGCTAAATAGATGAACTCTGGACCAGGAGATCCAGCCCCAAGTGAGGAAGGGACCAACGTACAGCAAACAAGGATATAATGACAGTTGACACCTGAAGGCTTCTGCCCCAGTCTCCTCTTGGAACATTGGTAACCAGGCGTATGTGTAACCTTCACCCTATTTTTGTCAAATGGTGACTGGCATTCGTTCAAGTTAAATAACGTTTTATAATTTTCAACACTGGTATTTGTATTTGAATATGTTATTATTATTAATATTAAGTTTTGTAGGAGTACAGCACAAATATATAAAACCTCAAATTTTAATAAATATATCCATTTCAGTAACATGTTAGGCAAGTACTTATTAACCCTAAATCTTAAGTGTCTGCCTCTGTCTAATGGGGATGATAGTATATCTAACCCCCTAGGCTTGGTATAGAATTAAATGAGATAATACAGGTAGAGGGCTTAGCACAGCACTTGGTAAGCTCTCAAATTGCAGTGGTTTTGTTGATATCGTTACTGTCATTTTGATAATCTAAATCTGGTATTCTGAAATATCTCTGGATTTTGTATTTATTGACTTTGGTGTGTATGTCCTCTAGATTAGCCTCGGCTGGCATTGGTCTAGGACTAGGTTAGAGAACAGGTCTTGTTTTATAAAGACCCTCGCGCGTTGGTTTGCGTGAGTTTGTATTTAAAGATGACTGTGGCAAGTTTTATGATACTGTAGCGATCGTCTTTATTTTGACTTTGAATGAAGTAAAAAATAAACGGGCTCTTCCCTAATCATAAAGTGTGTTTGTCATGAATTAGTTTAGGACTAAAACCTGTGTTGTTTGCTTCCTCCCAGCCTGGTGTTTGCTTGTGAGTGGTAGATTCCTTGGCCCAGGACTTCAAAACAGGCCCTGACATGCTCCAGCTGCCAACTGGGCCATTCTCCTGGTTATTTTTTTGCAGACATTTGGGCCATTACATGCTTTTTTGCCTTTTTGCATTGCTTTTGCAGGCTCCAAGAGTCTGTGGATTTTGAGTTGTCCCATGGAGATTTAAACTTGGGTAATGATCCTGGTTGGGACAGACGAAAGTGTTACCAAGCTTAGTCATGAACTGTTATCAATCTTAAACTAGAGTAGAACTTTGTGGAAAAAGAAACAAGGGCTGGGGTTTAGTTGTGGTATTTCATCTGCACTGCATTTGCAGCTGTGGATTTTGAACCGTTACATGGATTTTTGACTCTGCCAGTTGTAAGTTAAACAAGCGCAGGACCACACAGTTTTTCTGGCTGATGGGAAAGACTTTAATGTAAACTTTGTGATTTAGCCAAGTTAAATCTAGCACTTGATTTAAGAACAAGGAAGATGGTTGATGAATTAAATTTCAAAAGCAAGCTCTTTCAAGCTTTCTGATTGCTTGTTTATTGTGGGATGTTGTCTCTAATTGCTATGCATTAATCTTTAGCCTCTGGACATCAATTCTGTGTTTTTCCAACACTTTTCATATTTCATCTGATTTAATCCTTTAGAGCATCCTGCAGTGTACCATCATTTCCCTTTTGCAGGTGAGGAGACTGAGACCCCAATTAATTATATGAATTTGTTTAAGATCATTTGCTTAAATGGAATTGAAACTAGTGAGGTTTTTTTTTTTTTTTATTTGCGGTATTTTTCTTTGCGCTATTCTTTTTCACTGCTGCGGCCTCTCCCGCCGCGGAGCACAGGCTCTGGACGTACAGGCTCAGCGGCCATGGCCCACGGGCCCAGCCGCTCTGCGGCATGTGGGATCTTCCCAGACCGGGGCACGAACCCGCGTCTCCTGCATCGGCAGGCGGACTCTCAACCACTGTGCCACCAGGGAAGCCCTACTAGTGAGTTTTTTGATTCTTCACAATTCATTCCCCTAGACCATGTTTGCAAAAATACACAAATTTTAAGTACAGTTAAGATTTCAGTCTAAAGAACTAAATTTCAGTTTAGGCTTCTGTTAAGGATTACTCATCTGGAAAAGAATTAGGATTTGCTCTTTTTGATGTACATCACCCATGAAGCTAGTCATGGAGAGTGATTAGACTCTTCTCTCATATTTGAAAGTCTTTGACCCGTTAGAATGTGGAGACCTTAAAAGCAAAGAGCAGCTAGTTTTCTGACACAGCTCCGTGGCATGTCATAGACATCATTGTCTCGTCATTTCCCTGTGGACATGGTTCCCTAAGTGAAGGATATTTTCCAGTTTCTTTATCATAAGCAGTCTCTGAATGTGTCTCCATGGTTGAAGTATTGCAATATTCTCTAGAAATAAGCCAATTGATTATGAAAGTGCCGTATGTAGTTCCTATCTCATCAGATGCCCTAATGTTCAACGCTATAGTAAAATTAAAAAGACATCCACGTTGCTTATAGTAAACTCCTTAAGCTACTTTTACAGTGATTTGAGGAAGAAAAGAAAATGCATGTTTGGGAAGTGCTGACTGAATTCACATTATAATCTTCTGCGTCTTTGAAAAATCTAATGTTTCCAAAATAAACTTTCATAGAAAGTGAGTTTGCAAGTCTCTCTTAGGACTTAAATGAAAGAATTCTTTATCCCTTAGTTGGTAATGTAAATACTGAGAAACCTTATGGCAAAATGTTTTATTTTTGAAAATGTCAACTTTGTGTTAAAAGCTGTGAAAATATGATTTTATTAAAAAATTCTCAAATCACTTTCCATATGCTAAGAAGACAGGTGAATACAGTTTTAAATATTAATTCAGTGTATTATTACCATACTCTGAGTCTAACTTTTTAAGAATGTGGAGTAAATCATACAAGTCTTGTGATTTTAGATTTTACAAGTATATTTATAGAAAAATATCTTGAGGAAAATGTGTGTCATGAGTGGTATTTGTTAAAGAATTTACCCGATACTTTATCTATACAGTGTTTTCTTTGGATTTCAAACAGGTTTCAGGAAATGATTTGAACTTGGAAAAAAGTTTGGTGGAAAGGTTCCATAGAAATGTCAAGATTGGCTAAGATTGACCTCGTCACTTGTGGGGGGGATTCAAACAAAAGTCCCTTTGTAGCAAGAAAACTGTCTCTGTATCGGGAGTTCATTGGAATTTCTTTTCTAGCAGAGAAGTGATATGAGCAACCAGAACAGGGCACAATAGTAGTGTTTGTGTTTATCTGCTGAAGTTGTCCCGCCGTTGTAACTCCTACTTCTTCTCTTCCATCGTGTATGTATTTGATGTCCGACACTTAGTTATATACATACTTAAGGTATGCACTTGTGTATATACGTAGATATCTTTGAAAAATCTGCCAGGAATAAGATGTTTTCCAGGACATCTTTGATAGCCGTTCTCAACAAGTTGAAATTTTACTTGAGTCTGTCCTGTTGAAAAGAGATCAGAAATGATTAAACCATGAAATCATTCTCTTGGATTTCACTAAGTAACGTTAAGTTAAAAATCTTCAGGAGGAAAGTTTTTTAAACACCTATATACCAAAATAGAGTTACAGATGTAGAAAATAAACTGTTTACTGGGGAATAAGTGGGGGGAGGGATAAATTGGGAGATTGGGATAGACATATACACACTTTTAAATATAAAATAGATAACTAATGAGGACCTACTGTAAAACACAGGGAACTATACTCAATACTCTGTAATGGCCTATAATGGGAAAAGAATTTTAAAAAGAGTGGATATTTGTATTTGTATAACAGACTGACTTTGTTGTACACCTGAAACTAACATAACATTGTAAATCAACTATACCCCAATAAAAATTTTTAAAAATCTATATGATTTAGCTATCTTATCTTTAATTTTTGAAACATCTGATAGAGTCATTTGAGAATTCATGTTTTGTGGGTTTTAAAACACATTAAATATGGGCTGAGTTTGGCTTACCTTGTTTGTGTTTATGCTGTCCCTGGGGGTCACATGTATTGAAATGCCTTCTGTTCTGAACCTTCGGTTATCCCTTTATCCCTTTTTCTTTTTTAGTCTTCCTGGCCAATATCCAGTTTACTTCCACAAAATAGCTTTTGTGATCAGAATGTAATTTTATTAATTTAGAATATCAGAATTTTACCAATTTATTAATAAATTTAAAGATGAGAGTATCATTTTATTAATATTTCTGAGAGGTATACTAAGTGATTTTCTGCTTTTTGCTCCCTTTCCAATTTAGGGAGGAGGAAAAATATAATTCTTTAGACTCCAAACACTTCTCCCCTGCATACTGTTGAATAAAATGTACTCTTCTGGACTCTCTGAAGACCCTGTATTTGGAAACTTAGACGTTCAAATTGGAGAAACTTTGGCTTGCCTTTGACTATTTTACTGCAGAATTTCTTGGCATGAACTTATCGCCAACTTTGAACACTAGTTTTTATTGATGACATTTCTCTTTCCTGAGACCAGAGCAAGGGATCCTCCTAATCTCATCCTTAGGAAGATCACTTCATTCCTTTGCATATCAGTTGCTAAGTGAGCACCCTAATGGTGATCAGAATAACTAAAGAATCTAAAACCAAGGCTCAGAGGTCCTTGCCTACTGTGAGTTTGTTATCACCAGCTCACACTGAAGAATTACTTATTCTGACCAGTGATTTTTCTACACAGTATAGTCTCTCTACAGCATATGAACTCAGGCAAGTTGGTCTCACGGAGGGTGGACTTTGCAAATGCCACCTTAGGCTCAGAAATCTGACTTCCATCAGAGCCTGGATATGGTTAAAGCCTTTTGGGGATGGTATGAAAAAATGCATCTGTACACGTTGCCAGTCTTTCTTTTTTTTTTTTTTTAAATGCCGGGAAGGTTGGCTGGAGGAAGTAAAGATGTGAAGAACCCTCTAATAGGAGGATAATGTATGAAAACAGTTTTCTGAAGGTGAACATCCAAACTATGAAAAACAGATGGGGCAGGGCTGTCTTCTTCCTCTGGGAACTGTTGAACACCGTATTGGAGGAAATGGGGAATGGCATTTTGATAATCTTAGTGGCTGTGTTTCTCTTAACAAGCCTAGAATTGAGTGGTAGGCAGAGCTTGACATAGGGAGTGCTTGACTTGTCTAGAGCCGCTTTGGTCCATTTGAAATACCTGTTTTTCCCTTGTAAGGTCTGTATGTCCTTGTCAAGGGCTGGCTCACTGTTGATTCCTGCGGAGGAGGCCGCTCCACTTTAATCCAAGAGGCAGTGGGTGAGACACCCCACCCACCACTGCCCCAAATAATACATAACCTGGTGAAGAATTCAACTTCTGCCAAAGTATATGCAGTGAAAAGTCCCCTAGTACATCTGGTTTGTGATGTAGCTTCCAGAGATGTCCTTTGCATATATAAGTATGATTTTTAAACTACAATTATATCCATTTTTTCTCTTCCTATACTCCCCAAAATACGCCAGGGTGTCCTCAATCTAGCTTCTTCTATTTAGGCACTTTAAATGAGTGGTTCCACATGAGTTGTGGAATTTATTTTCTTGGGGAAACAGTCGTTATTCTGAATATGAGATTTTTTATTGAGCATTACATCTTTGTTCTTTAATAAAATATTTTAGGGTGAGTTTTTCAGTGTAATTTGTAGGAGACCTACTGTGTACCAGGCAGTGTGCTAGGCACTGAAAATACAACAGTGAAGATGACAGGCCAGAGCCCCCGTCCTGGTGATCTAGTGGGGTAAACGCACATGGTACAGGTGCCTGAGAACAGGGTACCCCTCAAAGCAGGGCCAGATCTGGGGAATTGGGGCAGTGTTTTTCCTCTAACTCTTAATTACTTGTCTTTCCTTATGCTCCCTCATCAGATTAATCTCATAAGATTAATGGTCTTTAGTAGATTTCTATTTTAATTTAGATACAATTGACATATAACATTAGTTTCAGATATAAAATGTAATGATTTGATATTTGTATATATTGTTGCAAAATGATCATCACAGTAAGTCTAGTTAAGATCCATCACCATGCACAGTAATAAAATTTTTTTCTTGTGATGAAAATGTGTAAGAGCTATACTCTTAGCAACTATCAAAAATACAATAAAGTATTGTTAACTATAGTCCCCAAGCTGTACTTTATTAACAGATGTTTTAGTTCAAATGTAATTCTGTCTCGTTTCTATTTGTGGAAATCGCACACTAGTCATTTGTTGTTAATTAGTTTATATTTGCAAGTAACTTCATTAGATGGGCAATTGGGATGTATGGAGTGGAGCTTAAAACACTAACATTTCTGCAACATAATTGGTTATTTAACGACAATACGAGGATTTTCTTTTGAAGAATAATGGAGCCTGGGTTATGTCTCAGTTCAAAATACTAAACGTACTTCTAGTTTGAGTGCATAATTCTTTGATTTCCTTGCCCTGAATTATTTATAAATCTGGGAGCTATGGATGCCTTCAGTTAATCTAGCTTAAGGGAAAGTCATCGTATTTATGCTTCAGGTTTACTAAGCACTCCTTTTTCATCGTGTCCTTACATAACATTTGGTTTTGTTAAAATTTCTCATGATTACTGTCTTATTTATAAAAATTCAGGTACCTTATCTGAAATGAGACAGAAAGTGTAAAACCTGTCAATCATGTTAGCTTGGCTCAGAGATAGCTCACCTGCTGTTAATTTATTTCTCATAGTAAACACTGTGGTACAGCTGAGCTCGGTTTACTCTTTTATTTTGTCTTGTGACTTACAAACTATTTCCATGGAATTTTGGGATAGAGAGGGAGCTTAGAGGCCATCTATCCCATTCTGGGACTTACAGACAGTACCCAGGCCTCACAGCTAAGTAGAATCAGAGCTAAGGCTAGAACCTAGGACTTCTGACCCTTGGTTCATTGGATATTTCATTGTGGTTTTAATAAATTATATATTTACATGGCTTAAAAGTACAACCATATCAAATGATATATACCTGTATTTGTTTTTTTTAAGATTTATTATTTATTTATTTATTTATTTATTTATTTATGGCTGTGTCGGGTCTTAGCTGGGACACGCGGGATCTTCGTTGAGGCGTGTGGGATCTTTTGTTGCAGCGTGCGGGCTTTTCATTGTGGTGCTCGGGCTTCTCTCTAGTTATGGCGCACAGGCTCCAGGGAGCATGGGCTCTGTAGTTTGCGGCACGCAGCCTCTCTAGTTGAGGTGCCCGGGCTCAGTTGCCCTGTGGCATGTGGAATCTTAGTTCCCCGACCAGGGGTCGAACTCGTGTTCCCTGCATTGGAAGGTGGATTCTCTACCCCTGGACCACTGGGGAAGTCCCTATACTTGTATTTGGAGACACCTGCTTGCCCCCCTCTCCCTGTCGACCCTGTTACCTTTCGCCTCCTATTAATGTATTAGATGTCTTGTTTCTGCTTCCAGAATTTCTTTATGCAAATTCAGGCAAATATAATACAAATTAGTTCTTATTGTCCCCCATTTCTTAAAAAGTAGCATACTGACGATATACACTATTCTGCATCTTTTTTTCTCTCATTGAAGTTTAAATGAAAGCTTTTGAGAAGAGTCTGTGCCTACAGATCCCACTTCATTTGCTACAGTTAGATCAGGACCAGGTTGCTCTATTTAGCCTGACTCCACGGGAACTTAGCTCTGCAAAGACTAGGTAGTGAAAAATGATGAGAAATGGAAAATAAAACTCAAGATCGAAAGTTACTGAAATTGCTCTTATTTGACCCAAGGAAGAGAAGGTTTGGGGCATTACTAGTTTATAGGTGAACAAAAGAAGGCTCAGAGGGAGGTAAAGTAAGTTACCCATAGTCACCCAACCAGAGGGTGTCTGACTGCGGACTTGCACTCAGATTTTCCTGCCAGAAGTGAAATCTCTATGCTCCTTCTGCATCACGAGCTTGATACCTTTATGAGTGAGTGACATGTATAGTTGATACTCATTATTTGGGGTTTCCATATTTGCTAATTTGCTTCCCACTAAAATTTATCTGTAACCCCAAATCAATACTTGCTGTGCTTTTGTCGTCATTCAGACACACGGTCTATTTAATGCCACATTTTTTGCATTTTTGTGGAGGTTATTTGTTGGTGATTTTGCTGTTTAACATGGCCCCCAAGTATAGTGCTGAAGTGCTGTCTAGAGTGCCCAAGTGTAAGAAGGCTGCGATGTGTTTTATGGAGAAAATGCGTGTATTAGATAAGCATTGTTCAGGCATGAGTTATAGTGCTGTTGGCATGAGTTCAATGCTTAGGAATCAATAACAATATTTAAAAAATATCTTCAAACAGAAGCACATATAAAACAAGGTTTTATATTGATTAATTGATGAAAATGCTGTGACCAAAGGCTTGTAGGAACCTAACTCTGTATTTCCACGTAGGAGTAATGGTTCGGTGTTTGCTAGTTCAGTGATCAGAGTAACTTTATAGAGCACAACTATCATGAATAATGAGAACAGGCAACACATTCAAAACAAGTGGCCAGCTCCTTGCTAGCTCTAGTTGGGTTTATTTCTGCTCTTTCTTTCCAGAGGTACAGCAGAAATAATTTCAGTTAGATGTGGGAAAAAAATATTCTCAGGAATGAAATAACTCAGGACTGTGAAAAACTACAATTAAGCTTTAATGGTTTATTCTAAAACACTGTAAAGATTGAGACTTCTAGAATGTTGCGAAGCGTAGTGTTACTGACAGCATTAGCATTGTGACTAATGGTGTCATCAGTCTGCCTGGGTTCCCATCCCTGCTCTACCTCTTGCCTTGTGTGACCTTGGGCAAACTTCCTAACATCTTTGTCTCTCAGTATGCATGTGTGCAAACTGGAGATGATGACAATACCTGCTTCTTTGGGTTGTTGTGGAAATTAAATTAGTCGATACATGAAAAGCAGTTAGAATAGTTGCTAGTATATAGTAAGTGCTCTTTAAATTATTAGGATAATTGCACATCCTTGTTTGCCCAGGATAATTTCAGTTGTTGGGTGTAATTATTAATTACTCCTTTCTCACTCAAGAGGTATCCCAGTTTGAAGGATAAACTGTGTGGTGATGCCAGTCAGCTGTGAGGATGATTCTTAATCAGTGGCTACTTCTGCAAATACAAGCTGGGATGATTAATTTCTTTTTCCTCTTCAAGAACGAAGTTGAAAACTGACTCCTCTTAGTTTTGGACAGCTGCTTGGAGGAAAAAAAAAGGGGAGGGAGGGACAGGTTGAGTGTTCAGATGTGGCACGAAGCTGTGTGACTCTTACTCCTTTTGTTTCCTGCTCTATGAAAGAGTGGTCCAGAGTCTGGTTCTGGTACCAGAGTAGAGAGGCCATGTCTTTCCCACCGGTCAGCTTTTTCTCCAGGAGCCAGGAAAGACTTGTAGGAAACACTACTGGTCAGGGGATCTAAGAGATCAGGGTCTTGTTAAGAAAGTTCTCATGAAGTTTGTCTTAAATTTTAACCTCATGAGAAGAGTCAGGGTGCCTATGATCTCCATTTGATGTCAGCAAGTAATACTGGTGAACTTATGTCATCACTACTGAAGGGTGCCTAGGACCCTCCTTTCTTCTGGAGATCTTTTAGGAAAAGCATTACCTTTCTAGCTGAGATGCTGTAAATACATCGTGATACAGAGGAACAGAAATGGAGTGATGAGTTTTTAGGTGTCCTTCTTCCCTTTGTTCATTCACTGTTGAGCTGTATTTTTTTTTAAATATACTTTACTTTTTAGAACAGTTTTGGGTTAGAGCAAGATTGAATAGAAATTGCAGAGATTTCTCATATACTCCCCAACTTCCCACAAGCATAGCCTCCCTCATTATTAACATCCCCACCAGAGTGGCCCATTTGTTAGAACTTTTGAACCTCCATTGACATCATTATCACCCAAAGTCCTAGCTTACATTAGGGTTCACTTTTGGTGTCGTACAGTCTGTGGGTTTTGTTAAATGTGTAATGACTTGTATCTACCGTTACAGTAACAGGCAGAATGGTTTTCACTGCCCTAAAAATCCTCTGTAGCCTGGCTGTTCATCCTTCCCTCTCCCCAGGCCTCTAGCAACCCCTGATCTTTTTACTGTCTCCATAGTTTTGCCTTTAACGGAGTGTTGAGTTCTGAAGTGTTTCTTTGTCTCACATGCCCTGTACCTTTGGAGCTGGCCGTGAGCCGTCAGAGGCACTGTTGAATAGGCAGTTTGATATGTAAGTTTGGATTGGGGCAGTTTGAAGGGTAAAGACATATGTGGGAGTGGTTGGCATATAGGTGGAATTTCAAGGGATGGTGCTGGATGAGGCTACTGGAGATGAAGGAGAGAGCACCAAGCACCAAGCCCTGGGACCTTCCAACTCTAAGAGATTGGGAAGATGGGGGAGAAGCTGGCAAAGGAGACTGAGATGGAACAGCCAGTGGGGGCAGAAGGAAACCCAGGAGAATGGTGTGCTCTAGAAGCCAAGTGGCATCTTGGTTTTGTTTTTTTTCCCTTTCTATCTTTATAAAGGAAAAAAAATCAACATCTTAAGAATGACATTAACCTCTTGTGGAATCCTTTCGAGGATCCATATTTTGTACTATGTCTGTGAGATGCAAAGTTCTGCACAGGAAGCAGTAGCTGAAGTTGCACTTCACCGAGTAATCAAGGATGTACCTTCAGAAGCCCCATGTCTCGCTGTGGCTTTTGTGCCTAACGGAGGATTATCAGAGTAATTGGCATCGCTTCCAAATGGAGAAAAGAAGGAGAGGGAGCTGTACTCTACGTGGCAGTAATGCTGCTGTTGGAGGTTCACTGTGGCAGCGGACATGGATGTTTCTTCCTGGCTTTCACTTGTTTTCTGAATGCAGGCAGTACAGGTTGTATTTAAAAACAGGTTGGCTTAAGATTCACACATAGCACAGATACATTCAGAGGGGGAGCATTTCCACACCCATTTCTTTTTACAAAATGAACCATCCAAAGGTTTTCCTGGTTATTTGTAGTGACTTGATTTGCAAAAAATATTAGCTTTATAAAAACATCTATTGCATAAATAAGGTGCCTGCTTTTATAACTTCACATTGTTGTGTAAGGGATGGGCTGTGCTTTACTATTGTTGACTTTGAAGTAGAATGCTTATAAGAATCATAATTTTGCCCTTGTTTATACCAATTTTCAAAATGCAGTAGCCAACATCAACATTTGAGAAAAACTTAAGGCCTTATAACACATTTTACTTACCATCAGAATATGGTGTGTTCTGCCAGGTGCTATTAATGTCTAAATATGCCATTGCAAGAGAATTTATTAGTAAGGTTTCCATGGATTCTTTTCCCCTCTTCCCCCAGCCTGTCTAAAAATTCATTATGGACTTTTGCCAGAATGCTATAAATAATTGGACTTAATTTCCCATCTAGTTTCTTCTGGCTCAGATTACAAATATAAATTGAAAAGACTTTTCTACTGATTTCGACTCACAGAGATTGCATTAAGATTATGAAGTGATGGCTGCGTATAATTTTTCTTCCTTTATTCCTTCTGTAATTGAACTGTGAAAGTTCCCAATTAATTACAGTTCTTACAGAGATATCAGTTATTGCAATTTGCAAACTCCAAAGCCTTTATAATGAAAGACAAACATGTTACCGCTATAGATTTGTTAAAATTTGATACTAATTGCAGCAATTAATTCTTCCTCACAGTTTAAATAACATTTTGCAGGCTGATAAAAGCTTATATTCTTTATTTTTATATTAATATGTCTCAGGGGTAGGGATTGATTCGTGCATAAAAGTATTTCTGATGAACAATATGTTGCTCTTCTTAGGAATTAAATGAAAACCAGAGGTTACGTAGATTTTTGTTTTTTCCACATATATGGAGTCTGGGCTTGCAAGATCCTGATACATGGAAGCAAAAGTTTAATGAGTCCTTAATAACTTAGGTTGCTTCTAAATAATGCATACATTTAAGGGGGCGGAAAAGTGATTTCAGAAACCTTTTGACTTGGATGGAAATTAGCATCTTCTCAGGTATCCCTTGGACGCTTTGTCATTTGATGATGATAATAATGACAATGTCTGTCACCATTTATTCAGCCCCATGTGCCAGGTACTGTGCTAAGTCCTTTCTAGACTTTGTGTTATTTAATCCTTGCCATGATCTATGCAGGAGATAAATCTTTTTAGTGGATGAGAAGCACAGAGGTTGAGTAAATTGCACCCAAGTAATCAGTACTCAGATACTAAGGGATGAGCCAGAACTCAGAGCCAAATCTGACTCTGGAGCCCTCTGTAGAGGGGGACAAATTCAAATCCCTGGGTTGGCAGCCAGGTCATGGAGCTGAGTAAAGCAGGATGGGTGTGAGATGGTCCTGAGTGATGGGGGTCACTGTACACGGGGGTGTGAGTGCAGTCGCAGCCACTGTGGCTGTTGTGGGGATGTGACCTCAGTGTTGAGATCTGATATTTCAAGAAAAGTGGGAAATTTGGGTGTGTGGGTGCAGTCTCTTGATTTTTACGTGTTGGGAGATAATTCCGATTTTTTTTTAAATAAATTAATTTTATTTATTTATTTTTGGCTGCTTTGGGTCTTCGTTGCTGCACACGGGCTTTCTCTAGTTGCGGCGAGCGGGGGCTACTCTTCATTGCTGTGCGCGGGCTTCTCATTGCGGTGGCTTCTCTTGTTGTGGAGCACGGGCTCTAGGCGCGCGGGCTTCAGTAGTTGTGACATGAGATTTTTTAAAACATACATATGTAGGGCAGTTTCAGCCCGTCAGCCACCCATCTGAGACCTCTGGTGGTCACTGTTGGTTTGATCATTTGTTCTGAATTAGCCTGATAAAATCAGTGGGCCTCACGCCTGTGCACAAGGTCACACTCTTGAAGTCCCTCAGAGCCCCTCTCTACCAACTTAGCAGTATTGGAGGGGGAGGAAAGGGGAATATATAATAATGTATTGAATATTAGGGTGAATGCTTTCACCAGGATTTAGGGAAATTAAGCATAGGGACTTTCAAATATACCTTTGTCTATAATATTATGTAATTTGAGGCATTAAGAAAATACAGTTGTATAATTTTCAATAACACATGCTTATTTCTTTTTATTTTTTCCCTCTGTTAAAATTAGATGGGTACTCAGTTAAATAATACTCCTTTGTCAAATTTTTGATGTTAGAGCAACTAAAGGATCGGGTCAGTTTGCCTTTTTTACAGTATTAACATGGGAGTAAAAACAGTGCCCCCTTTTAAAAAAAAAAAAGAACAAGGAAACTTATATACATATACACACTTTTTTTTTTTCCTGGTTAAAAAAATTAAGAAACTTGAGTTGGCTTCTAGGTATTAGTCTGGCAAGGAGGTAGGGCAACTGCTGAAAACTGAGAAATGCTTAAAATTAGGAAATAGCTCGATAAGAGAAACATACCTTGTATAAGCACAGCAAAGAAAGATGATGACGGAGACTATTGTTATGCTGAGTCTCTGGAGGTCCTAGATGTAGTGGAAGTGCCCTCGGCATGCAGATCAGCATTTTATCAGTGAAGGGCCTCCTACTTGTAATGCTTCAAGAGTTTATTTTTTAAAAAATTGAATTTACCACCCTGTGTCATAGAGTAGAGGGTGAAGTCCAGGTTTTGAAAGTCTAAGAAACAGTGACGGCATCCCTTTCATCTTGTTTTAAAGGCCTCTATAAAAGGTCATGGTTAGATTTTTGACCTCTGTCCCCACACCTGCAGCTGCACTTCAATCAAACCGTTCAAGTCTGACTTGGCCTGCAGCCTGCACATAGAGCTGAGAATGTGAAAGCTGCTTATCATAGGCTATTTAAACTATTGGAGAAAGAGAGCAGTCATGGTGGTGAGCCTTTTTACCTAGAATGCCCTATGTTCATCAACTTTCCAAGGAAATGAAATCCTTCCCTCTTCTTTTTCTCTTGTTTATCTTCAAGCCAACCTTAAAAAACAAAAAAGTATAAGGAATTAATATACGGAAACTTGAAGATTTATAAAAGAAAAGCAAACCTTAATAAAATTATATTTTTCAAAGATCTTGAATTCTTTTAAAATTCCTAGAGATAAATTCTGCATACTTTTTTATAATGCTGACTGCCTCCGCTTTATTTAGTGTATCACTGATTCATAATAATAATAAAACCTACAAATGATCTTTTGTTTCAGAAACGCCTTCTCATGGAGTACTTTGCTATCGCTGAATTATGATTTTTCAGTTTGCCCCCCCAGAAGAAAGTATGCTGTATGTTTTGTTTCAGAAAGGAGCCAATGGGGGTTTATTTTACATAGCTAAAAGCTAAGGACAGCCCTTGGAAAAGGTACTACTGTTTAATAGAAAGGTGTATAAAACCACTTGGAAACTGTAAAGCACTATACAATGTCTAGTTAAGCTGTCAGGTGTAATAACAGATAACAATTCTGTAGGTGAAATTTACGCTGGCCTTGTTAACACAGGTGCCCAGGCATTTTCAATTTCTAGAGAAAACTAGAGAAGCTGCTGACAACTTGAGCAGTCACATGCCTCAGCAGGACTTGGATCCTGCAGTCCAGCTCTCCAGTAGCTTGTCCCTTCCCTCCTACAGGTGAAGCCGCTCACATTCCTTTTAAACTAGAGACCATCACCTTGTGAAGCGATCACAGTTCAGCTCTCCCTTGAGTAAACCACAAGTAGGCAGTTTCTTTCGTCTTTCTCAAGTTCCTGCAGCTAGCTGGTAGCCTGCCCTGCTTCTGTGGTGGAAAGTAAGTGAGGACGGTTGGGAGCTACTCTTTGGTGAAGTGACCAAAAGCAAGTGTATATATATGTATCTTGGTGAAAGTCTAGATTAGCTTTTTTTTTTTTTTTTTTTTGGTACCCGGGCCTCTCCTTGTTGTGGCCTTTCCCCTTGCGGGGCAACGCC
>NW_006799818.1:656067-682520 GCF_000442215.2 Lipotes vexillifer
TGTGGGATCTTCCCGGACCGGGGCACAACCCCGTGTCCCCTGCATCGGCAGGCGGACTCTCAACCACTGCGCCACCAGGGAAGCCCTAGATTAGCTTTTGATAGTCGTTTCCACAACTGTGAAGATGTCAATTAAAAAAAAAAAGAGGGAAAACTAGAGAATGACAAACTCCCGGCAAACTGTAAGTGGTCACCTCTCTACAATCCAGCCACTGTGTATGCCGGTGAATGACAGTTGTGGTGATCTAGTGTCAGCATTCTTAACAAGCAATAAAAGAAGGTTCTGCAATGACATTGTCCTTCTGCAGGATGTAGGTGGGTGCAGGCAGTAGGCTGACTTTATAAAGTGGCTCAGAGAGCTGGTTAGGAAGGAACCAAGAGGAGGAGTGCATCGTGGGCTTTTCTAAGAGGCAATTATGTGGTGAGAAGCCAGCAGTTAGAGATTTGGTTTGGACAGCTGGGTCTCATTGATGGTTCAGAGGAAGTGGGTGAGGGGACCAGAGTTTTTAGAAGGGGTTTTGGTAAGTTCTTTAAAAGTGGATTGAAACAAGGAAAAAAAAAAAAAGAGATGGAGAATACCACGGAGAGCAAAATACCATTGCAAAAGATGTGTGTTTGGGGACCAGGGTTTTGGTAGAGAAATAAGAGAAGGAAGGGGTACGGGTGTGAAACAGAACACAAACATTGGTGAAATGTGACTGCTCATGGTTTATAGGTTACTGACTGGCAGCAGGCAATGTAGATATAAGAAGTACACATGCCACAGAAATTTCTTTAAGGGAATAAGTAGATAATGTATTTTGCAATCCTAAATTCACCATTATTAAAGAAAGTTAAAGCCTGCCAGCATCTTGATTGTGGTCAAACGCAAGGTAAGAGTTTTGGGTCATTTTGACTCTTCTGGACTCAGTTGCGTCATTGATGCTCTTTGAAAGCCTTATGGGAGGATGTAAAAATAAACCTTTCTTAGCTTTGTATAAATGAACCCATTACTCACCCTTACGAGGGAGTCTATATGGTGAGGAGGCAGAAGGCTGACAGTTGTCACTTGGATTGAAGGCGTGAGCAGTGGGGCAGGGCTGCTTTGGTGTGGACACGCTGTCTGCCGTTCCCTGGTGTGACTGGGAGATTCTGGCTGGATTCCTCCCCACCGCTGCCCCACTGACCCTACAAAGATGCTTCACATTCCCACATCTCTCAGCCCTTCGGATCCACTGAGTGGTTTCACATTGCGTTCCTGGGGGCCTGGAATTCTCTGAAGGCACTTTAGGGTCAGCCAAGTTGGGTGTTGGTCCAAACAACTGGACTCTGGGCCTCCTGACCTGGCCTGAACCAGAACAGCTCTCGTTTATTTAAACCTTGGGACTTTTCATAAGAGTCACTTGAAAAGAGATGAAACACACACAGAATCTGCTCTCTGGGAAAGTAGGAAAAGAGAGGAAAGCTCTATACATGAACAGAATGCATGGATATCAACTTGTTCCCCTTCTGTCCATTTTCCAGCTGCTGCCCTTTTTACTAAAAGAGCTTTATTGAGAGAATGATTCACATGCCATACAAATAACCCATTTAAGTTGTATAATTTGGTGGGTTTTAGTATATTCATAGATTGAACAGACATGACCACAATCAACTTTACGTTTTCATCACCTCAGAAAGAGATGCTGCACCCATTAGTGCTCACTCCCCATTTCCCCCCCAAACTTCTCCAGCTCTAGGCAACCACCAGTCCACTTTCTGTTTCTATGGGTTTAGCTATTCTGGACATGACATATTAATGGAATCATATAATATGCGATCTTTTTTTTTTGCGGTACGCGGGCCTCTCACTGTTGTGGCCTCTCCCGTTGTGGAGCACAGGCTCCGGACGCGCAGGCTCAGCGGCCATGGCTCACGGGCCCGGCTGCTCCGCGGCATGTGGGATCTTCCCGGACCGGGGCACGAACCCGTGTCCCCTGCATCGGCAGGCAGACTCTCAACCACTGCGCCACCAGAGAAGCCCTAATATGCGATCTTTTATGACTAGCTTTTTTCACCTAGCATAAAAATTTTAAGGTTCATCCATGTTGTAACATGCGCAAGTCTTTCTTTTTATTGCTGAGTAATGTTGCGTTGTATGGATATACCACATGTTATGTATCCATTCATTAGTTGATGGACATTGGGCTATTTCTCCTTTCTGCTGTTACATTTTATGCTGCTACGAACATTTGTATACAGGTTTTTGTGTGAACATAACCTTTTCATTTCTCTTGGGTATACACCTAGGAGTAGGATTGCTGGGTCATATGGTAACTCTGTGTTTAACATTTTGAGGAACTGCCAGCCTCTTCTCTTAAGTGGGTCACGCATGTAGACTTGTGGTTGGCCTCCTTTGCCTTCTTCTTTGCACTTCAGTTCAGCCTGATTCAGCCCTACATCCTGTTCTTCACCCTGCTACCCCTAGGTTACTTTCCTAAAATGGAAGAAACTTCTGTGGTTCTCTATTACTTAAGGAAGGAATTGAAACTACCTGAACGTGGCAGTCCGAGTTCCTCCCCGTCTAGGTCCTGGCTACATTTATAATTCATCCTCCAGTAATTTCTCAGTTTTTATTTCACAACATTTTATTTCCTTGCCTTCATTTCAGCAAAAATATAAATTAAGTTGTTATAACAAAGATTTTCTCATATTTTATTTTCCTTTTGATTTCAGTGATCTAAAGATGCGCTGTCCTATGTGGCAGCCACTAGCCTTATGTGGCTATTAAGCACTTGTCCAAATTGAGATGGGCTATAAGTGTAAAATATACACTGACTCCAAGACTTAATATGAAAAAAATGTAAAGTATCTCATTAATAATTTTTATATTGATCATGTTTTGAAAAGATAATGTTTTTACTGTATTGGTAAATAAATTATTAGAATTAACTTCACCTGGTTTTTGTTTTTGTTTTTAACTTTTTAAATGTTACTACTAGAAATTTTTTTTTTTTTTGGTACGCGGGCCTCTCACTGTTGTGACCTCTCCCGTTGCGGAGCACAGGGTCCGGACGCGCAGGCTCAGCGGCCAGGGCTCACGGGCCCAACTGTTCTGCGGCATGTAGGATCTTCCCGGACCGGGGCACGAACCCGCGTCCCCTGCATCGGCAGGCAGACTCTCAACCACTGCGCCACCAGGGAAGCCCACTACTAGAAAATTTTAAATTACTTACGTGGCTCACATATGTGATTCATATTTCTATCTGATAGTGCTAATCTAAACAATTATAAAGTAAAATGTCATTATATTCAAAGTATACACAATTTTAATACATTAATATTACCATTAAAATGTGTATTAAACTGAAATGTAAATATTTGAATTATTTATCATAGTTCCTGTAAAAATTGTTTTCTTCTAAAACATTTACAGTTATCTATTTAAATTAAAAAGCAAGCTGTGGGCTTTCCTGGTAGCACAGTGGTTGAGAATCTGCCTACCAGTGCAGGAGACATGGGTTCGAGCCCTGGTCCGGGAAGATCCCACATGCCACAGAGCAGCTAAGCCCGTGCGCCACAACTACTGAGCCTGCACTCTACAGCCCGTGAGCCACAGCTACTGAAGCCCACACACCTAGAGCCTGTGCTCTGCAACAAGAGCAGCCACCGCACTGAGAAGCCCGAGCACAGCAGCGAAGACCCAACGCAGCCAAAAATAAATTAATAAATTAATTTTAGAAAAAAAAGCAAGCTGTAACTAATAATGGATTTCAAACTTTGAGATTTTTGAGGAAGTAATGTCTATGGGATGAAATGGGCAAAAGTCATATTGCACAGGGTTGGAGTGAATCAGACCTCTTCATAAGGAAGTGACCTTCATGATAATGAAGGGAAGGAGAAATGACTGTGGTAGGATGTAAAATAGATGAGATGGACATTGAACTCTATAATTGGACTTCTTTTTATTTCCAGATGTACACCTTCAGATTCTTTTCCGTTATAGATTATGGCAAGATATTGAATATAGTTTCCTGTACTGTACAGTAAATCCTTGTTGTTTGTTTTCTGTATAGTGGTATGTATCTGTTAATCTCATACCCCTACTTTATCCCTCCCCCTCTCCTTTCCCCTTTGGTAACTGTAAGTATTTTTTCTAAGCAATCTAAAAAAATAACACAAATCAACTTATTTACAAAACAGAAACAGACTCACAAACAGAAAACAAACTTATGGTTAGAAGACTTTTTTTTTTAATTTAATAAGATATAATTAAATTCTCAAATAATTAGAAATTCAGCTTTATTTAAACTATTTTTATTCAAAGCCAGTGGTTCTTAAACTTCTTTGTGTCATGGACCCCTTTGAAAGCAAGTCCATCACCACATTCCCTGGGCATAACCTGCTAGTTCCTATCTTGCTTTCTTTTTCTTTTTTTTTTTAACATCTTTATTGGAGTATAATTGCTTTACAATGGTGTGTTAGTTTCTGCTGTGTAACAAAGAGAATCACTGTATGTATACATATGTCCCCATATCCCCTCCCTCTTGCGCCTCCCTCCCCCCCATCTTCCTTCGTATGTACCACTCCTGCCCCCACCCCCCTCTTCTCCTTCCTGCTGGTTACCTAATGTGAAAATCTCTTGCCTTTTTAGAGTGTCTTTTGGAGGACTTAAAAGAGAAAGTGTTTTGTTCTATTTTTCGTCAGTGGTGTTAATAGCTATTTGTGCCAGCTTCCAGCAGGGCCCCAAGGGAGCTGAACAATGAGGGGTTCACCTCCCTAGGAACTAGATTATAAGTGCTATGAAGGCAGGGATTTTTATTGTAATTGCCTTGGGCTGTGTGTTTTGTGTGCCTGGAATAGAGCCTGGTACATAGTAGGTGTTACGTAAGTAGTCACTGAATGAATGAGTAGGGGAGAGAGCTGGGTCTGGAACCTCCAGCTTTCTAGACTTGACGAAGCTCTAAAGTTGGGCCCATAAGAATCAGGACGCCTTAACGCAGACAGTGGATGTTGGATACTGGAGAGGGAACAGGAGGTTAGAAGAGGGAGAGGTTTAAAACAGATTAAGGGGATGTATTAGTTTCCTATTGTTGCTGTCACAAACTACTCCAGACCAAGTGATTTCAAACAATGCAGATTTTTTCTCTTGTAATTCTGAAGGTCAGCAGTCTGAAGTCAGTTTCACTGGGCTAACGTCAAGGTGTCGTCAGGGCTGGTTCCTCCTGGAGGCTCTAGGGGAAGATTTGTTACTGAGCCTTTTCTAGCTTCCAGACGTCACCTGCATCCCTTGGGTTTTGACCATTTCTTGCATCTCCAAGGCCAACTGCATCATGCCTTCTTTCCTCTCTGATTTCTGCTTCCCGTCCTTAAATCTTCTCTCTGATTCTGACCTTCCTGCCTCTGACCCTTGTGATTACATTGAACCCACCTGGATAATCCAGGATGCCTTCCCAATCTCAAGATCCTTCATCACATCTGCAGGGTCCCTTTGACCATGGAAGGTAGCATATTCACAGAACGTGGACATTTTTGGAGGCCGTTACTTAGACTACCAAAGGAGACTCTAAAAATAAACATGGTGTTTTTGCCAAGTGTGTCTGGGCCTTGCCTGGCTTAAAGCCTCTTAATTGACAGGACTTCTTCCTCACAATGTCTAGGAGGCCAAGGCTAAGAACAGTGTTTATATATGTTCCACCACTTCTCGACAGCATATTGTCAGTTTGCTTTGGTCTGTTGCTTTCCCACTCACCAAGGAGGTACCAACACATAGACCCTATAAAGGACTGAGCTAATCCTCCTCTAATTTTGATAATTTTGATAAGTACCTATTACAGTTCTTAAGAAGTTGATGAGGGAGTGCATACCTGTGACTTTGAACGATTCGGTGTATGGCGGGATGGTATTACACCTGCCCACCCAGACTTAACTGATGGAAATATAGGAGCTAGACTTGCTGTCCTTGAACAGAGTGGACTGCAAAAGCAAGAAAGCCAACTAACCTTAAGAACCTGCTGTATAAAAAAATAAATTAATTAAATTTAAAAAAGAAGAAAAAAGGAATCCAACTGGCTTTATTTAAAAGACATGTGGATTGTATAAATTCACACAGGAGGGAAAGGCATTCTTTTGTACCTTAAGTAATAATTAATATTGATGAGCATGTACCAGGTGCCAGACCATGTTCTAACTACTTAACATTTTTAAATTCATTTAGTCATCATGAGAACCACATGAAGTCATACCATTATTGTTCCCACTTTATAAATGAGGAAATAGGGCATGGAAACGTTAAGTAGCCTAAGGGTACATGGCTAGCAGAAGAGGGGGTCGGGATTTGAACCCAAGCCATCTGGCTCCAGAGCCTGCACTCTTAACCAATATCCTGTATACATCTTCCAGCAGTGTGATGTAATGGTGCACGATAGCGTTGCTGTAGTAGGTACAGTGCAAAATGGACTTCAGCTGGAAGTGTATTTACTTACAGGTATTGTTATCTATTAGAGTTTACTCATGAGATAAGAGGTCACATACAGCTGATGTTGGAGGAAAGCATGAAGGTTGAGAGCAAGAAAGTGGAAAGCCTGGTCTTTGATATTGAGGAGGTGATTTGGAGGTTTAATAATTGCACGTTCTCCCTTTTCATGCCTTCATGCTCCCTTACCATTGGCCTGTAGGATCTGTTCCCCTCTTCCCGGCATGTTTCCGGCTTCCCCGTGTGGTCTTTCTTGAGCTGATTACTGCATGCGGCAGGACTGATGGCTGACCCAGTCTTCTCTGCTCGGTTCCTTTCGTTTTCATAAATGAAGAAACAAATTTATTGTTATCCCAAATCCACTTAAGACCAGGATAAGAACTTGTTTACCCCATAGATCCTATTCTTTGGCTACTTTGCCAACCTGTGCTAATAACCATCTAAAAAGAAAGTATTTTAAAAATCCTTGATGAAAGGTGAAGGAGAGGGTTGTGTGAAGAGGGGCAGACTGGAGCCAGCTGCTGATAAACTGGAGCAGGTTTGAAACATGTTAGCGAAGACATGGAATTCTTCCCTCCCCCCCCTCCGCCACCCCACCCCTGGCAGACAAGCATCCTTTGTCTTAGGAGATTATGGCTTAGGAAACCAGCCCCTAGAGTTTTTCAAAATTCTGTGTCCTGATTCCTTTTTCTTCTTGATGAAGCTGATGGGAGCCGTAAGAAGCATTTCCTCCTTTTAGGAAGACAACTTTTGGGGGCATATTTAATAAAGAAAAACCAACATGCAAAGATTTGGGGCTTATTTTAAATGTTACTCTTCCTTGTGGATTGAATTCTGGCTTGAAATAACAAGGGTGCCACCTAAAAAGGATCTGGAAATAGTGCCTGAAGGCAAATGTGTTCTTCTCTGTGCTGATTTGATCCCAGAATGACCAGTTCATAATAGGAAAGGGGGCTTCAGCATGACAAGATGTCATTGTTTTATTTGACTTTGTTCCAACGTTCCATAAATTCATTCTCAGTGCTGTTTCCAAGCAGCAACCAAGAATCCACGTTTTCTGGGTTGGTTTGTTTGTAATTGATAATTTATCCTCCAGCTGCATCCACCAAAGGCTCAAGTCTACTTGCAGTAAGTGACACGTGTGCAATGCATCTGTTTGAGTGGGAGATAGGAGACAAGGCAAGGACAAAGGGAGTCAGCATTGCCAGCCAGCTCTCCTGCTAGAGCTACTACGAGTGAGGGTTAAACACAGCAACACCCTTCCAGGCAGCAAAGAGGAAAGAAAGGGTCACAGAATTGGTTATGTAACTGTCATCTAATAAAAGGAAACAGTTCCTCAGAAAGCCATAAATCTTTTCTAGGTTTGGAGTTTTCAAGGAATTTTGGCCAGGCAGTGGATCAGCAAAACTATTCTTGAGGTTACAGCCCTGTGTCTTGGATGCTGTGTCAGGAGCATAAACACCCACCTGCCATACTTGCCAAGCAGTATGGGCCATTTGGCACGGCCTCACCCCAGCTCACCCACCTTGTGAGGACCCTGATAATTTAACTCATGCCTGAAGTTATCAACTCGTGCCTGGAAGATGCATGTTTTATATTATCACTGTTCCTCTCCTTGGAAGACAGTACTTTAACAGTGGGGCAAGGAGGAATAATAGGTACCTGGTATTGATTCAGTCAGCACGTTTATAGTCCTCATTCTTTATTAGGTCCTGGAAATCCAGTGATGAACTAGGCGTACTCAGTCTCAGTCTTCACAGTCATATATAAAATCGGGGGTGGGGGTGTGATTTGCTTTTAGATGGAAATGTATAGTTGTGCTCAAATTTTTAAAAAACATAATTAAAAACTGCAAAACTGTCCGTAATAACTCAGAGCATCCCAGGCCCATGCATACACAAGCTTTCTTCTCTTCTCAGGGCGTTTTGATAAGAGTGCTGGCACAGGCTTCCTGTCATTCATTCATCAGAGTGTTATCTTCATTTCTGGGAGAAATTGAAATGTGGACGAGTGCATGAGTAGTGCTGAAACAAAAGAATCAGGTGTGCAGAAGGTTACCATGGGAACAAGACCCTTTTCTTCCAGCTTCTGTGAAATAGATTCATATGATAAGTACTTTAAATTCTCATTTTTAAGCAAAAACTCGGTCTAATGATATTAAAATTTCAAGAACTTTAAACATACTGTTTTTCTATATTTGTGTGCTCCTGTTTCTGTTCCCTCTAGCACGTGTATGATCCCTGAGAGGAAGGACTAAGCAAATGGGAGCCTTAACTGATGCAAGGGAGTCTCCAGGACACTTGGTTCTGTATTCTCTCCATGCCCCTCCCTTCCCTGGCCCCCAGCTCCACCTTTCTTCTTTGGGATTTGCTGGGTGCCCTGAACTGAAAGTGTCTGTGGGGAGCTGTATTTAAACCTAGCAGGCTCTGTGTTGTGTGGTATTAAGGGTAAGAAAACCCTTCGTTTATCTCTTCACCCTAGTCCTTTCCGTCATATGTCCAGGTTGATTTTAAAGGTTTTTTTTTCTTTTTTTTAATAGTGATCTTGGGGTCTTCTTATTTATATATTTTTTATTTTATTTATTTTTGGCTGTGTTGGGTCTTCGTTTCTCTGTGAGGGCTTTCTCTTCGTTTCTGTGGCGAGCGGGGGCCACTCTTCATTGCGGTGCGCGGGCCTCTCACTGTCGCGGCCTCTCTTGTTGCGGAGCACAGGCTCCAGACACGCAGGCTCAGTAGTTGTGGCTCACAGGCCCAGTTGCTCCGCGGCATGTGGGATCCTCCCGGACCAGGGCTCAAACCCGTGTCCCCTGCATTAACAGGCAGATTCTCAACCACTGTGCCACCAGGGAAGCCCGATTTTAAAGGTTTTGATAGGATGATGAGAATCTTTTAACAAAAACCATCCTAGAGATTTTAAGGATCAAACAGTAGCTCTCAGGATGGGAATGAGGGCTACCAGAACATTTTTGTTGAGAACATTTCTTCTCACATTCCCATTTTTAATTCAACCCTTATCCCTTTATTATCAACCCAGAGAGAAAATTTCAGAGAACACTAAAATGGAATGGGAGAAGATGTACAGTCTGCTGGGGAGGAAACTCTGTGAGACCTTTACCAGATCAGGATGTAGGGTATTCTCATTGAGAAGCAACAGCCCTGTATTTCTGTTGAATTAACAGATTTCCTATCAGTGTGAGTCTGGTGAAGGATTCATAGATGAGCTTCACCTTGTTCATCACTGATTTTGATTGATCGATGATGGCTGCCTGGAGTACAGCTTCTGTGTGTGGTGCCTGCCGTGGCTTGGTGGGGTTACTCTTGCCATGCGTTTGCTCTTCCTGACCTAATGTATTAAAAGAAATTGATGCTTTAGTGTCAACGTGACCACTAAAACAAACAAAACAAAGCAAAACAAACCCCCCCAAAACAAACAAAAATCCAACAAACCCAAACAAA
This sequence comes from Lipotes vexillifer, assembly GCF_000442215.2. NCBI lineage: Eukaryota > Metazoa > Chordata > Mammalia > Artiodactyla > Lipotidae > Lipotes > Lipotes vexillifer. Next base: position 665,955 of record NW_006799818.1, read on the forward strand.
TAAGCCCCAAATCTCACTTATCCACAGCAGAATAGAATTTCATTTTGGTAGAGAACAGAATGTTCTGTTGTTGCTCTGTTAGGAAAGTATTTCCAGCAGCGCATAGTTTGCTGCCACTTATCTGGAATATTTCTTTGTTTAGTGAAGATATTTTATTATATAATAGCCATTTAGACATGTGAAACCTGCCTGGTATGTTACATGTCTCCAGCATAAGTGAATATGACCCTGTCTGGTGGGATACTGCAGCCACTTAGACTGACAGCTCATTCAAGTGAGGAAGGTATCGGGGAATGATCTGAGTTTGCTTTAGGCAGATGGATATTAATGAAGGAAAAGTACCTTGAAAGGATGCCATTCCGAGAAAGGCACAGGACAGCGTTGATTATAACCAGAGCCCTGCTTTCTGCGCTTCTCCAGCTAGCGCGCTCAGTGCTGAGCTTCTTAGTGGCCTGGAATCCTCCCTAAATCAGGTGAGGGAGGGGCCGGTCTGGTAGGGTTTTCAGTAAGTGCAGCTGGCATTGAAGAAGTGTGGGCTGAACTGGGTCTCATTTTAGTGACCCTCCTGGACAGGATTGTAAAAGCTCGTGTTGGGAGGTCGTTGTCTTCATTGGTGACCTTCACTGTGCCTCGAATAGCTCTGGGAATTCCGTTTGTGGTCAGTAAATATATACTGATTTGATTTACCAGTGAGTAGACCAAGGTACAGCCTGACTTCTTTGCAGGGGTTACATTCTTGGTAAAATAGCAACAGAACAAAATTCCTTGAACGGGTTCCATCTTCATAATTTTCTTTAATTTGTTTAGAACACAAATTCGATGTATTCACGCATCAAATATTTGGCTGTCTTTTGTGTTCCAGGTGCTATGGCCAGGTCCCGAGCATAGAGTGTTGAACGAAACAGACATGACCTCTGTCCTCTAGCCCTTGCTAAGAGAGACAAAGGTAAACAAAATCATAATATAATTAATTATGATCATAGTAGGTACACCAAAGGAAAAGCACAGAGGTTTATTAAGACATAAAATAAGGGTGCCTAACCCAGCCCAGAAGGGTCAGGGAAGCCTTCCTGGAAGAGGCGAACTTTAATCTGAGACTTGAAAGATGAGTGGGGCAAAGGGGAGGCAGCAGGGAACAGGGAGGGCTAAGATGATGACTCCCGGAGGGTTTCACCTGGCACCCATAAAACAGTATTTGCTCATGCTGTGTGGCTGGGGATCAGAACACATTGCTGGCCGCCACCCTCCTGGAGGCTGCACCTACGGAGGCTGTCAGCTCTTCTGCTGTCTTGCACATCTTGCCATAGGATAAATCTACCGTGAAAGTCTTTACTGTGTTGATGTGTGTAAATTATTTGCTGAGATAGTTAAACAGTTGGTCTTTTTGGAAAGTAATATATTTCTTGTTCAGTTCCAGCTGTTAGCCTTTTTTCTGGATGTCTAGGTTGAGGGCTGGCCAGTAGTAACAGAGCAGTGGGCACCTGCGAGCAGAGGCTACAGTAGGTGTCGTAGTTCAAACACAGGCTCTGGACTCAGAAAGCCTCTGGCGCTGGGTTCACACTGAGGCCCAGTTGTTTCAAGTTTTGACTTAAGTACTCTTAGCCTTGGTTTTCTTATTGGTTTATTGGCCATCTCATAAAGTCGGCTTGAGGATTAAATTAGATGAGGCAGTGCATGAGAAGCCCTGGGCTTGGCACAGTGACTGGCGGTCATGATTATCAATTGTTTGCTCCTTGATATCCACCGAAGCATGTCATCCTGTGCTAGGCACATGGGAAGAAATTTTGTTGGCTGACTGATGAAACCAGATTTGTTGTCTGCATTAAATAAGTTTTAATCTCTTTTGTAGTTGGGCGGATTTACGGTACCGTCTTCAAGAGCTCTCAGGAATGCTCATCCCTGACATGCCAATGACATTACCAGTTGAATTTTAAGAAGACTGTTAGTAATGGTATGGGGACATTTAGCCTCAATTTGTAGGTCTTTTCGGCCTACTACGGAAGGGAGAAAGTGATGCTCACAAAAGTATATGTGCCGAGTGTATCAGAAGCGGCTACATCACTGTTGACTTTGTTTTTTCCCCTGAAAATGGAGTGCCACATTTAAGACCATCACTTGATAAAGCAACCACAAAAAGCCTAAAGGATATCCACTCCCTGCAGCTCTAGGAAATATTAGAGGAGAGGTTACAGGCCTTGAGCAGTCTCCTCAAACATGGCCGTGTAGTTCTCCTCTTGAAGTCCCCACCTCCTGGGAGGCTGCCCTTGTGTTTCTTGGTGGTCTGACCTTTCTCTGCATAGCCAAGGAGCTCACCCGGGCAGGCTGCGGTCATTTGCAGTGCTCATGTGAAGTATGGATGTGATTAGGTGCAGGGAGAAGAAGCAAGAAGCAAGCAGTTTAATTTTCCTTTGGACGTGTCAAATAGACAGCTGAAAATACGCATCTGTGAGAATCCAGAGCCACCGGATGCTGGTGATGGTGAGTCAACAGTCAAACAGGGCTAACCTGGGTTTCTGGTTAAGAGGCAGTGCTTCCAGGAAGCCTTTCCTGGTTCATCAGAGGTTTCTCAAAATCTAGACGTTAGCGATGACATTAGAATTTTGCTGGGGAAAAAAAAGAGAAAGGTTGTGGAACATGATTGGTTGTAAAACATGATCATTTTGGTCATGCTACAAAGAGGAAATAATGAAGGTATTGTGCCAGAAAAAAAAATTCCCTGGGCTGAAGTCGATTTCCATTAAAAAGTTATCCTTGGGCTTCCCTGGTGGCGCAGTGGTTGAGAGTCCGCCTGCCGATGCAGGGGACGCGGGTTCGTGCCCTGGTCTGGGAGGATCCCACGTGCCGCGGAGCGGCTGGGCCCGTGAGCCATGGCCGCTGGGCTTGCGCGTCCGGAGACTGTGCTTCGCAACGGGAGAGGCCACAACAGTGAGAGGCCCGCATACCGCAAAAAAAAAAAAAAAAAAAAAAGTTATCCTTCAAGTAAGCCAGATTGCTTCACAGACTCATTCAGGTTTCATCTAGGGAACCAGAATGCTTTTCTTTTTGCTTCAGATTTCATTTGGATCTCCAGCTTTCTTGGTTATTGAAATAATACCTCATTCTTTAGTAACACTTTCTTGGCCTGTTTGTAGGTCAGCTCACTCAGTAAAATATGCAAATTTGCCAAAAATAACCAATATAATTTAACATAGAAAGCTTTGAATTATGTTTTAATTATGCCAGTGTCTAAATAAAAGATGGGTGGCTTCGTTTATATTATATTAAAATAAGTAGCATAGATAGTCCATTAGTATTTTGTTTTTAATCTTGTACTTTGGCAAACCTTCTAGAGTGATAAATGAATTTTCCTTTTCATTGGGAAAAGCCAAGTTACTGTTGTTTTTGGTCATGTAGTTGCATTCCTCAGACTGTAACAGTTAGCTGAAGACAAGAAATTGGAAGAGGTCTTTACCGCTAAGATATTTATTTCCTAGATTTACATGATAATGACCTTATGAATGGTTTCTTATTTTCTCAATTTTCTTTCAACATTTTCTTAAACGACACTTGGAGCTAAAAGAAATTACAAATATTTTGCATTTATATGAAAACCAGCTAAAAACGAACTTGGCCTGATTACATACTACCTAGAATTCCTGTGGCTCTGAATTCTCACACATTCTCACACATGTATATTTTCAGGGAAAGTTAAACTCTTTTCTTCTTGCTTCTCCCCCTTCCTCCTAAGTCCCTGTCAAGGTGTTTCATGACCCACCTTGATGCCCAGCTAGAAATTTTGACTAGAAACCACAATGTCTTCCTTGACTTTTCTATCTAATGAGTTTCTCTATTCTATTAACTTTCCCACCAAATTACTACCCTAATGTGTCCTCCCTTTTTGATTTCCCACTGCCAAGGCTTTATTTTCACTTGCCCAGATTAGTATCTCACTGGCCTGCTTATGGTCTGTCTCTCCCTACTTCTGTCTCAATTGTCTCCGTCTGATTGGATGGCTTCAGCATCTCCATCCAGCAGGTTCTCCTGATCCATGGCATAGATTAAGCCCAAGTTCCTCAGCAGACAGTGAAACCTTTATAGTCTAGCTCTGATGCGCTTGCTTTGCAGCCCTCGTTCTCTGCCCCTGTTCCTCCTGTGGTCGACACCTTGCCTCGCTGAACCCCACAGTTTTCCCAGCGAGATTCACGCCTGTGCCCACGTTGTGTCCCTGCCTGCAGTGCTCTGCCCCCCTTCTCCCCCATTGCCATCCTCATCCCTGATGACTCCTCACACCTTTCCTCACCTCACGCCGCCAGTCACCCTGCCCTGCGCTTTTCACTGTATGTTTCTGTTAATAAGTCCTATGTCGCAATTAATTGGTTCCATGCCTCCCATGGGCCACTCAACTCTGAGTGTCAGGAGGTGAAGGATCGTTTCTTACTCCACCTTCACTTAAGGAAATAATCTTTCCTCGGCATGTAACTCAGCTTATTCTGTATTGGTTCTTGGTTTTATACTATCATTTCTTGATATATACTACTAGTGGCAGAGTCAGAGAGCTTGAAAATTCACCTGTGGATATATATCCCAAAGATTTGAAAACAGCGACTCAAACAGATACTTGTATGGGAATGTTAACAGGAGCATTATTCACAATATCCAAAAGGTGGAGACAGCCCAAGTGTTCATCAACAGATGAATAGATAAATAAATGATGGTATGTACCTACAATGGAATATTATTCAGTCATAAAGAGGATAAAGTTCTGGTCTATCCCTTAACATGAATGAACCTAGGAAACATTATGCTAAGTGAAATGAGCCAGACAAAAAGTACAAATATTGTATGATTCCAGAAATATCTAGAATAGGCAGATTCATAGAGATAGAAAGTAGATTAGAGGTTATCGGGGGCTGGGGAGAGGGGGAAATGGGGGATTATTGCTTAATGGGTACAGCATTTATGATTGGGGTGAGGAAAGTGTTTTGGAAATAGTGATGATGGTTGCACAATATTGTGAATGTAATTAAAGCCATTGAAAATGGTTAAAATGTATATTTTACCAGAATGAAAAATATAGAGTTCATATAATTTTAATAAAGTTACTGCCACCAGCACCCTTATGCATATATATTCCAACATGTAGTTAGTTATATACAAGCATTTTTTCTTCCCATATCATTTATGTTTATCATTCTTACCTTCTTAATATATCACAAATGTCTTGAAGTCAAGGACCAGTCTAGATAGAAAATAGTCTTTAAGAAACATGGTTTTTGTTTGTATAGGGTTTGAAGTTGGATGTTTTTGAAATTCTGAAACTTTTTGGAGAGGGTTTGACATTTTATTTGAATCTTAGTAAACTCAGAGTGACAAAGTGACATGAAGTCACTGACTGAGTTTTGAAACGTAGATGTGTTTTTCTGACCTGCTGCCTAGGAACTGTGTGTATGAACCCTGATCCCATTGGGAGGAAAGCCAAACAGTCCAGCAAAGTGTGCTTTCAGTCGCTCCTCTTGCTGTTTTTTTTTCTTTTTCTTTTTTGCGGTACGCGGGCCTCTCACTGTTGTGGCCTCTCCTGTTGCGGAGCACAGGCTCCAGATGCGCAGGCTCACGGGCCCAGCTGCTCCGCGGCATGTGGGATCTTCCCGGACCAGGGGCATGAACCCGTGTCCCCTGCATCGGCAGGCGGACTCTCAACCACTGCGCCACCAGGGAATACCCTCTTGCTGTTTTAAACAAGGGGCTTGGATGATGAGGCCATGTAGATGGGAACCATATTGATTATTTTCCCTAAGTCCCTTTTAAAGGCAATTAAAATATAGGTGTTTACCCAGAATATAAATAAATTTATTCTTCTAGGAAGTTAAAATGCGTTTCTTTGTCTTTTAAGCTCCTATGGAGACTTTTAAAAATAGAATAGATAATGATGACAAGCTAATACAATTTACATTAAAATGAGTTTAATGTACATGTACATTTATAAAAATAAGACCTCTTAATTCTTTTACTTGAGTGCCAGGATTTTCTTTGAAAAGAAGTGAGATATAAATGGGAGAAAATGTTAGCCTGTGTTTACTATTAATCATCTCATATAAATTTCTGGTGTCTCATTCACTGTGTGCCTTGAATTTTATATTATGCAGTCCACCCAGAAAACTGGTAAGGAGCAATGATGTGCTAAATGCTAAAGGGCTTATGGAAAACTAACCTTCCCTTGTACTACTATTCCAGATGTCAACATTAGACATTATTGTTGGTTTCACCTTCATCACACTTTTAAAGAAAATGCTCTAGTCCTGTGTGATAGTTATTTCTATCAAGATTTTCCTGCCGCTCTGAACTTGCTCAGTAAGTGTGCTCTAGGGAAGATCCCAATTTTTAGTGGGCATTCACATCATCGGGCGATCTTGATAAAATGCAGGTTCAGATTCGGGGAGGTAGGTGGTGAGATTCTGCATTTCTGGTGAGGTGTCATTTCTGATGAGCTGTTAGATGATACCAGTGTTGCTGGTCACTGGACCACATTTTCAGCAAGAGTACTTTGTTTCAAATATCTGAGTTGATGTTCTGTTAAAATTGGATGCAATCTAAGGTTGCCAGAAAAAAATACAAGACATCCAAGATGTCCTATGCAATATTTGCACATGGTTGTATTAAAAAATTATTCATTGTTTATCTGAAATTTAATTTTAACTGGACTAGACACAATACATGTGTGTGCAAGTACACAACACACACACACACACACACTGGCAACTCTAAATCGCAATCTTCAGTCATATACGAAGTCATTTAAATGTCATATATTAGATTTAAATGATATGATTATTTTTATTTTGAGAGAAAGGACACAGAACTAGGTTTGTTTCACCTATTTTTTAGGCACTAACTTAGGTGTTTTGCTCATATGCTTTTCAATACTGTAAAATATGTAAGCATGAACCCTGTCCCCCTCCTAGTATCTGTGGAATTCTTGAAAAATGGTGAAATCTGTACATTCTAAAATATACCTGAAAGCACAGAAATGCCCTGGATTATTAATGTTTTAAGCCAACCATACAAAGTAATAAGGTCTTTATATGATAGATTTAAATTTAGACTATTTTATAGTTTTTTTCTTATATTTTTTGGTACCGTGTACTGTTGATATTTTCAAATCCTGTACATGAGGATGATCTGTTGTCTATTAAAGCACACAGAAGAGAGTGTAAATGATTTTCTTTTTTTTTTTCAGATTCTTTACAGAGTTGGAAGCAAGGCATCAGAATAATATCTTCATAGATGACATAAGTGACATTGTGGAAAAACACACAGCATCCACATTTGACCCATATGTGAAATACTGCACAAATGAAGTCTACCAACAGCGGACACTACAAAAATTGTTGTAAGCAATATTGAATGTTACAGTTTTAATTATCTAATCTTCTTTTAATTAGGTCACATAGATCGAAATTAATGGATCTCTTAAATTACATTTAGAAATGCCTCCTGATGATCTATTTTCCAGAGAGAAATTTTCTTTTATAAATTTTTTTTTTTTTGATGTTGGGGCTAGGAGTTTTTTATTAATTTATTTATCCATTTTTGCTGTGTTGGATCTTTGTTTCTGTGCGAGGGCTTTCTCTAGTTGTGGCGAGCGGGGGCCACTCTTCATCGCGGTGTGCGGGCCTCTCACTGTCGTGGTCTCTCTTGTTGTGGAGCACAGGCTCCAGACGCGCAGGCTCAGTAGTTGTGGCTCACGGGCCTAGTTGTTCCGTGGCACGTGGGATCCTCCCAGACCAGGGCTCGAACCTGTGTCCCCTGCATCGGCAGGCAGACTCCCAACCACTGCGCCACCAGGGAAGCCCCAGAGAGAAATTTTAAAGAGGATTGCTTTTAGGGTGAGGGCATTTGATTAGAAAAATCCAGTTTGTAGAGAATTTTGTCTCTAAAGCAATTATGAAATTATAGTTTGTTGCTGTTTTCCTTCTTTCTTTCTTTTTTTTTTTTTAATTGCTGCAAGACACGGGGTTGGGGGGTGGGAGGGTTGGTGATCAGTGATCATCATTCTAAATGGTGAGAAGATTGTTCTCTAAGCTGTTATTTGACCATTAGGTAGCCTGAGGCCAAGATAGAGTTTTTGAGTAGGTTGAACCTAGTGCCTAGGAGCCAAAGCTTTCTCAAGTATCCTAATCTTCCTCCATTCAAATGACAACTCTATTCAGTTGTTTATAGGAATTGCTGATTTTCCCACTCCGGGTACTTAGGGGTTAAGGAGAGCAGGGGAAGGTCTGAAGGAAGGCGGTTTTTAAAAAAAGTTCTTAAAGACTGTAACTATGAAACAAAAAAGAATTAAACTTTAAATTTCCCCCCATACTTTTTCCCTTTGTCTGTTTAGGTTACTGAGCGTTTTGTGATGTATATGCTATCTCTATCCTTAAAAGAGTCAGCAGTGGTTCAGTAATGTCTATATTGCTTTCTTGCCTGGGGTCGGGAGCTTGTTTATCACAGGGCCTATCTGTTTGACAGTGCAACTGTACATTGCTGTAAACTCAGTTTGAGGGCTGACTGGCTGTCATCATTCTCCTCCCGTCCTGTGCGTTGTGGCATTTATGACGGCAGCATGGAACCCAGGTCAGTTTCTATGCAGTGTGCGAGACCCTATGGTCATGATCACCTCATGGCTGCTTAGAGAAACAGCCCCCAAGTTGGTGAGAAAGGCTGATTATGCCCCTTCCCCCTCCACATTCTCATTAAAGTCTCGTGCAGGCAGGGTGGAAAACCCACAGCTGCCAACGTCAAAGGAGGTTATTAGTACAAAGCAGGGTTTGTAGGCACTACTGACATTTTGTCCTAGATTAGTCTTTGTTGTGGAAACTGCCCTATACATTGTAGCATGTTTAGCAGCCTCCCTGGCCCCTGCCCACAAGATGCTGATAGCACCACCACACCCCAGTGGTGATAAACAAAAATATCTCCAGACATTGCCTGACATCCCTTGCAGGGGTGGAGGATGGAGAATCACAACCCTCACTTTCCCTAAATTCCCCTCCCTCCCCCATGGGAACTGCTGATGTAAAGGTTACTCTGTAACTGTTGGAAAATCCAAGTTACATGTGTGAAAACAAAGTCTGGAATTAGAGCTAATTTCACTTTGTTTTGCAGGATTTCAGAAAAAGGGAATAGGTACTGCTGTACTTTATGTAATTCTTGAGAAATAAGGGTTTTATTTAAATTTGCTCAATGATACCATCATTGGAGCTTTCACATGGAAATTAGTAGCTGTGTTTTCAGAAACTTTGTTGCAGTTGATGTAAATTTACATTTAAGGTTGTGACTTTCAACTCCACTTGCAGTTTGGAATCTGAGAACCAACAAACAATGCCCAGGGTGCATCCTAGACTGTTTCATAAAAATCTTTGGAGGTGGCGGGGTGGGTGGGGGGAGGGGGGGCCTGGGGCCTAAGTAATTTAAATATGCAACTGGTTTAGAATTTGCTTTTTTTTTTTTTTAACTTCCTAAAAATCTTTTCAAAGCTAGCAGGAAACCTAAATCTCCTCAATTTAAGAAAATGAGATTAAAACCTTTCTGTGTTCTTTCTTTTACTTTGTTCTTCTGGGTATGTCCCAATTTATTTCTAGCAGCCTTGAACCCAGCCATCCAAGTTTCAAAGTGTATTTATTTTAAAAAGATTACAATTGCCACTACCCTGCTTCTTGGCCCCCCACCCCCACCCCACCCTCCTCACAAGTCACCCTGGAACTCCTCAGAGCTCCCTTTGGGGTGAAGTGAGGTGACAGAGTGAGAGATACAGTGTCAGGGACCCACTGAAAGTCAGAAGACCTCCCTTTGACTTCTATCTTTACTGAATACTAGATCTTTTATTTGGCAAGTTGGGGACTTTTCTGAGGCTCCATTCTTCCTGGAATCCCCTCTTGGCCTTCCCTGAAAGTTATAGGGTGGTTCCACATGAGATCCTTTATGTCGATGTATCTTGCTAAATTCTGCAAAAATGTTCTGGCAGTATTAACACTGTTCTAACGTCAATGGGAGAGGAGGAATATTCTGGCTGGCATGATCAGAAGGTTTTCTGTCTTAGAAGCTTTGAAAAAGTCCAAAAGCCTCCTAGTAAGTAAATCCAGTCTGACATTTCTCTCTTAGATTATTATCTCGGGCTAGAGAAGTGGCTTAAAACATGTGCTATCTTTTAAATGGAATGTTTATAGATTATCAGATATGAGTTCTAGTGTGTATACTAATTTATAATGTATACATTCACCATTATGATACCACTGCTTCTTCATTAGTTTACTTTCTACTTTTAAAAATTTCTAGCCCATACATTTTCATCTTATTGTTCATATTGTTACCTTAAATTTATATCTTATATTCAGTCTTGACTGTAAAAGGCAGATAAGCCAACCATGTCTCTCTGTGTAATTATGTGTTTGTTGTTTCTATATTTAAAAATCATTGATAGGGCTTCCCTGGTGGCGCAGGGGTTGAGGGTCCGCCTGCCGATGCAGGGGACAAGGGTTCGTGCCCCGGTCCGGGAGGATCCCACATGCTGCGGAGCGGCTGGGCCCGTGAGCCATGGCCGCTGAGCCTGCGCGTCCGGAGCCTGTGCTCCGCAACGGGAGAGGCCACGACAGTGAGAGGCCCACATACCGCAAAAAAAAAAAAAAAAAAAAAAAAATCATTGACAATATATGAATGTATCACAATATTTTATTATACATTTTTACTTCTTAACTTGAAGGGGAAGTATTTTGAAGTTTTGTCTTTCTTTGTTTTTCCTCAGAGCCACCAACCCATCTTTTAAGGAAGTTTTGTCCCGAATCGAGTCCCACGAAGACTGTAGGAACTTACCCATGATCTCTTTTCTCATTCTCCCCATGCAGAGGGTGACCCGCCTTCCCCTGCTGATGGATGTAAGATGTGATCTGGTGTCTCTTTCCTCTGTGGATAGCTGTGCTGCTGCCAGTCCGATTAAGAAAATTATTCTTACCCCACTTAAATTATATCCCTTCTATAAAATCCCCCAGTTAAGTGAGAAGGTGCTGTTCGGTTGGAAAGTCCCACCTGTGTCTAATATCTTTGGAAATTATCTTCAATTTAGGCTTGTGGGGTCACTCTGAAGAAGTTAGATTATCCCTCATTTTCTTAACAGTTTTTGAAATGGGAAGAATATTGACTTCTTGGAGTCAAGAGTCCCGGATTCCTTTTCCGGCTGAGCCACTAGGCCTGTGACCTCGGGCAAGGCACTTAATCTCTTTGGGCCTCAGTTTCCTCTGGTTGACCAGGAAGATCCCTTCCCTGTCCCATGCCAAGATGATGAGGTGCTTCCATTTAGCACAGGAAGGAGGTCCTCTGCAGCATCACAGGGCATAAACCTGCCCTATTTTGCATTGCTCAGAATGAGTGAGGAAAGTCCAGGCATCCGTCGTATCTTAGGAAACATTCATGAAGAAAACAAGTATGTGATTTTAAATAGTGGTAAGATGTGGCTGGGAGAAGACTTGAGACTGCCAGGTGGGAAACACAGCTGGGAAGACAGCCAGACGGTGGCTCAGGAGGGCTGCACACTGGCTGGGCTGCAACTGCAAGGGCATCCGTGAGAGAACGGGGTGGCCCGACATGACTGCCATCCAGCTAGAGGGGCAAAGAGTCTCTCTTTTTATTTCTTTAATTGAAGTATAGTTGATTTACAATATTGTGTTGGTTTCAGGTGTACAGCAAAGTGATTCAGTTTTATACATATATTTTTTTTCAGATTATTTTCCATTATAGGTTATTGTAAGATATATACTGTGTTATACAGTAACTCCTTGTTGCTTATCTATTTAATATATAGTATTATGTATCTGTTAGTCCCAACTCCTAATTTATCCCTCCCCTGCCTTCCTTTCCCCTTTGGTAACTATAAGTTTGTTTTCTATGTCTGTGAGTCCTTTGTTTTGTATATAGATTCATTTGTATTATTTTTTAGATTCCACGTATGTGATATCATGTAATATTTATCTTTCTCTGTCAGACTTACTTCACTTAGTATGATAATCTCTAGGTCCATTCATGTTGCTGCAAATGGCATTATTTCATCCTTTTTTATGGCTGAGTAATATTCCATTTTATGTATAACATCTTCTTAAACCAGTCGTCTGTTGATGGGCATTTGGGTTGCTTCCATGTCTTGGCTATTGTAAATAGTGCTGCTATGAATATTGGGATGCATGTATCTTTTTGAATTAAGAGTTTTTGTCTTTTCTGGATATATGCCCAGGAGTGGGATTGCTGGATCATATGGTAGCTCAAAGAGTATCTTTTTGATCAAATTAAAATATTTTGGCATAGTTCTACTTTACAATGGATAATATTAATATAATGTCAGTTTTGACATACTTGGTTTTACAAGTCAAAATACAGGGTAAAAATAAAGCAAAAAATTCCAGTCGAGTAAGATTACAAAATAAATTCCATTTTCTCAATTCCATTATAAATCTAAGAGCTATTCTGAAGAAGCACTGAAGTTTAGAAACAAGTGAAAGTGTGTGATCACGGTCGCTTTGCTGGCTCTGCTGCACGGTGAGGTCAAGGCTCAGCTGTCATTTCAGAATTCACAGCACCTGCTGCTCTCCAAGGCCACCTCAGTCTACTCCCTTTACACCCTGCCTTGTCCATTCCCTGTGATTTAGGAACTTCTCTCCTTGTAAATATTGGGAAACTTGCAGTTTTGTGAATCTAGCTGATTTTTTAAAAATCAGTATTTATCATGTCTAAGAATAGAATGAAGCCAGGTTATCAAAACTAAATGTTGGCTCTAAAAAGGTTTATTTCCTGTGCCTAATAAGACTTTTATAGAAATAATGAAACTTTGACACATATAGGAATATATTAATTTTCAAACTTTACTATTTTTTAACAAGACATGGTGGTTTTCTAAATGTAACATTTCTAGTAATGTTATGAATTTTCAGGATTCTTTCTTTTTCTTCTCCTGGAAACACGTTTTAGCCGAGTTTCCTTAGATTCTGTATATTCTGTGATCTCAGCCTTTTTGTATATTTTCTCCCTTTGTGATTCTGAGGAAATTGCTTAGATAGATTGGGACTCACAAAATCTAATATACATGTTGTAGGTACCATGTTGGAGGTTTATGCCATGATTGCCCAGTAGGCTCTAAACTTTTTGGAGTCAGAGACCGTTTTGAGATTGTGAGTAAAGCTGTAGTCATTCTCCCTAGAAAACTCATAGTGTGCAAAATTTTACCTAAAATTGAAGTGTGGAAAGAAACTGTGGACTCAGGATGCCTGCTCCCAGAGACAAAGACTAGTATTTTTCAAACTGCTTTTGTACCCCTTAGTGGGTCATGAAATTGATTTTTGAATCATGAGCAGTGTTTTTAAAAAATGAATATAGAATAGAACATGTGGTATGTGATATATACATCATTCATAATGTGGTTAAATATTATTTCATAAAAAACTTGTTTCATTTTTGTGTGCATGTCTGCTGGTTGCAGTGTAAAAGTATTTCTTGCAGTGGGTCATAGTCAAAAGGTTTTGAGAACTATTAATATAAATCCATCGATGGTACGTACACTCTGTGCTTCTCACATATCACATGTAACAATCCTGACACCTGACTTTTGGATTTATGGACTTGGTGCTCGTCTGCATTTAAGGTACCAGTGGTTTGCTAGTTCCTAGTATCTTCCACCTCTGCTGGATGCCTGTTGCCCTAATCTGTTTCCCATGTGTGAGAACCTGGCCACCTGGGCAGAATTTAAATGTACCTAAAACATGGTCTCTTCAATGTTACTTCATTTGGAGATTTAGTTAAGCTTGTTAATTGAGGTGAACATTTTTAACAGTTGAAATGGTTCTGTTGGCTTTGAATGGGTATAGTTTCAAAAGTTTTACATAATTCAGTATACCTTCAGTTGACCTTCTTTGAACTCGATTTTACCATCACAGAAATAGCAGTGTAAACATATCAAGGGAAGATCCAGCAGCCATTTTTTTGATCGTTTTATTCACATTATATCATCTGCAAATATAATAAGCTCTAATAATAATGATGATGGTGATCATTAATTTTGTCATTCATTGAGAGCCTACTGTATGCCAGGTATTCATAAAAAACTTTACATGCATTATCATTTAACTTTTATAACAACCTTGTGATGTAATTGCATTATCCCAGTTTTACAGATGAGGAAACTGAGGCTTATAGAGGCAGGGTAGGTGACTTGCCCAAGGTCAAGTAGCTAGTCAGGAGCAGATCTGGAATTTGAAACCAGGTTCACCCACCTCTGAAGTCTATCCTCTTATTTAACTATCCTCTGGATTAACATGGATCCTGTGCTTTTAAAGACTATCTCCTAGTTTTGTAATCAGATTTTAATGTCATCTTCAGACTCATCCATAGCATTGTGTTCAGCATTGTTAAGTTTACTACAAGTAAGACTCTATGACTGGAAGTTGGTTTTGTTTTACTTAGTAAAATAAATCAGTTGATTTTGTTCTTCTTTTACTTGATTGCAGACTATCTGTCAAAAGACACCTAAGGACTCTTCAAAGTATGAAGTCTGCAAAAGGGCCTTAAAGGAAGTAAGCAAGGTAAGTGTTGAGAGGCTCATTACACAGTAATGGGATCACCCATTCAGATCCCTCTGAAGAGAACATGTCTGAGTTTGATGCTGAAAACTGGTAGATTCTCATAGCCATTTGCACACCATTCTTTGGGTAGCCAAAAAACAAAGCAATCTTTGCTGTACTCAAATGAAACTGGTATTTTTACTGTTTCAGACAGTCTTGTCTTAAGGTATCTCATTTTCTGTTGGTGTGTGAATTCGATAAGTATTTATTGAGTATCCACTACAGTGCCAGGGACGATGCCAGCCCCTGAAAATATGGGGATGAATAAGACATCGGTGGTTACTGCCCTTGTGGAATGTGCTGTGTAAAGGGGAAGGCAGACATTGACTAAGAATTACAGTAAAGGATGATGAGTGACATAAGAGGGAAGAACATAGTAATGTTGAAGCTGAAGCCTGATGCAAGAGTAGTTGTTGAATTCTCCAAATTCTATAAACATGTTCCCAAAGACAGGAACGTGTTTATAGAATTTGGAGAACTAGAATGTTCTTCATGTGACGAGAGCCCAGTTCAGGAGAGAAAGCACTGAGGAACCATGTTAGGGAATTGTGGACCTTATCCTAGGATGCTGTGGAAGCTATAAATTCATGTGCTGTGAAGGTGACAGTGGGGATGAGCCCCAGTGATGAGGCCTTTGTAGTTGATGAGGCCTTTGTAGTTGATGAGGCTACAGATGATAGGGGCCTGTACTGATGTGATAGTAAGGTGGAGAGAAGCAAACCTACAACATTGGGGAGGTAGGCATGGAGAGTGTTTGGGTGGGCATATTTGCGGACAGAAATCAAGGAAAATAGTCTCTGGCTTGTGCAACCAAGATGGATGCCCTTGTTTATCTCTACAGTAGGAACATAGAGAGAAGCTGATGAGTTCCATTCAGAATGTGTCGGAACTGAGATTCCTATAGAACATCCAAGTCAGGAGCTCAGTGGAGAGACTTGAACTGGAGACGTGGATTTGTGAATCATCAGCCTAGGGATGATTTTTGAAGCTGGGAGAATGGATGAAAGTACCCAGGAGTATGTATAATTAGAAGAGTAGTTAGTGAGTCTGAAGTACAACTGTGAAGAGCACCGGACTTCATCTTGTTTAGGGGAAAGGAACCAACAGAGGAGACTTGAAAAACAAAACAGAATGTACCAAAGAAGGAGGAAAACTTAATCAGTGGTCTGGCAAACTGCATGTAATATGGTGGAAGGAAGGTCAGCCCGGTTGGGTGCTCCTGAAAGACAAAGTGGGATAATGATTGATGCGTTCACTGGGTTTATTTATCATCAGGTGGGTTGTGTCCTTGCAGAGGTGGGTGTGGAAGCCAGATTGGAGTGTGTTGAGGGCTGAGTGGGAGGTGGGAACATGCAGCCAGCTAGTGTAGCTGTTTCAACAATCAGGCTGAGGGTAAAAAGACAAAAAGAGAGCTGTAGTTGAAAGGGAAGTGAAGGAGGGTCTTTTTTTGTTTAAAAGATTAGAGAAATGTGGGTATATTTAAATGCTAATAGGAATGTTTAGCTGTGAGAAAGCAATGGAAGTTATGGGAATCAGTGAGGATACGGCCCTGGGGAGCAAAGCTCATGATCGCATCAGAAGCATCCTAAATATCTCGAAGCTGCACATTACTTCTGAGTTTGGTACATCTTTGTACCACTTTATTGTGAAGCATTTTTTGTTTTAATCAACTTTAAATTGACTCTATTTTACTTTTCCTTGCCAATAATAAATACAAAATCATGGGTTTTATGAGCTGGTTGTTTCTTTTTTTTTTTTTTTTTTTAACATCTTTATTGGGGTATAATTGCTTTACAATGGTGTGTTAGTTTCTGCTTTATAACAGAGTGAATCAGTTATACATATACATATCTTCCCATATCTCTTCCCTCTTTGTCTCCCTCCCTCCCACCCTCCCTATCCCACCCCTCCAGACAGCCACAAAGAACCGAGCCGGTATCCCTGTGCC
>NW_006799818.1:684511-693466 GCF_000442215.2 Lipotes vexillifer
AAGATCCTCTCCTACACTTTCTCCTAGAAGCTTCATAACTTGGGCTTTCAAATTTAAATTTATGATCCATCTCAAATTAATTTTTTCGTGTGGTGTAAGGTAGGGGTCAACGGTTTTTTATTTTCATGTGGCTATCCAGTTATTTTGGTACCATTTATTGAAAACATTTTACTTTATCCATTGAATTGTGTTGGTGACTTTTACAATTATTTCATACTCACACATCTACATACACATACAAATATCTACATACACATACATTTACATACACATGTACATTTCATATACATTTATCTACACACACATATATACGCACTTATATACACATTTCTGGAGTCACTTGTTTGTTTTGTGGATCTATTTGTCTATTCTTTTGCCAATACCTCACTATCTTAATTACTGTAACTTGTCAGTACATCTTGAAATAAGGCAGAATAAACCCTCCAACTTTATTCTCTTTTTAAGAATATATTGGCTATTTATTCCTGGTCTCTTAAAATTTACATATAAAATTTAGAACCACCTTGCCAGTTTCTACCAAAACACCTGCTGAGATTTTGATTGGAATAGCATTAGATCCATAGATAAATTTGGGGAGAATTGACTGCTTAGAAATATGAATTCTTCCCAACCACGATCTCTATTTATTTAGACCTTCTGTAATCTCTCTCAGCAATGTTTGGTAGTTGTAAATATACAAATACCACACATCTTTTGTTAAGCTTAATGCTCTTATTGTAAAGGATATTTTAATTTCATTTTCCAGTCATTTGTTGTAAGTTCATAGATGTGTCATTTACTTTGTATTGAGGTGCTCCTATGTTGGGTGCATAAGTATTTACAATTGTTATATCTTCTTCTTGGATCGATCCCTTAATCATTATGTAGTGTCCTTCTTTGTCTCTTCTGATAGTCCTTATTTTAAAGTCTATTTTGTCTGATATGAGAATTGCTACTCCAGCTTTCTTTTGGTTTCCATTTGCATGGAATATCTTTTTCCATCCCCTTACTTTCAGTCTGTATGTGTCTCTAGGTCTGAAGTGGGTCTCTTGTAGACAGCATATATATGGGTCTTGTTTTTGTATCCATTCAGCCAATCTGTGTCTTTTGGTGGGAGCATTTAGTCCATTTACATTTAAGGTAATTATCGATATGTATGTTCCTATTCCCATTTTCTAAATTGTTTTGGGTTCGTTATTATAGGACTTTTCCTTCTCTTGTGTTTTTGTCTAGAGAAGTTCCTTTAGCATTTGTTGTAAAGCTGGTTTGGTGGTGCTGAACTCTCTCAGCTTTTGCTTGTCTGTAAAGGTTTTAATTTCTCCATCAAATCTGAATGAGATCCTTGCTGGGTAGAGTAATCTTGGTTGCAGGTTTTTCTCCTTCATCACTTTCAGTATGTCCTGCCACTCCCTTCTGGCTTGTAGAGTTTCTGCTGAGAGATCAGCTGTTAACCTTATGGGGATTCCCTTGTGTGTTATTTGTTGTTTTTCCCTTGCTGCTTTTAATATGCTTTCTTTGTATTTAGTTTTTGACAGTTTGATTAATATGTGTCTTGGCGTATTTCTCCTTGAATTTATCCTGTATGGGACTCTCTGTGCTTCCTGGACTTGATTAACTATTTCCTTTCCCATATTAGGGAAGTTTTCAACTATAATCTCTTCAAATATTTTCTCAGTCCCTTTCTTTTTCTCTTCTTCTTCTGGAACCCCTATAATTCGAATGTTGGTGTGTTTAATGTTGTCCCAGAGGTCTCTGAGACTGTCCTCAGTTCTTTTCATTCTTTTTTCTTTATTCTGCTCTGCAGTAGTTATTTCCACTATTTTATCTTCCAGGTCACTTATCCTGGTTGTTTCTTTATATATATATATGTGTGTGTGTGTGTGTGTGTGTGTGTGTGTGTGTGTGTGTGTGTATTTTTATTGGAGTATAATTGCTTTACAATGTTGTGTTAGTTTCTGCTGTACAATGAAGTGAATCAGCTATATGTATACACATATCCCCTCCCTCTTAGACCCCCCAATCCCACCCATCTAAGTCATCCCAGACCACTGAGCTGAGCTCCCTGTGCTATACAGCAGGTTCCTACTAGCTACCTATTTTACACACGGTAGTGTATTTATGTCAAACCTAATCTCCCAATTCGTCCCACCCTCCTCTTCCTCCTCTGTGTCTACACGTCCTTTCTCTACATCTGTGTTTCTATTCCTGCCCTGCAAATAGGTTCATCTGTACCAAATTCTAGATTCCACATACATGCATTAATATACGATGTTTATTTTCCTCTTTCTGACTTACTTCACTCTGTATGACAGACTCTAGGTCCATCCACATCTCTACAAATGACCCAATTTCATTTCTTTTCATGGCTGAGTAATATTCCATTATATATATGTACCACATCTTCTTTATCCATTCTTCTGTTGATGGACATTTAGGCTGCTTCCATGTCTTGGCTTTTGTGAATAGTGCTGCTGTGAACATAGGGGTGCATGTATCTTTTTAAATTAGAGTTTTGTTCAGATATATGTCTCGGAGTGGGATTGCTGAATCATATAGCAACTCAAAATATTTTTAGTTTTTTGAGGAACCTCCGTATTGTTCTCCATAGTGGCTGCACCAATTACATTCCCACCGACAGTGTAGGAGGGTTCTCTTTTCTCCACACCCTCTCCAGCATTTGTTATTTGTAGACTTTTGAATGATGGCCATTCTGCCTGGTGTGAGGTGGTACCTCATTGTGGTTTTGATATGCATTTCTCTAATAATTAGAAATGTTGAGCATCTTTTCATGTGCCTATTGGCCATCTGTATGTGTTCTTTGGAGAAATGTCTATTTAGGTCTTCTGCCCATTTTTTTAATATTAAAAATAAGTTTATCTGTGTCTTAGTCTGTTTTGGCTGCTAGAACAACGTACCGTGGACTGCATGGCTTATACACAATAGAAATTTATTTCTCACAGTTCTAGAGGCTGGAAGTCCAAGATCAAGGTGCCAGCGTGGTTGGGTTGGGGCCCTCTTCTAGCCAGGTTGCAGACTTCTCCTTATAGCCTCACACGGCAGAAGGGAGCGAGGGAGCTCTCTGGGGCCTGTTGTAGAAAGCACTACTCTAAGTCCCCTGCATACGAACAAATTCAACTTGGAGAGCGCGCTTGTAAGTCCAATTTGTTTGTTAAGTCCAACAAAGTTAACCTAGGTACCCAACTAACACAATACTGTACTGTAATAGGTTCATGATACTTTTCACACAAATAATACATAAAAAACAAATGAACACAAAAAACAAAACATTTTAAATCTTACAGTACAGTACCTTAAAAAGTACGGTAGTACAGTACAACAGCTAGCATACAGGGGCTGGCATCGAGTGAACAGGCAAGAAGAGTTACTGACTGGAGGAGGGAGAGGAGGTGGGAGATGGTAGAGCTGAAGGATCGTCAGCAACAGGAGATGGAGGGCAAGCTGCAATTTCATTCACACCTGACGTTTTTGGCACAGGTTCTGGTTCCTTTGTGGGACCAGATGCATGTTTGCATCTTTGGAAGTTCGAAACTTGAAGGTTCGTATGTAGGGGACTTACTGTAGTCCCATTTGTGAGGGCTGTATCCTCACGACTTCTAAGCACCTCCCAAAGTCCCCACTTGCTAATACCTAATATCATCTTCGGATGTTAAGAATTCAACACATATTTTGGGGGGACATGAACATTCAAACCATAGCAGTCTGTCAGCCACTTGAATGCATCTCTTGCTCCATCAGTGGTCTGCATATCCCACTTTGGCAAACACTAAGTGAAGAAACTTGGCCTGACAGGTATGAAATTACCTAAGGTCCTACTGCCCATGGGTCTCTCCTCCAGGACCCCAAATCCTATGGGGGAGTTGGGGGAGGGTCTTCAGGAGAAGCTGTTGTACTTAGAGAAGTTCCAGCCTTGGCCATGAAAGAGATTGTGTCAGATTTTGTTTGGTTGCTACTGAGAAATTGGAAAAGAATTCACACAGAAGAGAAAGGAGGAGGGTAATAGTAATTGAAGTGAACCAGCAATGAGCCTTAATTTTTTTGAGACTTGTACATCTCAGTTACAGTAGACTGCTGCATTCCTTCAGGTGTCTCTGGCTCACTTGATGTGACACTGGTTCTTTTAGAAAAGGCTGGCAAAAATGTAATGTAACTGCCTTACCTTGATACTTACTGTATGAAGGACCCTCTGTGCAGAAGTGCTGTTCCAGTGAATTGTTTTTTCTAAAGCAGCGTTTCTCTCTCTTGAGCAGGAGTCCTGAATATCAGGATTATTCCCGCAATCTCCTAGTGTTGTAGGGAACTGAGGTTATCAATACAGCCAGCTTAGGGATTCATCTTCTTTTTCATTTGTGCAGGCTACTGATGGGGTTTTATAGATTCTGGGAAAACAGTGTCAGTATTTTTAACAAAAAGACTGTGTGCATAGATCATTTATGGTTCAAAATCAAAATGCAGAATTTCAATAAGAATTGCTTCCCTTATCTGAAATGAAAGAAATTGGGAGTTCCCAGTATTTATTTTAGAGAGTGAAATTTTGTATGATGAAGCCCAAGTTTTTAGAACCGGACTCCACCTAAGGCCCTTGGGCAAGTCTCTCTAGATAGTTATTCATTTTTGGGAAAAATGAGTAATATCTTTTTTGGTAATTAAAATGCTAATGAAATTTATTTGCATAGTGTGAATAATACTTCAGTGAAATTGTTCCTGTATGTGGCTGACATGACGGTGACAACTTACTGAACTGGGGCTTTGGAAAGACTTACTGACTTAGTCAAACAACTCAAAAACAAGAAAGATGTTTCTATCAAGTGAAATGTGTATTTATTCCAGATTTTCAGCTCAGATGCTGGGGCGGAGCCGGGGGGAGGGAAATTTCCAGGGAATCTGATAGTTCAGCTGGTGCAGAGTCGTGTCTGGTGTCTAAGGAGTGGTGCTCAGGACATGGTTTCTATGCCAATGAAATCGTCCCTGCTGCTCTCTTTTATTTACTCTCCCGTGGAAAGAGAATGACTGCTTTAACGTGCACCTCATAAAAATTCTGCTTCTATTTGGAGATAATATTCAGTTATAAGCTTTTCTCATACTGGCAGAAGAGCCAAGTTCTCTTGAATCTTTCCCTGTAACTTATTGCTTCAGCTATTTGAAAGAGGTAGATATTTATCTATTAACATGAAAAGATCTCTAAGCTGTGTCGTTAAGTGAAGAACATTGAGTTGCAGAACAGAACAAATAGTGTAATGACATCTAGGTAATAAAATGTGTTTATTTTGATGTGTTTAAATTGATGACATATGTATGTCATCAATTTATAGAAATAGTACCCAGAATCATACACGTCGGACTTTCAACCCTGGTTACTGATGGTAAAGGGAGAGGAGAGCAGAAGGGAGGAATTAATAAGGTTTTTTTCCTTCACTCCAAGTAGTGCTCTGAAAGAATGCATTTAAGGTTTACAAAGATAACATTTTAAAAATAATGTACTAGATGTCCATTACAGAAAATTTGAAAAATTGAAATAAGAGAAAATAAAATGTATCAGTAATCTTGTCAAAGATAATGACTATTGCCATTTTACAGCATGTCCTTCCAGTGGATGTAAATGTACACTTACACATGGATTCATGTGGTACCCATTTCATTTACTCTTCTAAATAGTGCTGCATGGACTGTGGCCTTACATAAATGATTGTGCTCCTCTGATGATTTCTGTTGAAAAGTTTCCAGAAATGGGTTTATTGGGGGCAAAAAAGGTAGGTATGATTTAAAGACCCCCCAAGTGCCTTCAGGAAAAGTTGTCCCTGTATCCATGACAACCAGAAGTATTTCTAAGTGTCTGTCTTACTGTGCACTCCCCAGCATCCAATATTCTTTTCATCTTTGTGAATTTGATAGATTGAAAATACTTTATTTTTGTTTGAATTTATATTTCTACATTAGAGAGATTGAGTTCTTTCTTTGCCACATAAATTTGGCCTAAAACAAAAAATTCAGCCAAATTTAATAAAGCTTTGACAGACGCTAAAGGAAGGCACGGCTTTAATATGCGGAGGCTGATTTTAATAAAAACACTATATCCAAATTAGCGCCTGTCCCTTCAAGATAGTCATTAAAACAGAGTCCAATGATGATACCATTGCTTGATATATTTGGGGGGAACTTTTCTGTTTTGTTTTTTTTTTTTTGTGGTACGCAGGCCTCTCACTGCTGTGGCCTCTCCCATTGCGGAGCACAGGCTCCGGACGCGCAGGCCCAGCAGCCATGGCCCACGGGCCCAGCCGCTCCGCGGCACGCGGGATCCCCCCAGACCAGGGCACGAACCCGCGTCCCCTGCATCGGCAGGCGGACTCCCAACCACTGCGCCACCAGGGAAGCCCAACTTTTCTGTTTTTAATACGCCTTTGGAGGTGGCGGCTGGTGGAGTCTATGTTTGGAAGTTTAGGAAATAAAGATTATAACTTTGTTTTCCATTTTCCCTTTCATTTTAAAGTGGGATAACTAAAAAGGAATTGCCCCCACCCCCCTTTCTTAAGTGCCTTATAAATGACCTCTGAAGGCAGTTTACACATTAACATTTGCTGAGTGTTCCTTGTGTCTTAGGTACTGGGCTGGGCACTGAACTAACAAATATGGAAATTTCACAATCTCTGCTCTCCAGTCTTTTTAGAGAGGTAATACCCAAGATGAGTCCTGAAAGACAAATAGGGGGGTATAAATCTAGATAAGAAGGAGTCAGTGGGACAGAGTGGGGTGAAGAATGTTCAGGTAGAGGGAAACACACATGCAAAAGCACAAAGGGACGTGGAAGGGTGTGCAGCTCTGAGCAGAGATTTGGTAAGACTGAGGCCCAAGATAAGAGAAGCAGAAAGTTAGGGATCAAGTAAGTAGGTGCCAGATCATGGTCTTGCTAAGATTTAATTCTGAAAGCTTCGAGGAGCTTTTTAAGGATTTCAAGCTGAGGAGTTGCATGATCAGATTTGAACTTAGGGGCTTCCCTGGTGGCGCAGTGGTTGAGAGTCTGCCTGCCGATGCCGCGGGTTCGTGCCCCGGTCCGGGAGGATGCCACATGCCGCAGAGCGGCTGGGCCCGTGAGCCATGGCCGCTGAGCCTGTGCGTCGGGAGCCTGTGCTCCGCAACGGGAGAGGCCACAACAGCGAGAGGCCCCCGTAACGCCAAAAAAAAAAAAAAAAAAAAGAGTTGAACTTAGAAAGATTGAAAATCTTTTTCTGGATGACACATAAGGGTAGGGCAGAAGTGATGGCAGAGAATTAGGAGGCTAGTAATCCAAAGGAGAGGGGGTTTGAGCCTGAGTGCGGGGACAGGGCTGGTGGATGAGTGGACAGCAGGGCGGCAACATGAATGAGACTTTATGCACTCTTTGGATGTGGAGGACAAAGGAGCCAGAGGCATATGAGTGGTGAGGATCCAGCTTTTTGGCTTGGGGAAGCGGATGATGCTGGGATTGATCACGTAGAGAACACTGGGCCAGGGGAGGGGGTGATGAAGGTAGTGTTGAGGTTTGGTCATTCCATCCTGAGTTTGAGATGGCTCTGGGGGACCAGAGAAGAGATACCATCCAGGTAGTTGGATGTAGAGCTTAGGGAACAGACCAAGTCTGGGAGCACAGATTTGGGAACTATGAACATATATTCTTCAAGAGAAATCATAAAAATGCCCTGAGCAGCGGCTGCTTGGTTGGATTTTGTTCTGTCTTAATCCTTTTAGGATATATATATTATTTTAAAGTCACTTTTTTTTTATTAAGATTTTTTGGATGTGGACCATTTTTAAAGTCTTTATTGAATTTGTTACAATATTGCTTCTGTTTTTTGTTTTGGTTTTTTGTCACGAGGCATGTGGGATCTTAGCTCCCTGACCCGGGATTGAACCCGCATCCCCTGCATTGGAAGGTGAAGTCCTAACCACTGGACCACCAGGGAAGTCCCCCTTTTAGGATATTTTAATTACAGTTGCCCCAGCCCAGCCAGGATATTTTCTGCGCCTAGCTTTGATCAGGTGCAGCCATCAGTCCCTGCATCAGTGAACTCCTCAAGACCATTCAGACCTTAAAGATATGCTGGAACTGAAGATAGGTGTACCCTTTAAGCCTAGAATATCTGTTAAGTGACTGGAAACATCCAAGTGTCCATCAGTGGGGGATTGAATAAGTACACTGTGGAAAGCATATATGGCCGTAGCATATGTTGCATCCTATCACTCCTCTGCTGAAAGCCTGCTGGTGGCTTCTCTTTGCACTTAGAATACAATCCACACGCCTGAAGAACTTGCATGCTTTGACCCTGGGCTGGTCCTCTAGTGTCCTCTTTGCCATTTTCCTGTGTCCGGACCTTTTACTTTCTCAGGCACATGGCACTTTCCCAGTGTCAGCCCTTTGCTCCTGGGGTTCACTCTGCCTAGACCAGCGCTCTCCATTGATTTGGGTGCTAACTCCCTTTTCTCCTTCAGCTGTCAGCCTAAATGACCTCTCAGGAGAGGTCCCTGGCTCCCTCCTTACCCTCCTTCTCCCAGAACCCCTGTTTTTTTCCCCCCTTTAAGGTTTCAGTCTGTAATTATTATGTCTGCCCTTCTTTTATGAGGATGGGGATTGTGTATCTCTTAAATGTTGTAACCCTAGCATCTGACACATACCATGTACAAAATAAACTTTTTTTTTCAGTGAATGTTAAATTTATAAGGCGAAATATTGGCAAGTAAAAAAACTTAAGTCACAGACAAACATTGAATAATCCATTTACAAAAATTAGAATTTCTACACATTATATGTGTGTGTTTATATGTTCATATAAGCGTAGGAAGAAAAGAGAAAGTGTATAACCCATCTTGTTTCCAGTTACCTCCATGGAGTAGGATTAGGTCAGGCCTTTTATGGCCTGTTTAGTTTACTTATGTATTATCATTTTTTTTTTTTTTTTTTTTTTT
>NW_006799818.1:693476-704473 GCF_000442215.2 Lipotes vexillifer
TTTTTTTTTTTTTTTTTTTTTTTTTTTTTTTTTTTTTTTTGCGGTATGCGGGCCTCTCACTGTTGTGGCCTCTCCCATTGCGGAGCACAGGCTCAGGACACGCAGGCTAAGCGGCCATGGCTCACGGACCTAGCCACTCCGCGGCATGTGGGATCCTCCCGAACCGGGGCACAAACCCGTGTCCCCTGCATCGGCAGGCGGACTCTCAACCACTGCGCCACCAAGGAAGCCCCTATCATTTTTTTTTTTGCAGTAAGCATATGTAACTTAATGAAGCAGTAATATTAAAGTAAATCTAATCAGAATTTCTAGCTTCGCTTTTAACAATCACATGTCTTTATGGCCAATGATCCTTGTTATGGGCAAGTTTTATAGATTTTTCAGTTAATAAGAAATTGGAAATACAAAGTTTGTTTTGGTTTAGGCCAGTGAACTAATAGTTATGTATTAGGTACAGTGTAAAGGAGAAACTCCTGTGTGTCTCCTCTGTGCTCAGTACTCTACCCACAGAGCACTTCATTTCTGATCCTTGTGGTCACCAAATGTGTGAGGTTTTTCCCCACACCAAGTACTTCTGCTGACCCAGCTGGGTGTCTTACTGTATTCAGTTCAGTTCTCACTCCACCTGGAGGTATAGCATCAGATCCCACAGGATAAGGGCTCAAGCCCGCAAGACTACACCCCCCAACTTCATTTCAGTCACTGAATTTCAGTCACATTGTTACCTGTGCTTCTGACCCACTGGCTATAAATCAAGTTCCCATGACCCCCTCCTCAGGTTTGATTAATTTGCTAGAGGGGCTCACAGAACTCAGGAAAACAGTTTACTTACTAGATTAGTGATTTATTACAAAGGCTATTCAGGGATAAGAATGAACAGCAAGATGAAGAGATAAGGTGAGGTCTAGAAGGATGCCACCCTCCCAGCACGCAGGAGTGTTCTTGTTTACCAGCCTGGAAGCTCTCCAACTCGGAAGTTCAGGGATTTTTATGGAGGCTTCACTGTGTAGGCGTGAATTATTCAATCATTGTCCAATAGTGATCACGTTATCTCCAGCCCCTTTCCCCTCCCTGGAAGTCTGCAGGGCTGAAAGTTCCAGCCTTCTCTTTAATCACTTGGTTGGTTTCCCTGGCAACCAGCCCCATCCTTAGGGGCTTACCAGAAGTCACCTCATTAACATAAACTCAGATGTGGTTGAGAGGGGGGGGCTTGTTACGAATAACAGAAGATACCCATTTCACTTTTATGCCCTGGAGCTATTTCAGGAACTGGTAGCAAAACTAAATTATAGCCAGAGATGCCCCTGTGGCTCTTACATAGGAAATTACAAGGGTTTTAGGAGCTGTGTGCCAGAAACCATGGAAAAAGACAAAATATATATTTTGTTTATTATAAATCATGATATCACAGCTACTCATCAAAGGTCAATGAGTTCGTTCTGTTTGTAGATTAATCAGTAGTTCTAATTAAACTGAATTTCCCTTAGCTTGACCATCCTTGAAGAATCATTGACCATTAGGTTCCAATAGAAGGCTTTCCTCTTCCAGCATCCAGGTTACTGGTCACCTGCTTTGCATGTAGCATTCTGCTAAGAATTTGCCTTTGAAGTCAGTGGTCTGCCCTCAGCTGCTCTGATATGAAGTGGGGAGAGAGGTGCAGCTTGCTCTGAGGTTGGTGATGTTCCCATGGGTGAAGGCAAGGAGGAGGGGCAGAGGAAAGGAGCAGAATGGAGCAGACTGGACTGTGTGAGGAATCTGCCGAGTGTATGTGGAGGGCATCGTGTGATAATGCACAGAGGATGTGTGTCCCTGAAAATTCTCAGGACGTTTTTTTCCCTCTGTCTTCACATCCTGATGACACCACTTCCAACTGGGTACAAAGTCTTGACTGTGTGAAACTGTGAGCTCTTTAACTGTCTGGAATGAGTCTCTGGAGCTTCCACAGTGCTAATTGTTTCCTGTGAGATCTGCATTTGAAAGTGAGGTTTCTCTCGTTCACCTCTTAACCCTCCTTATTATCCTGTTTCCAGTTGGTTCGACTCTGCAATGAAGGAGCTCGGAAGATGGAAAGGACTGAAATGATGTACACAATTAACTCCCAGCTGGAGTTTAAAATTAAGGTATTCTCTCATACTTCTTCATAAATAGATTTGTTCCTGCTCTTGCTTAAATCTTACGTGAATAAAGAGATAGTTGAGGGCAGCAGAGTGGAGAGGAATTTGCTTTTCACAGCAGGGCCATAAATTGATTACAGAGAGGCTGGCAGGGGAAATAGCAGATGCTTTGCTTTGGACAATTCAGCTCTTGCTAATACCAGATAAAGTGACCTTTCTCTAGGCCACAGAGTTAGGTATTATCTAACTGGCACTTTCTTCTTTCCCTAGGAAGACACCAAACTTGAGAAAAGGGTGGTTAAAAATAATAGAATTTTAGAACACAAAGGAGATTTCTTTAGCATTCTCAAAGTATCCTGCAAAACAGTGGTATCCCACGAGCTGGATCAGGGTGTTCTCCTAAATCAAATAAGGACACTCTTTTCTCAGTTTGCAAAAAAGGATTACTAGTGAATTGTTCTTTTCAAATTTGTTTTTCTTCCATAATTCTTTTGTGCATATATGCTGCCTGCTACTGCGTGTCTCATACTGCTCAGGGGCAGATGACAGGATGAACAAAGAAGGAGATAACAATTAATGGCGAGGCCAGGCCATGGTCAACTCCTTTGTTGGCTTACAGTTCAGTTCTTAATGGATGTGAGTGTTCATGGTTGTTATTCTGTTTCGTTTTATGCCACTTGAATTTAATGAAGCAACTTAAAGCGGTCATATTTTTTCATAGTGAAAGTGTTCCTAATTTGTGCAGTGGGATTAGAGCGATCGTGGCATTATGCAGATAACTCTCTGCTGTGTCATATAGTTTGAGGGCCACTGATATAGTACAGCTACACCCTTTTATTTTATAAATGAGGGAAATACAATCCAGAGAATAATTAATCGTTAACAGGGTCATTCGGCTTGTGGTGGCAAAATCAGGACTAGGGTCCAGACATCCTGACTTGCAGATCAGTGTAAACTCTTCCACTGTGACACCCTGACTATAAAGATTTAAATGCAGAAAGATGATCCATGATTCTTCTCAGAAAATGATGGGTATTTGCTAAAAACAGCGTGCGCATGCACACGCACGCACACTTTAGTTATTATACCCTCATATAGAAATTTACGGCAATTTCAAAACCCGTTTTTTCCCATCCTTCAAAAAGAATCCTGTCCTTCACTTTCATTTGTTTCTAAGTATTTTAGGAAATATATCTGTACATCAAAAGATTCTTTTTAATCCCCTCCTTTTTAAAGATGATAAATCTCTAACCATTTCCATTTTAAAAGTTGATAAGTCCCTTCCCTAACCATTTTTCTTTTTCTTTCTTCACTGATAATCCCTTGGTTTAAGATACCTTTAAGCTCTGTTTCTCTAGAACCACAATTAATTTGTAACTGAAAAAATGCTTACCCCAAGGGTTCTTAAAAATAAGTGATTAACATCAACTGAGTGCATGAGTTTTTGGTGTTTTGTTTTCTCTTGGTTCAGTGATTAAGTTTGCAAACTTAAGGAAAATATTCTAAGTTTAGATTTATAATGAAGGACTTAATTCAGACCACTTAGAAATACTAATACAACCTTAGGACCTCATTTCCATAACACTTTATGGATAACAATGGACATTTTTATTCAGTTCATTTCAATGACGAGAAGACAGACTTAACTTCAAAGAAGTTAAGTGGTTTGTCCAAGCACGTGCATTCTTTCAACAAATTTCATGAGCACCATTGTGGACTGAAGTGGGAAAACAAAAGCATAATCCCTGCCCTCAGGGAGCTTACCATCTAGTAGAAGACTACAGAAATACAAAGGAGTGAGCCAAGTCTACAGCTGTTATGGGAGATAGAAGAGTTTTGAGAACACCAGCAATGGAGAGGGCGTGGCCGGCCCTAAGAATGAGAGACAAAGGGGTGCGGAGCTTGTAGCAGCCAGGCAAGTCTTCATACTGGAGGTACGCTTGAGCTGATCTTGAAAGGAGAAGAGAGAAGGGTCTTCCAAGAGGGAAGAGAAGGAGCAAATGCACAGGACATGGTTTCAGCTGCTGTAGCCCAGGAATTGCACACATTCAGTGGGGTCGAGGCGAGCGGGGCAGAACTAGAACTCGTGGGAAGGGCCTTGTGTGCCAAAAGAAGGAACAGAGCCGGATCATCTGGGAGCCACTGAAAAGTACAAAAGCGTGGAAGTGACACAGTCAGATGCGCATTTAGTAGAGATGACCTTAGCATCATAGTAAAAGCCTTTTAAACTTATTCCAAATCCAGAAGTCATTAAAAGGAAAATTGATCGATATGAAAATTTTAAAAAGTTCTCCATAGAGTTAAAATTAAAGGGCATTTAAAAAGTGAAAAGGGAAATAGGAAACTGGGAAAAAAATTTAGAACTCCCATGTAGATAAAGCGTTAATATTCCCAACATGTAACCTCAAAGTGATAAGAAGAAGATAAGGAAAACATCCATTAGAAAATTGCAAACTAGAAAACTGTGGTCAGAAGAGGAAATATAAATGACTGTTAAACATCTGAAAAGATGCTTTACTTCATTCAGAAGAAAATTGCTAATTGAAATTAAAATAATGTATTCTACCACTTAGATTTATAAATAATTCAAAAGTTTGGTAAAACATTTTATCAGTGAGTTGTTGGGAAAGCCGTGTTTATCTGTTGCTCGTGAGAAAGATTGTTATAACCCCAATGGTGGGCAATATGTCAATAACTATCAAAATTACAAATGCAAGTTACTATGACCCAGAAATTTTACTTCTAAGAATTTATCCTACTGATATACTCATGAATGTATAAAATTACACACACACACACATGTATACAGACATACACACAAAGTTACTGATATGACATTGTTTTAATTGCAAAAGATTAGAAACAACCTAAACATCTATCAATAGGGGACTGATTAAATAAATTATAGTATACCTAAATTATGTAAGACCACTCAACTTAAAAAAAAATGAAGAATTTTAGGAATCGATAGGTAAGCTTTCTGTCTTATATTATTAAGTGAAAAAAGTAAGGTGCAGAACAGGAGGAGAAAAGAGTATAAAAGTTGCTTATGTGTAAGAAATCTCTGGAAAGTTATAGAACAGTAACAGTTACTACCTTGTAGGGGCTGTAATCAATGGTTGGAAACTGAGTAGATGAGGTACGGGGTGGGAAGGAGGTTGTTCACTTAATAGGTTTTCATAGGATTTTTTTTTTAAACAACCCCCCCTTCCCACTCTACACACATACACCAGATTCAGTTTATTATTTTGAAAATGTATTACAGCAGCTATGTGGAGGGTAAGTTGGGAACGTAATAAAACCGGAGGCAGAAAACCAGTTTGGAGACTGGAAGCAGAGGCGGAGAGATAAGCGGGATGCCTGGAGGAGGGCTGTAGCTGTGGTACCGCAGGTGTCTAGTCTGGTCGACTGGATGGAGAGTCACACCATCCACCTAGGTAGGGAATCCAAGAGGAGGAACGACCCTGAGGGAAAGGTAGCGGGTTCTGTGTTGGTTCTGTTTGGTTTATGGTCCTACCGTAGCCATTACTGCCATGAAAATATTTACTGAGTATTTACTATGTGCCATTTTCACATAGTCTCATTGAATTCTCACAGGAACCCCATGAAGTATCTAATTATTATTCCCATTTTATCGTTGAGGAATTCGAAGCTAGAAATAGTAAATTATTTGCTCAAAGTTATACACCAAGAAGTACTGAAGCCTGGATTCAGATCTGCGACTGACTGCAGCGTCCACATTCTTAACCATGGCAGCAAAATAATGCTAGTCTTTTTCTCATTTGCAGGGGATAAAAGCTTATATATATGTCTGTGTGTGTGTATGTGTGTATATTAGATATTTATGTATGTATGAATGTGTGGATGGATGTTTACTTACATGTGTTTTTCATTTTTAAATTAGTAAGTTTCTGGCCAAGTATCATGTGCTGCACGTGGTAATGTGAGGGGTGAGGAGAGTCCACCCGCTCGGCACAGGAAGCCAATATTAAGAGCGTGGACTCTGGAGCCAGCCTGCCTGAGTTCCAGTTGTAGCTCCACTACTTACTAGCTGTAGGACTTTGGGCATTACTCAACTTTGATTTCTTAGGTTTCTGAACCGTAAAGTAGGACTGATAATGGTACTTTCCCTCATGGAGTTATTGTAAGGATTAATTAATGGGAGGGCAGAGTGGAGAGTGACTGCTCAGTGCATATGGACTTTCTTTTTAGGGTAATGGAAGTGTTCTGGAATTAGATAGTGATGATCATTGCACAACACTGTGAATGTACTAAAAGCCGCTGAATTATATGTATACTTTAAAATGGCTAAATGATGCATTTTCGTCTCAACTTAGAAAAAACTTGTTCTTCCTTGTCTCACTGGCCCATAAAATTAGTTAAATTTTATGCTGAGGCTGGTTTTCTAGGATGCAAAGTAACACCAAAAAGAACGAAAATCTTTTCTCCATGGGAATTATATCAGTACCTTTAAGGATGTGTTCTTGTTCATGAATTTTTCTTCCTTTTTGTTTTTTTTTGCGGTACGCGGGCCTCTCACTGTTGTGGCCTCTCCCGTAGCAGAGCGCAGTCTCAGCGGCCATGGCTCACAGGCCCAGCCGCTCCGCGGCATGTGGGATCTTCCCAGACCGGGGCACGAACCCCTGTCCCCTGCGTCGGCAGGTGGACTCTCAACCACTGAGCCACCAGGGAAGCCCTCTCTTCTTATTTTTGATTCACATCTGGATTCTAGTCTTAGACGAAGCTTCTAAACTGTGGGAATTCACTTAGGAGCAATTTGGGCTGCTGTGATTCTTCTAAATATTTTGGTCATTTTTATAGCTTCATCTTAAAAGAAAGCCATCTGAATGAGTTTAATCTTTCAACAATAAACTGAAACAAAAAACATTTATAGTATCAGATTTTTGTTTTTTAAAGAAGCATAGACATATTGCAAGCCACTGTCAATTTTAGATATACATTGGAAATTTATTTTTGCCCAGTGGAGTATGAGGTGTTCATAAAACTCAATCTGTTTTAAGAACAAGAGTTAACTGAAGCCTGCACGCCTAGAGCCCCTGCTCTGCAACAAGAGAGGCCACCGCAGTGAGAGGTCCGCGCACCGCAATGAAGAGTAGCCCCCGCTCACAGCAACTAGAGAAAGCCCGTGCACAGCAACGAAGACTCAACACAGCCAAAAAATTTTTAAAAAGTTTTTTAAACAAAAAAAAAGACCAAGAGTTAAAAAAACTTTTTTCCCCGTCCTCTAAACTAAGAACAGTCATAGGGTGCCATTACGTAATACTGTCATTGGTTTATCGTACGCAATAACAAGATAGCAGTGTGTTCCCAGTAGTTGCAGCCCTGTGGCAGGACCTAACCTGACTCTGATTATTTGTGGTGACCTCTTGTGTGTGCTGGTGGGGTCCTCCTGAGTTATCTAAGCAACCTCTCTGTCACCTTTTAAGTCTCAGCCATAGTCTGATTTGAGATTTGGAGGCTGAAAACTACATGAACTCCTTTAAATAGCCAGTTTTGAAATTTTGAGATCAGCCATACTGTTTCATCTTCCGTGTTAAATCTTCAGGAAAATAGTATATAACTGATGAGCAACCTTCTTATAAACGTCCTTTCTAAATTAAAAAAATATGAAATCCTTTCTTAGCATTCTTATTTCCTCCCTAATATCCTCAATTTCCTTTGGCTATTTTTAATCATTATTCCCTGAAATGGATGACATTTGGTTGCACCACACTTACTAGAGTCATCTTTTGTGTGTCCAAGAACTTTTGCTTATTTTTATGGATGTCTTTTTTTCAATCAGATTTTTGGCAGTAAGCATTTCTGGTAACTTAAAAAAAAGCTCTCAAGGGTAAGGATCATTCTGAGGTTTTGCGAGTTTTCCAGTTGGAAACTGTAAACTGAATAAAGAAAAGACAGTACGCAGTTCCTTGAATATAGCCTTTTCTATGAGAGTAAGATGGATTATTCTGGAAGAAGTTCATTTTCACAACCAGAAAATGGCATGATGCTTTCAGGGATGAACTTCCTTGAGGGAAACTACCATAAACTTAAGCAAAGGTTTTCTCCAGAATACAGCTAAATAGATAATCAATAGACAAAACATACGTTTGCAGGGTTTTTTTCTTT
The DNA here is from genome assembly GCF_000442215.2 of Lipotes vexillifer. NCBI lineage: Eukaryota > Metazoa > Chordata > Mammalia > Artiodactyla > Lipotidae > Lipotes > Lipotes vexillifer. Next base: position 701,720 of record NW_006799818.1, read on the forward strand.
CCTTTTGAATAAAGTCTTTTTAGTTCATGAATTGAATGCAGACTTTTTAATTTATCTCTTTTTAACCACAGCTATCAATGTTTTTTTGTTATGTTTGGATTCTGATTTGTGATATTTAAAATAACTTCAGTTGATACCAATAGATTTCCTTTTGAGGCTTTTCAGTTTTAAGTGACTCCTTATCAATCTTCTTTTTCAGTTAAGAGTTAATGGAAGGGTAATAATTTTTGGTTGACCCAATGACATTTTCTGATTGAGTTTTAGTTTTTATATAGGCAAGTTAATATTAATAGTTTATTTATTTATTTTGTTTTGTTTTGTTTTTTGCGGTACGCGGGCCTCTCACTGCTGTGGCCTCCCCGTTGCGGAGCACAGGCTCCGTTGCAGAGCACAGGATCCGGGATCTTCCCAGACCGGGGCACGAAGCCATGTCCCCTGCATCAGCAGGCGGACTCTCAACCACTGCGCCACCAGGGAAGCCCTAATAGTTTTTTATATTGGAAAATAAATTGTTCTTTCTGATTTTCTCTTGGAGAATGTGCTATCCTTCTCTAACTATATTTCACTATTACGTACCTGTTATATACACTATTATATACAATAGTGATGTATCATTTGTTTGAATGTAAGTTTTATACTTTACTTTCAATAATCCTAAAAGGACTTTACTTTGGCTTTGGGTACTGAGTGTTTCTCTTTTTGTAGCCTTTTCCTCTAGTCTCCTCTTCCCGCTGGTTGGTCAAAAGAGGTGAGTTGACGGCCTATGTGGAAGACACTGTGCTTTTCTCAAAAAGGACGTCCAAACAGCAAGTCTACTTCTTCCTCTTTAACGACGTGCTCATCATCACCAAGAAGAAGAGGTAAGCCTTCTTGTGGCATTGCTCGCTGTACATCAGTTTTGAAGCTCTGTAATTCAGACACCTGTTGGAGGTGATCATCCTTTAAAAGCTTGAGGTGTTAGGTGTATAGTTTCTACACATGGACTCATACAAGCCTCTGTGCTTCGTTTTTTTTAAATTACCTCTACAGCGAAGACTTGAATTGTTACCAGCATCATTATCTTAGCCAACTGCTGCTGGGCTTTTATAGCGTGCAAACCTCTGTTCTAAACATTTGACAGGTTTATGTTATTGGATTCTCTTGACATCCCTGGGGAGGCAACCCTCTTAATATTTTGTTTGTTTGTTTCTTTTTGTTGTTTTTGTTTTCTTGCGGTACGCGGGCCTCTCACTGTTGTGGCCTCTCCCGTTGCGGAGCACAGTCCGGACGCACAGGCTCAGCAGCCATGGCTCACGGGCCCAGCCGCTCCGCAGCATGTGGGACCATCCCGGACCGGGGCACGAACCCGTGTCCCCTGCATCGGCAGGCGGACTCTCAACCACTGCGCCACCAGGGAAGCCCCTCTTAATATTTTTGATCAGCATTTTTCACAGTTCTTCTGCCATAGGACCTTTGTATAAAACAGACAAAAGTTGCTCCGGTTGAGAACAAGCTGGGGTGTGACTCTAGCGCTTCTTGTAACTTAATTTAAAATCCACTGCTCTTAAAGATTGTTAGAAAATCTTTAGAACGATTAGATTTTTTTTTTTTTAGAAAAAAGTTTCCCCGTGACTGGGAGGATGTTAGCAATACTCCAGTACTCCCTGCTTCAGGGAAGAAAGTCAATCCCTTGGCTGGCAAAGTGTTTATTCCTCTTACTTTAGACTTCTGGTTGTGGAGTCAGGTCCTGCTCCAGAAGGAATACTGTACAAGCCTTTTCTTTACAGCATTTGTTCTAACTGTTCCCACTCAAAACACACACACATGCACATGCACATACACATACACATACTCCCCTTAGCCCTTAGCTCTGCCTTTCTCTAGGGAGCATTCTTTATTAAATGTGCTCAGTATGTGTTGGATTATAAAATATTTTCCTGCTGTTATTCCATAAATAGTCTGTCTTTCCTAGAATATGAACTTAGAATGAAAATATAAATCTGTGGTTTGTTATTTCCACATATGAAGGCGATGAAGGTAGGCTGAATTGCTGGCATATGATAGGAATAGTAGTAGTTAGTTCACGGGGTACAGTTTAGACAAAGTAAAGAGAATCATGGAAACAGGCTTCTGTGAATATATAAAATTAATGCCCAAATTTATCATGAAATGTTTATTCAAATTCTACTTCTGAGTTGCTGACATTTTAGCTTGAAAGTTCAAACTAAATTGAAACAGAGGTTGAGCTTTTCTTTCTGCTTCTTTTAATCAGACTGTATCATGAATTATTTCAGCTGTTCGGCTGTCGAGGTGACATGAAAACTTTGTATGGTCTGCCCTGAAGAGCCATAATGTGATGATGATGAATACATAAAGACACTGATGATTATTTTTCATACTTAGGAAAATAGTGTTCCCATAACTTCAGGAAGAGATTTTTTCTCTTACCTGGGACAGTTTAAATAGTTCTAGTAGCTAAGCAAATTTTATAAATACAGATTGGAGAGGAATTATAATTTTTGTATTTTTGTTTTTGGTGGTTTCCTATGAGATAGCATGTTTCTTTGGCTTTCTTTGCGATGTTTTGTTTTTAGAGGAGGGTGATTATATATGACTCTTCAAATGCCAGAACTCTTGACTTTTAACATCTTCCAGCTGTTGAAATATTTGTTCTGTCTCAATGGACCAAAAGCTTTCACTAAATTTTTGATTTTTTTTTTTTTTTTTTTTTTTTTTTCGATAACGGGGTCCTCTCTTTCTCGTAGCCTCTCCCCG
>NW_006799818.1:704720-828674 GCF_000442215.2 Lipotes vexillifer
CGGTACATGGGCCTCTCACTGTTGCGGCCTCTCCCGTTGCGGAGCACAGGCTCTGGACGCGCAGGCTCAGCGGCCATGTCTCACGGGTCCAGCCGCTCTGCGGCATGTGGGATCTTCCTGGACTGGGGCATGAACCCGTGACCTCTGTACCGGCAGGCAGACTCTCAACCACTGCGCTACCAGGGAAGCCCCCAAGCCAATTTTAAATGTAAATGTAGTTTTGCTATGGTGATGAAAACATTAAGGGTATTAAACCAGTATGTCACAACTTTTATTCTTTTTTTTTTTTTAAAAAAAAGAAACAACGTTTTTAAAAAAATATATTTATTTATTTATTTGTTTATTTGGTCGCATTGGGTCTTAGTTGCCGCACACAGGATCTTCATTGTGGCATGTGGGATCTTTAGTTATGGTATGTGGGATCTTTAGTTACGGCATGAAACTCTTAGTTGTGGCATGTGGGATCTAGTTCCCTGACCAGGGATCAAACCCAGGCCCCCTGCACTGGGAGCACGGAGTCTTAGCCACTGGACCACCAGGGAAGTCCCGCAACTTTTATTCTTGAGCTTGCCTAGAACCCAATAAATACAGACTTTTGAAAGTTAGAATTAAGATATATGCTATTCTACTTAGCAGTGTACTTTGCCCTCCACAGGAGATTTTGCCATTATATTTAATGTCGCACTGTGAGCTATCCCATATTTGTTTCCGTAGATATATTTGCACTTCTGTGTTAATAAAAGAAAGAAATACAGCTTCAATGGAGAGGGCAACCCTGAGTACCTAACTGCCTTTACCAAAACTGGGGTTTTCTTGCCTTTACCGATTAGCTCATCATATTTCTAAGGTGCTCTTGACTCCGAGAATAGCACTGGAGGTTCAAGTTGTTTATGACCTGAATATTTGGTGAGGGTGACAAGTAGACCACGGAGTCTTGATAAACAGACTGGGTTAAAAATGTACAGTATGCACAGCCGTATTTCTATTATAGCTTCAAGGAGGCAGCTACAAATGCTTTGTATGCCAGAGACAGCCATGAAGGGGATACAGCAACTTTGAACAAGGCAATCGCTTAGGCTTGGCTACGAGGTACAGATGAAAGATAACTACGTATGCCAGCTCTGTAGGACTGATCCAACCGCCCACTGCCTAAGTATAATTCTAGGATTCAGTCAAGGAGCTTAGCTGCTGGGACTCCAGTGGTTTTCAGCTTCAGGGAGGCTCCCTGGCTACTGGGAGGGACCGCGTGGGAGGACAGTTACTCTTCCTCCAGTCTGGCAGATGGTTTATGCTGAGATGGTTTATGCTGGCGGACGGGATGAGTGGCTACCTCAGCTCTGCAGTGTGTGTGTGTATCACTGCTAGTGCTTGCAGAGTGGCTAGTGACCATGCCCCTGTCTTCTAGGACAGAAATTTTCACTCTTTTTTTATTTTATCTTATTTTATTATTATTATTATTTTTTTTAAATTTTTTTTGCGGTATGCAGGCCTCTCACTGCTGTGGCCTCTCCCGTTGCGGAGCACAGGCTCTGGCTGCGCAGGCTCAGCGGCCATGGCTCACGGGCCCAGCCGCTCCGCGGCATGTGGGATCTTCCTGGACCGGGGCACGGACCCGTGTCCCCTGCATCGGCAGGTGGACTCTCAACCACAGCGCCACCAGGGAAGCCCTTCACTCTTTTTTAGACTATCAAAAAGAAGTTTAAAGTTTCCATTAGCTCTGGACTGCTTGTGAGTCACCGTATTGATAGTATGTTCTGTCACATTTCAGAAGGATATGTGATCGGTTTGACTACTTTGGATGAGAAAGTGAATTCTTGGTACTTGAAGCTTTGACTGCACGTTGTCTGGGTACTTCTAGAGCAGAGTTCTCAACTCGGCACTATTGAAGCCCTACAGTTCGTTGTTGTAGGGGGCGCCCTATGCTGTGTAGGATGTTTTAGCAGCATCCCTGCCCTCTACCTACTGTTTGCTAGAGTCGCCTCCCTCCCAGTTGTGACAACCAAAATGTCTCCAGACATTGTCATATGTCCCCCAGTTGAGAACCACTATACTAGAATGATGGCAAACTGTCAACCAGCTTTGCCTTCAGAGGGAGGAAGGTGTGCAAATCTATCAGACCTGACACAGCAGTAGCAGTAACATTGTAATAGAAAAGGAATAGATTGCCATGTTGTAGTCATAGATTAATGAATAATAACATTATAAAATCCAAGTTTTGCCCAGCGATAACTTATAATTAGTTATCCATTACAGCACACAGACTACACCCCGATGTACAGCCTTCTGGATTAAGTACCATTGTCCCCGGTTTTGAAACGTGAAAACTGAATTCAAGACCTAAATAGGTTCAAACTCCCCAAACGCTTACTTTGCAAGGTAGTTAACTGTCTTCTTGTCTCATTCAGTGCCTTGTATCTGGCTTAGGTCTTCCTTTTCAATTTCTTCTGAAGCTAAAAACAGTCTTCCTCCCTGTAATAGTTTCTACAGCTGCTGTAGCAAAGTACCATAAACAGGGTGGCTTAAAACAATAGGCATTTATTCTCTCATAGTTCTGCAGGCAGAATTCTGAAATCAAGAAACTGGCAGGGCCATGCCCCTCTGAAGGTGGTGCTTGTGGCAGCGTAACTCCAGTCTCTGCCTGTCTTCATCTGGCCTTCTTGCCTCCTGTGTCTCTGTGTGTCTTAAAATCGCCCTCTCCTTATAAAGACACCAGTTATTGGATTTAGGGCCCACTCTAATTCAGAATGGTCTCATCTTAACAGATTCCATCTGCAAAGACCTTATTTCCCAATAAGGTCACATGGGACGGCACCAGGGGTTAGGGCTTCAACATATTTTTTGGAGGACACAGTTCAAACTCCTGTACTCCTCGGCACGTCACCACTGCCTCACTTAATTGCCTCACAGAATGAAGAAATATGCTGTAATGTCTTAGCTAGTTCTAGAACACACTTTTTTTTTTTAACACTGATGCCATTTTTCATAGATTTCTAAATGTCATCATGGTCATGTGATGTGAACAGCTGTATTTGGAGTTTTCTCAGGTTACATTCATGACCCAGTCTGCTTCCAACCTGTTCCTTCTCCGGAGTCTGTTCCCTGCTTAGTAAAGGGTACCTCCATCCACCCAGTTGCTCCACAGTAAATCTGAAAGCCCACTTTGTCCTTTTCCTCACCGTGTTCCCCGTCCATCGAACCCCCAGTCTTCTACTCACGCTGAAACAGCTTCTTTCCTCACACATTGCCACGCCCTTGTACCACCACCTTGAGCTCGCCCAGAAGACACACCTAACTGGATTCATGCCACCATCCCTCCATCCATTTACATTCCATAGCCGGAGTATGCTTTTTAAAAGACTCAGTTTGTCCTTTCAAACAGCCCTTCCATGGTCCCACCTTGCACTCACTGAGGCATTCTAGCCCCCAGGACCTGGCACGTGCTTCTTTCTCTGCCTGGAATACCCTCTCTACCTCATAACCCTGTTCCACTCCAAATCTTTTCTAGGCAAAGTGCTTTTCATTCTTTAGGTCTTAGATTAATTGCTACACATCCACTGGGAGCTCTTATCCATTCCTCTAGAGTGGGTTGATTTCCGCTGCTCTGTGTTCCCATAGAACCCTGCACTTTCTCTGTCATAATATTTGTGTTACTGTGTGTTCATGTCTGTTGTGTTGACCTTTGCATCCTCAGTGCAGAGACTGTGCCTGGCCTGTAATGACCATTTAATAAATATTTGTCAAATGTGAACCAATCCATCTAGATGGTTAAATATAAACAATTTGAGTGGCTGCATTACTCAGTGGGCAGGCTCCCCCCATTCCACACCCAAGTTAAAATTTCTTTGAATTCTCTTTTATTTTTAAAAGACATGTGATTTTTGTATTCTCCATTATAGATTAATTTTCGATTAATTTTGGTAAAAGCAAGTATGGAACTTTATCATGTGGCTTCTCACATCTTCTGGAGTTTTATCTATAAACTTAAATGACAGGTAACCTCAATCTGGAAAACACTTAGGATTGTATTTGCAAAACTGTGCTCTATAGAGGAAGTTATTTTTTTTTTGGCTTGCTTTTATTTTGTACTATTGTGTTAACTAATGTTTTGAGCTACCCATACAAAAGGGTTTAAGAGATAAAAATGTTGAATTATCACACACACACATACATAAGAAGTCAAGTGAGTTTGGAAAACCCTACATACTCCATTCCTCTTTGGAAGATTCACTATTGGATCATTTAGGAAGGCTTTTGGCTACAAGTAACAGAATTCCCAAATAGCAGTGGCTCAAGTGATTAAGACATTTACCTCTCTCACCAAACATGAAGACCGAGGGTGGACAGTCCGGGTCCAGTGGTCACCAGTAACCCAGCCCCTTCCCATTCTTCAGCTGCACTGTGCTCTGTTCACTTTTTGCCCCTGTGCATGTAGCTTCATGGTTGCAGGTGGCTCCTGCAGTTCCAGGCATCATCATTTCATTCAAAGACATAGGAGGGAGACAAGGGTGAAGAATAGAGCCTGGCCAAAGGGACTGTTTTTCTCAAGTGGCTTCTCTCTTTATCAGCAGAGGAAAACCTTTCTCAGACAGTCTTCAGAAGAGTTCTTTTTAAAAAAAAAAAATATTTATTTATTTTTGGCTGAGTTGGGTCTTCCTTGCTGTGCACGGGCTTTTCTCTAGTTGCGGCAAACGGGCTACTCTTCATGGCGGTGTGCGGCTTCTCCTTGCGGTTGTTTTTCTTGTTGTGGAGCATGGGCTTTAGGTGCGCAGGCTTCAGTAGTTGTGGCACGCAGGTTCTAGAGCGGAGGCTCAGTAGTTGTGGCTTGCGGGCTCAGTAGTTGTGACTTAAGGGCTTCAGTAGTTGTGGCTCGCGGGCTCAGTAGTTGTGGCATGTCGGCTCAGTAGCTGTGGCTTGCAGGCTTCAGTAGTTGTGGCTCACGGGCTCAGTAGTTGTGGCACACGGGCTTCAGTAGTTGTGGTGCATGGGCTTAGTAGTTGTGGCTTGTGGGCTCTAGGCCCACAGGCTTCAGTAGTTGTGGCACACGGGCTCAATAGTTGTGGCGCATGGGCTTAGTTGCTCCGTGGCATGTGGGATCTTCCTGGACCAGGGCTTGAACCCGTGTCCCCTGCATTGGCAGGCGGATTCTTAACCACTGCACCACCGGGGGACCCCAGACGACTTATTGTATCTCACGTGTCAGTCTTGGTTCACAAAACTTGTCCTTATAAAGGAGGCTGGGAAAGCAGTATACGGCAGGGGAATTGGACAGCCAGGGTTGTTTTAGATTAGCCGTGAAGCAGGGGAGGAGGCAGTGGTTTGATAGTAGGTAGTTCCAGCCACAACTAGGAAACCCTCTTTTTCACAGAACACCAATTAACATGGGTTGTTTGGAATACAGGAGGAGTTTTTATTTTGGCCACTCTGTGTGGCTTGTGAAATCTTAGTTCCCCATCCGGGGATCGAATCTGTGTCCCCTGCAGTGGAAGCACAGAGTCCTAACCACTGGACTGCCAGAGAAGTCCCAAGAACTCTTTAAAAGAACGAATACATTGCCTTTGAGATAAATGGGGTTGGGGGGTGGGTTCAAAAAAAGCCAGAAGTGACTGGAGATTTAGAACCCATTTCCCCTTGGCTGGTATTGGTCCTTCCGCTGTGGTTCATGTGAGTATCTCGTTGGTAGTGCGTTTTTTCTCCAGTCAGCCCTGCTGTGCCCTTAGAGCTGCAGATAGATTGGCCTGGTCTGGGTGTTAGGCACAGTACCGAAAGAATGCAGAAATCTAGTCTAGTCTCGTTATCCATACCAGTAAACGTAATCATGTCCTGATTTGTTTCTTTCATTCTTCTCCTGGATTCTGTACCCACAAATGATCTAGCCATGATGTTTTGGGGTATCCCTAGAGTTAGATGAGTAGTAATAGTAATAATGATGATAAGCGCCTATATTATTGCACATTACAGTGTGCTATTCATTGTGCTCAGTGTATATGCAATATACCATTGAGTTATCACCGCAACCTAGTATTATTTCCATTTTACAGATGAGGACACTGAGGCAGAGAGAGATAAAGTCTCTTTTCAAGGTCTCTCATCAAAGCCAGGATTCTAATCTAAGTCTTTGACTCTAAAACCTTCTCTCTTAACAATTTAGGTTCATTACTTCTTAATTTCATTTTTCTAGAGTATTTTCACCTTTCCACTATCCTATAATGTTATTGGGAAAAATAGCCTAGAAACTTGCACCTTTTCTGTTTGTTTTGATAAACAACTTCTTCAAAGCAAGATTTTTTTAAGTGAATATTTTTATAGTTTTACTGGTCATGGGAGAAAGTTAGAAGTGGTACCAAACTGCTTTTGTGAGCTTTTCTCTACCTTTAGCTAATCTAGTGTCGGAGTGTGGGGAAGAGCATTTCCTTTTCATAACATTTCCTTCCCGCAGATATTTAAGAAAGGAGCTTTCCACTTCCTGATTCCTAGTTCCATAAATATTGTGTGTATTGATATAACTTGAACCCTGTGACACCTTACAAATCCTCGGGTTTTAAAAGAAGGATTTTCTGTAATAGAATTCTACCTGATCATTATCAGGAGTGCAGGGATTTAAGTTAGAACTTGCATTTCCCTAAGTAGTTTGAATGCCCAGTAGCTTAAAGCGGTGCAGACTCCCTGGAAAGGGTCATGGCCTGATTTGGCCCCATTTTGAGTTTTTCCATTTTGACAGCTTTCCCATTATAGAAAGCTGAGGCCACCTGACATTGTCCCTCTGTCTCTGCAGAATAAACTCCTTCCTTGGAAAATTAACTTTGTGTATCTTGGATAAAGAAAAGGCAGTAGGACTCTGACTCAAAGCACTTTTATTCCTGGAACATAAAACTTGGTTGTTTCTGACCCCTTGGATCAGGTCCTAAGATCAAGATGGAGAGACGAGATGGGAGAGAAATGAGAGCCCCCTTTCCTCTTCCTGCTTCTCTTTTACTCTTGCCACCCCACCTACCCTTGATCCCCTGACATCATGAGTAGTAAGAGTATTGTCTCCTCTGTGTCTGTAAGAAGAATTGATGTTGCCATTCAGTGTCAAAAGCTTCACCAACTGAGAAGCACAGTATCAATGTCTGGGGTCAGACAGAACTGCGCTCAGAATCCTGGCCGTGTGACCTTGGGCAAGTTGCCTTTAATCCCTCAGTCCCAGTGTTCTCATCTGTAAAATGGGGATAACAATGTCATCATCTTCCTGGAATGTCTATGAGAATTAAGTGAGATAGTGCACACAAAGCTCTTAACACAGTGAATTGTCCCTGCTGAGGGACTGATACCTGCTGCATATCATCATTATTCCTAGTATTGTGTATCTCCCCAAAGTTTTGGTGCAAATCAAATTATTGCTCTTCTGCTTCTAAAATATTTTCTGTTTTAAAAAAATGGTTTGAGCGCTTCCCTGGTGGTGCAGTGGTTGAGAGTCCGCCTGCTGATGCAGGGGACACGGGTTCGTGTCCCGGCCCGGGAAGATCCCACATGCCACGGAGCGGCTGGGCCCGTGAGCCATGGCCGCAGAGCCTGCGCGTCCAGAGCCTGTGCTCCGCAATGGGAGAGGCTAAAACAGTGAGAGGGCCGCGGACCCCCAAAAAAAAAAAAAAATGGTTTGAGCGCTTCCCTGGTGGGGCGGTGGTGGAGAGTCCCCCTGCTGATGCAGGGGACACGGGTTCGGGTCCCGGTCCGGGAAGATCCCACATGCCACGGAGCGGCTGGGCCCGTGAGCCATGGCCGCAGAGCCTGCGCGTCCAGAGCCTGTGCTCCGCAATGGGAGAGGCTAAAACAGTGAGAGGGCCGCGGACCCCCAAAAAAAAAAAAAAATGGTTTGAAACCCTAAGCCACTGCTACACAGCTGAAGGTTTGGTGCACTCCAAGGCCAAACCTGCATTCTGGCCTCTGAAATACGGCCTTAGGAATAATTACATTTAATGCCATGCCTCTCCCTTCCCATCCCCCATCAAGAACCCACGTCAGATGGCAAGTGAGAGATAACCATTGATCGACACTTAATCTTTTATAATTTGTTATGAATCATGTGTACATGTTTGTAGTAGTGATTTTCTTGTAACATCCCTCATATCCGATTAGGAGACACTCTAACTTTGTGGCTGACAAAAGTGAATTCAGTATATTTTTCCCTTTATTCAGGGAGGTCAGTGGAGATAAACCTGGATTGCAGTGTGGGGATTACTCCCGTAATTTGGAGTCACCAGCTTCAGAAGCTGCCTACTTTTTCTTCAGAGCTTGCTTAATTCTGGTTATGCCAGAGAGGAAGCTTCAGTAATGTCAGACAGCCTCTTGGACCTGCCCATCTCCTCTTTGTCAAGGACCATGGGTTCAGGATGTCCCGCGGCAGCCAGGGAGGTTCCAGGTTGGAGAATCTGGAGATCCGTGGTGCCAGGAATGGGGACTTTCTGGTCCTGTTGTGGATCATTGGCCATCTTTCTTGGTGACAGTGAATCACAACAGATCCTTATTTTACCAACAAATGTGACCCTCTTCTCCACTATTTGTTGTTTTCTCAACAATGAAATAGGAAGCGTATGGCATTTTTTTTTTTTTTCCTTTTTGGAAGTCTAGTCTTTAGTCTTTTAAAAGTCTTTTAAAAGCTGGCTATGCTGTAAAGTGGTCCTGAACAGTGTATTGATACACCTGAAACTTACATAATAGGAAATTCATTAAGAAAATGAATTGACAAACCACAGACTGGGATGAAATATTTTCAAGCCATACTTGATAAAGGAGTTATAGCCAGATTACATAAAGAATTCTTAAAACTCAAAAGTAAACCAGCTCAAAAATTTTTTAAATTAATTAATTAATTAATTAATTTTTGGCTGTGTTGGGTCTTCGTTTCTGTGCGAGGGCTTTCTCTAGTTGCGGCGAGCGGGAGCCACTCTTCATCGCGGTGCGCGGGCCTCTCACTGTCGCGGCCTCTCTTGTTGCGGAGCACAGGGTCCAGGTGCACAGGCTCAGTAGTTGTGGCTCACGGGCCCAGCCGCTCCGTAGCATGTGGGATCTTCCCGGACCGGGGCACGAACCCGTGTCCCCTGCATTGGCAGGCGGATTCTCAACCACTGCACTACCAGGGAAGCCCCCGACTCAATTTTTAAGTAAGCAAAAATTTGAATAGATATTTCAGCAAAGAAGATCTCCAAATGGCTTTGTATATGAAAAGATGCTGAGCATCACTAGTCATTAGGGAAATGCAGGTTGAAAGCAAAATCAGGTACCACTTCACAGCTACTAGGATGACTTTATAATAAAGACAAAGATAGCGTTGGTGAGGGTGTAGAGGAACTGGAGCCCTAATCCGCTGCTGGTGAGAATGTATCAAAATGATACAGACACTTTGGAAAGTGGTCTGGCAGTTTCTTAAAAAGTTAAGCAGTTTACCGTATGACCCAGCAATTCCATGCAGTGTTCCATCCTAAGAGAAATGAAAACTGTTCACAAAGACTTGTAGGTTAATGTTCATAACATGTGTGTGGCATGTTTGTTAGTCTTCAGAATTATTTTGAGGAGCTGAGCAAATAAGTCTGTTTGAAATCAGGTTTTGGGTAAATATCATGCCTTGTTTTGCTGGTCGGAGCCCCTGCCAAATTATGAATTTCTTGACACAGGTATTTAGCTCTAATTATGCTTAGTCTGCTCACTCACTTGCAAAGCACCTATGATTCTTAGGCTTTTAACAAAATGCCAGGCAATTTAAAGGCATGATGTTCTGCAGGAAGATTTGAAATAATAGCTAATAACATTTACTGACGGTAAGCCAGGCATGATTGTAAAAGCTCTACATGCAAAACGATAATAGGGGCTTCCCTGGTGGCGCAGTGGTTGAGAGTCCGCCTGCCGATGCAGGGGACGCGAGTTCGTGCCCCAGTCCGGGAGGATCCCACATGCCGCGGAGCGGCTGGGCCCGTGAGCCATGGCCGCTGAGCCTGTGCGTCCGGAGCCTGTGCTCCGCAACGGGAGAGGCCACAACAGTGATAGGCCCGCGTACCGCAAAAAAAAAAAAAGAAAGAAAAAGATAATAAATGTATTATCTCATTTAATTCTCCCAGCAATCCTAAGAGATGGGTATTGTTATCCCCAGTTTACATATGAGAAAACACAGACAGGATCAGTAACTTGCTCAGGATCACAAAGCGAGCGAGTGATGGAATTGGGATTCTTACCAGACATTCTCAATCAAGTCTGTACTCTTACCTGTTATACTGTACTTTATTACTTTAAAATTGTATATTCTTCTACTAAAAATTTGTTTAATTCTAAAACCAAGATTTAAAATTGAAATCAACTTCAGTCGTGTGAGAAAAGTGTTTTAACCTCTTAACTCAAAGTAAATTTCAGCATAATCCAATCTCCTCCATCCTAGAAATGTTTAACTAGCGTATTCTTATTCCAGTTAAGCACAAGATCAAGTGTGGGGATTTAGCAGTCATGTTTTCAGAAGGCGAAGAGAAACAAGTTGAAATCTGCAGAGGAAGAATTCTTGTACGTGTCTTGAAGGGAAATGGGAAGAATCTCTTTGATTTTGTAAAACCCCATGGACTTTTGTGAATCTGCACATGGGGAAAATGGCAGAGTCGTTATAAATCCCTGAGAGAAAAGCAGGAGGGTCTAGGAAAGGATCTTAGAGAATGGCCATAAAAAAGGATGACTTAGAACTGTTGCAGAAGGCATTAGAAGAGGAAGATAGAGTTTCAGGATGTCACAGGTGCTCAGCCTCATCCAGTTCTGTAGATGAAGGTGGTGACATCCGCTCACTGGATTTGGTAGCGTGTTGGGCCACCATGGCTTTGGGGAGCAGTTTCGCTGGCCTGTGGGCAGAAAATGCAGGCAGCTGCTAGCTCAGGAGATGTTTGTCTTTTTTTTTTTTTTTTTTTGCGGTACGCGGGCCTCTCACTGTTGTGGCCTCTCCCGTTGTGGAGCACAGGCTCCGGACGCGCAGGCTCAGTGGCCATGGCTCACGGGCCCAGCCGCTCCGTGGCATGTGGGATCCTCCCGGACCGGGGCATGAACCCGTGTCCCCTGCATCGGCAGGCGGACTCTCAACCACTGCGCCACCAGGGAAGCCCGACGTTTGTCTTTTGACGCAGATTCAAGTAAAGATTTTTTTCAGCACAGGGAAACTGTGTGAATGTTTTAAACAAAGCCTGTGGAAAAGGAGCTACCGACTAGGTGAAAAATAAATGTTACTTTTGACGATAGAGCCAGAAAATCATTGTGTTTTGTTTTGGATAATCCTTACTAGCATCTTTTTTTTAAAATTTAACTCTTTTCCAAAAGGAAGAATTGGAAGTTCTCCTTCCAATCTGTCAGATTTTGGCTCTGAAAGAAAGTTCCAGAACAATGCAAGGTGGAAGGTGAGACAACTCACAGATAAGGCTGACTTGAGCAGGAGGGTAGGAAAGCTGGTCTTTATAGTCTAACCCTTCTTCTCGTTTTCCCCATCTCCATCTTTGCTTTCATATTCCTGGTTCCATCTTGGTCATCTAGCCTATTTCTCATTCCTGGTCATCCTTATTAACGTAAGATGTTTGCTCATAAGGGGTAAGGTGGGAACCCTTCCGATGGTATTTGCATGTGTAAAAGCAACCCCCTGGTCCCAAGGCCCCACAGAAAGACCTGTTCCATCACTACCTCTTCTTCATGACTGTTATGTACCCAGAGCTTGGACCCAAGGAAGTACCCTGGTTTATGGAGTGAGATTGGGAGCCAGCTTTAAAAAATTTTCAGATGTTTCTCCAGATGTCCCAATATTATTTGTTGACTAGACCGTCAATATTCCACAGATTTGAAATGTCATTTATATCACGTAGTAACTTCTCAGATGTATTTGGGGTCAATTTGTGAAGCCACTGTTCTGTTTCACTAGTCCGTCTGTCAGCTAATACCTGTCAGTCTCAGTCTTTGAATTACTGTAGCTTTAAAATATGTTTTTAATATATCATATGGCTAGTTCCCTCTCATTTTCTTTCACAATCTGACTGTTCTTACATGTTTATTTTTCTGGATGTTTTAGAATCAGCTTGACTATTCCCCGTCCTTGCTGCCCCCCAAAATCCTGAGATTTTTTTCAATGAGATGGTGGTAAAATTATATATTAATTTAGGAAGAATTGATACCTCTTTAATATCAAACTTTTCTATCCATTCAGGCCTTCTTCTAAAGTATTTGAAAGCTGTCTTCATATAGGAGAAACGTGTTAAGTTTAATCCTAAATATTTTGTGGGTTTTGTGTCTATTATAAATAAGATCACTTCTTCCATTATATTTTCTGAGTGTTATTCATTCATATACGGAAAATACATTTATTTATTCGTTTGTTTATTTATTTAGCTAGCTGCGCTGGGTCTTAGTTGCGGCCTGCGGGATCTTTTTGTTGTTGTTGTTGTTGTGGCATACGGGATCTGGGATCTAGTTCCCCGACCAGGGATCGAACCCAGGCCCTCTGCATTGGGAGCGTAGTCTTAGCCACTGGACCACCAGGGAAGTCTCAGAAAAGCCTTTTTCTTTTTAACCCAGTCACTTTAGTGAATTCACTCTTACCTTATATTTTCAGTCAATGATGCTATATGCAAATAATCAGTTGTTTATAGGGCCAAAAAAATTCCATTGCCCAAGAGTCCCTTCACCTATACCCTCAGGCATCCACAGACACGTGGAATGATGATAGTCTGCACGTCTATGCATTTATTATTAAATTTTTTTTACCTTGAATTGCAAAATATTTCAAACATACACAGAATTATCGAACACTAACATGCCTATCATCCATGTTTAACAGATATAAATTTTTTGCTACATCACTGTCAGATTTCTTCTTTTTAAACAAAAGCCCTGTCATAATACTGCAGGTATACCTAAAGCCTCTTCATCATCATCCCTTCTTCCTCCCCCTCCTTCCCAGAGTAAGTCCTGAGTGGAGCTGGGTGTCTGTCACCCTGCACTCACTACTGAGTATGTACATATGCAGCTTTGGTATTCTAAAAATGTATGTATGTTGTATGCAGTTGTAAATACTGTCCTGATTTAAAAGTAATAAATATATGCCCAGTATGAAAAATTCCCACCTTTATAGAAATCTGTGGGAGAGAAAGTTCAAAGTGCTCCGTAATAATCACTTTAAGAAATCCACTGTTGGGACTTCCCTGGTGGCACAGTTAAGAATCTTCCCTGCCAGGGTTCCAGCCCTGGTCTGGGAAGATCCCACATGCCGCGGAGCAACTAAGCCCGTGCACCACAACTACTGAGCCTGCACTGTAGAGCCCGCGAGCCACAACTCCTGAGCCCACGTGCCACAACTGCTGAGCCCGCGCACCTAGAGCCCATGCTCTGCAACAAGAGAAGCCACCACAATGAGAAGCCCGCGCACCACAACAAAGAGTAGCCCCCACTCGCTGCAACTGGAGACTAAGTCTGCGCACGGCAACGAAGACCCAGAGCAGCCAAAAATAAACAAATTAATTTAAAAAAAAAAGAAATCCACTATTCACAATAAGGTGTATCAGTTTTCAGCCCATGCTGTTAGGTAGCATGTAGTAGAACCAAACACTATCGAGCTGCTTAACAAAAGAACGCCTTCCAAGGGAAGAATAATTGAGGTACTTATTTGCCACCATATCCTGTTCTCTACTGATAGTTTTTTATCTTGTTAAGAAAAGAAAGGAATCTCAACAAAGGTTACTAGGACTTTTAAGTGGGTTTCAACAGGGAGACCCATCATTGTTTATACCACAGAGCAACAGGCTTGTATAGATTTGATTGCTGCGCCTGACAGGAGCCTCTGCTTGCACAAAGCCGCCACTTGTTTCATGAGCAGCCGGTAAACTTGGAGCCCGTCTAAGACAATCAGAGGAAGTGTACATATAAACTTCTCCGTGCGAGGAAAGGTGGTTTTTCCATTTGCCTTTTTCTGAGCAGTTTAACTTCCTAATTGCATGATCCAAATTGTTTCAGAGACTGTGTAAACCATATGTTTGTTAAATGGAAGAAACAAACATGGGGAAGTCTGATTAGCATCAGCTTCCCTAGGAAAGGAGCGTCTTCCCCAGCCCAGCTGAGCTCGCTTTGTACTTACTGGACACAGTAAGTTGGGTCGGCAGAGGAGGAAGTGGGGTTGTAAATGGCTGCGTCTGACTGTGGATTCGTTCCTCTTCTTTCTGCTTAAGCCCGTATTTTAACAGTTATCCTTCTGTATTGGCATGAGGGAGACAGTAGGTGCTGGCTGACATGAGGAGAATGAATTTCACTCAGTATTTAGCAGAGTTGGGGGAAAATGTTATTTTGAACCTTTATGAGATTAAGTGTGTGTGTCTGTGTGTGTGAGAGCAGAAACACGCTAGCAAGAGTGAGCTCCTGTTCAGTTTTTATTCCATTGGGTTTGAATAATAGCTGACAGGGATGAATCATCAACTTACTTGACTACTGTTAAATCAAGTTTTTTATATTAAGTTCATTAAAAGAGTAGTGAAGAAGTTGTGGACATTATGTATCACATGACGAAGATGCTTGCAGGTCTAGATGGAATAATGATATTGGGTGACTGCTATTGAACCAGTTAAAAAAAAAAAAAAGCAAACTTGTTTCCTGCATCCTATTTTGGATACAGAAGGCAAAACAGTGGGAAAGTTCTGTGTCCCGGCACATTCAGTGACCCAGATGTGCAGGTGTGTAGACACGGATACCTTGAGGTGAACTCACATAGCTGTAAATAAAGTGGCTGCTCTTTATCAGCCCAACTGGACACCTGAGAGAACCACAGGTGCAAACTGGATCAAACGGTCACCCTAGGTCTTAATGGCATTGTAGTTGTCATGGCTTAAGAGAACAATTAAAAAAACATTCTGTTGTCTACTTCTGTCTCTAATTACCCCCCTGCCGAAGACAAAGATTCAACACATCGATGAAACAACAGTAGCTGGTATTGTTTGTATTTAGGCAAACACTGGTTGTATTTAGGCAAACACTGGGAGAAATATGAACTCTGAAAATTAAGAGGGAAAAAAGACTTAACTAGTTTTTTCATATTTGTTTACATTAGTTTCCTGTGAACCCTTTGTCTTGAATTCTACTGGGGACTACCTAGTAAGTAAAGCCACTTTATGCTGAAGACTTTGGAACTTGAGTCATCTTGAATGATGGCTTTATAGCATATAGATTTCTTTGCCTTTTATTTCTTTGGGAATACAAAGAATACCTTTGCACTGTCATTATTTAGGGCACTGCCTACATACCCATGTGCACAGCATTAAGGAGGTTGGATTTCTCTGTCTGAAGCAGAATTATTTTTAACTGGAAATGGGCGTCTTTAACTAGAAGGTCATTGTGAGTTGGACCGAAAGAGTAACTCAAAGGTGCAGAGAGAAGATGGTAACAAGCAAGTCCTTGTTCGTCTTGTTTTTTTCTCTTGTTTTTGATGTTGTTGTTGAGGTTTTGCTTTTGTCTTTATTTTTTACTTTGTGGCTTTATCCTGAGTCCTGGGTTTTACTACATCTGTGTCTGAGCTATCTAGACAATATTATAAGCTTTACTTGCTGTATGGTCAGGCCACTCAAGATGGCTGTTCTCTTGTTCTCTGTACATCCCCTGCTGGAGCAGTGCCACCTACCTACACCTTACTCACAGGAAGGTGCTTGCCCCCTGCCGCAGCTAGTGATTGTTCTAATCATCAGGCCAGAAGGATTCCATCTGCTAGTTTATTAAAGAGAAACATCTACCCTCGTGATGGTCATTAACCTGAGGGGCTGTGAGTGATGTGCCCCAGCTGCTGGTCTCCCTGGTAACTGATAAGCCCAGCTGGCATCACTTCCCCCTATAAATGGTAGCCTCCTTCTCCCCCGCCCCGAGCAATGAAGACTGCTGCCCTGTCCCGCCTGCTCTCTGCAGCACAGGGTGCAGATGTTTCGGTTGTGTGAGATCCCCTCTCCAATAAACCACTGATGTCTCTGTCGCTGTTTCCCTGCTCTTTCTTTGGTCTCGAGGCTGGGCAGCTACGAGGCTTGTAGGCCTGCAGGGTGCAGCCTGACACCAGCTTTGCCAAAAATCGACTGCTTTGTTTCTGGTAAACACGGTCTTTTAAAAGTATAACGTTGTTTGTTTGTAAAGTGTATTACGCTGCTTCCTCCTTTTATAAAAATTATGTGACCTTTGATAAGCCTCATTTTGATTTGAGAAATATTTTATATATTCTGAGTATGGTTGTGCTGGTCCGTTGGCAGTCTCAGGGGAGCTTTGGAGGTGATCTTGCCATGTGAACTTTCAGTTAATACAGATGATTACCCTAGCAACAAACAGACTTGATCAAAAGGCAGTATTTTGCTTTTATAGATGATATAACTGTGTTTGCCGGTTTGGGAGGGGGAAGAATCTATCAAACTAAATTTTAAAAATGATTATAAGGTTTTTAAAGGAGAGTTACAGGGAGTGGTTGACAGGCAGATGCCCACCACCGAATGAAAAACTTTCTAAGAAGTCTTGAACAAAATGGCCTCTTCTGAAATTCCTAGTATAGTTGGGCACAAGGATTTTTTTATCTCTTAGCTCTCCTGAGTTCATACATTTGCATTTATTATTAGGTAAGGTAATTATCCATATGGTTCCTAGAATACATTAGAATGTATTGCATGGTCATCCATTTACTCAGCAGTTATTATTGAGCTCTGCCGTGTTCAATTGAGAGTACACATAGAGAATAGAGAGGAGGTGTATCTAACCAGAGTTGGGTCTGCAAGGAGTGACTGTAAGTAGGTATCAAGAAATTCAAGTTGGATAAGTGAATAAGCATGAATGAGAGGACATGAAGGGTTTAAGGATGGAGGGAAAGGTGGTGGAGTGAGTGGGTGGTAAGAATGGTGGGTTAAAATTGTTGAGGTTGAGGATTAGAAGAGGTGAGTCAAAGAGATTGGCGGGGCTGGTTAGACAGAGGTGTTTGACGTTGGGATTGCAGAGAGGTTGCATCTGGTGGTAGTGACAAGGTTGATTGTTGAAGGGGAAGTCAAGGAACTGAGAGGCTGGGGTAATGGAAGGATTGCCACATGGAAATTCAAGAAAGTAGTGTTGGAGAGTGACAGTAAGCCAGTAACTAAACGCATGAGTGAGGATGAGGCATGATCCATGGGCCTGGAGATGACTGTGGTGATGAGATAGAGACTGATGGCATGAGCATCAAAGCTGGGGACCTTCTGGGAGGACAAAGCGATCATTGTCTAGGAGCAATGAGACTCAAGCAGGCAGAGAGCCTTCAGAGGAGGCTGTGCTCTCTAGAAGAGCCAAGTTTCTGTTAAGGCAAGAAGGTAAAGGGAGAGTTCAGAGAAGAGGCTGAGGATTTAGAAGATTTTGCTGGATTCCCTAAATGAGGTGCATTTCCAGAGGATGCAGTGGAATGCTTCAGCCGAGGGGCTTAGGGAGGTGAGGCCCGATTAGGCATGTTCACAGCACTGTGTGGGTGAGAGTACATTCAGGGGAATGAAGTATACCAGGCGGCGGTCTTGGGCATAAGCAGGGATAGAGGGCGTGGCAGGATCAGTCCTGGTGGTTTCTGAACAGGTGGTGAGGCCATGCATGTTAGAGAGAAGGATGGGTTGGGCGTCTTGCCAGAAGCAAGCAGACCTCTGGGGCTGTTCTTCCCTCCTGTGCCTGGTGGTTTGGAGGCTGCGAGTGCAGCTTCGCTACCCAGAGTGTGAGTGGGTTTGGGACGACCTCTATCCTGTGGATGGGGGTAAGGCTGGGGAAGTATAGCTGTTCAAGCCTTGCCATGATGCACGCGTGTCTCACTTGTTGCAAGGAAATGCCAGGAAAATGTAAAATAAAACCTAGAGGGTTTAATAATTGTTTTTTTTTTTTTAATTTTTATTGGAGTGTAGTTGATTTACAATGTTGTGTTAGTACAGCAAAGGGCACCGGTTATACATGTACATATATCCACTCTTTTTTTAGATTCTTTTCTCATATAGGCCATTACAGAAAATTGAGTAGAGTCCCTTGTGCTGTACAGTAGGTGCAAATAATTGTTTTTAATATTGCTTTTATATGTAAGATATAATTTAGTATATTACAGAAAAATAGTAATTAACAGGTTTAATTTTGGAGGGTTATATTGACTCGTAATCAGTAGATAAATTCAGAGTCCAATTCCTATTTTAAAATATAACATTCTTGGGCTTCCCTGGTGGCACAGTGGTTGGGAGTCCGCCTGCCGATGCAGGGGACACGGGTTCGTGCCCCGGTCCGGGAGGATCCCACGTGCCGCGGAGCGGCTGGGCCCGTGAGCCATGGCCGCTGAGCCTGCGCTTCCGGAGCCTGTTGCTCTGCAACGGGAGAGGCCACAACAGTGAGAGGCCCGCGTATTCCAAAATAATAATAAAATAAAAAATAATAAAAAATAAAATAAATCATTCTCTCCCTGTCCTCCTTCCCTCCCCTGCCACCTTCCCCCAAAATGTGATTTGAAAACCGATAATGTCACAGTCTCATCCACTGAATTACTGTGTTCTTTTTCCCTCTTCCTTACAGTGAAGAAAGTTACAATGTCAATGATTATTCCTTAAGAGATCAGCTACTGGTGGAGTCTTGTGACAGTGAAGAGCTTAATTCTTCTCCAGGGAAGAACAGTTCCACAGTGCTTTATTCAAGACAGAACTCTGCTAGTCACCTCTTTACACTGACAGTCCTTAGTAACCACGTGAACGAGAAAGTGGAGATGCTGCTGGGAGCTGAGACTCAGTAAGTATGTGCGAGGAGAGGGTTTCAGAATATCTGCTGTCGGTCTTCCCTACCTAATTACCCTTGGTCCACAGACCCCCTAAAAACAGTAAACTCTACCTACTATTTTTTTTTTTTATTGATTACCTGTTATGCACCAAGCATAGGTCTGGGTGCTTTATACAGATGCTCGTCTTCTCACTCTCACCTTCTCAGTGTCCTGAGAGATGGATATTGTTATTTTCATCCCCATGACTCCTGATGGATGTGTTGTGCTTTAGGTGGTGTGCTTTTATATTTACAGAGTGTTTTAAAAATCATTTTATTTTCATCATTGATAAAATTATGACCCAGGAGCCCTAGGAATATGATCTAACTGGCAGTTTGATCCTAGGCCCTGAGTTTTCTCAGCTACTGAAATTGAAGTCATTTTGTATCATCTACTTTCGACCAGGCAGCAGAAAGACCAGTGATTTCTGTCAAAAGAGATACTCAGTTTGGGGAAATATGTTTGTTGCAGGAAGGGGAACCCCTTCCAGGGCCTGAGAAAATGGGCTCTTGTCTGACACTTGGAAATGAATTGTGTGAGGAGACATACGAACTGACAAAGCAAAAGACTTTATTGGGAAGGGGTGCCTGGGCAGAGAACAGCAGGGTAAGGGAACCCAGGAGGACTGCTCTGCCATGTGGCTCTCGGTCTTAGGTTTTATGGTAATAAGGTTAGTTTTGGGGTTGTCTCTGACCAATCATCTTGCTTGTGCCCATATTTGATCTGACTCAGGGTCCTCCCTGGTGGTTCTCGCATCTCTCAGCCAAGATGGATCTAGCATGACCGTTTCTGGGAGGTTGGCGCACATTATGGGCTGGCATCTCCTCCCTGCTTTCTGCCCCTCCCGAATTCTCCTGGTTAGTTTTCCACGGCAGCACTGTGTCCTTATCGGGACCTCCTGTTGTGAGACAACTCATGCAAGTGGTTAGCATCGTGCCTGGCCAAGGTGGGCAGCTTCGATCAACGGTTCCCTCACATGTTGATCCCTCTTTCCCATCCAGAGTTTACGCAGAGGCAGAAGCCATCCTGTTTGTGCCTGCAGTTTCACCAGCAGTTAGTAAGCAGTCCATCCTCACACAGGATGAAGGGAAGGGGGCTTAATTGTCAAGTCCACCCGTGCTGCTACTGAACCAGACTTGGGTCTGCTTGCCCGTGCACAGTAAAGCCAATCTACTGACACCGGGTTGTGGTGAAGGAAAGTGCAGTGTTTATTGTAAAGGCACCAATGCAAGGAGGATGGGTGACTCACACTCTAAAAACCCCGAAATCCCTGAAGGAAAGGCCACGTGAGGGAGGGGGTCGCAGGGTACGTGATCAGCTCGTGCACAATTCTCTGATTGGTTGGTGTTGAGGTAAGAGGGTGGTTGACATTATGAATCCTTAGGTGCCAGTCGGTCTGGGGGCTCATGATCATCAAGTAGTTAAGTTCTTCCATTTGGTGGTGGTTTTTAGCATCTATAAAACAACTCAGGAAATGTGCATCAGATACTGTTACCTAGGTACTTCAGAGAGAGCAAAAACAGAGGGTTTTGGCGGGGTCGGGGTGATGTCTGCCTTGGGAAGGCCCTGTAGGGTCCTGTTTGGTTACATTGCGATTTTGTCCATTTAGAGATAGCTGACCAATTTGTTTGGAAACGGGAAACCTCCTCTTAGAACAATCATCATAGGCAGGTATTATGTTGGGTCAGAGGGTGGAACAGTGGAGGGAAAGAAGTTCCCTAATTCTTGGTCCTCTGGGGTTCCTACACCGTCTCCCACTTGGCTCCTACATGGTGTGATTAAAATGGATCAGTAGCTCTTGAATAACAACCCTAAGACTGTAACAGAATCTTAGCGAAAGCCAACCCAAAGAGATAATCTCCACTTTTTAAGAGTATTTTAACAGGGTCCCTGGATTGTTAGAGAGATATAAGAAAAGAAAAAGAAGGAAAAAAGCCATCCACATAAAAACGATAAATGCTCATTTCATGTTTTTGGCACTAGAAGTAACTTTTCCAAGGGCGAAGAAAACCAAGAAGGGCAGGGTGATAGAAAGCTATTTGAGATTTAAAAACAGCCGAAAGAGAGTATTACAAATGCGCTCAAGAGCTAACAGAGGGAATGAATAAGAAAAGGAGCATCATCCTCTGTGTTTGTTTATAAAACAAAGAAATACCTCTTCCTAAGGTCCCAGAATTCTTCCAGGAAACTGCTGGAAAGCCCTGCTGCATTCCAAGGATGCTCCTCTGTGTTTTCCCCTCTGGGGAGGGCACCCTCCGGTGGGTGCAGTGCTTGCTGGTCTGTGCAGGTGACCAGCAGGGGACACACCCAAGACCAGGGCTGAGGAAGGCATTTCTTTGACTCTAAAAATGATTAAACCCCTTGGCCTGTGAAGACAGACCTGGACCTCTTCTGTTTGGGGAAGCCTCTCTTAAAAGAGAATTTAGTATGTCTGACCTTTGGATCTTAAAAGACGTTGAGGATGAAAAAGTCTTAAACACTTTGGAGATTACTGCTTATTATAAAGAATTCTCAGAAATGAAGATTTTATTTTGTCTTTTTTAGTCAGGGAGAAAGTGTTGTTGGTTTCGCTTTACGTTTTCCTTTTCTCTGTGTTTATAAGGACTGTGCTCTTTATCAGCAGAGCTTTTCCTGACTGTCTCATTCATAATTTATGTAATCTTTACTGCTGGTTTCTGAGATTATTCCAAGAGAGTAGGCCGTAAACCGGCATGTCCAGTTTTTACACCAAGGCTAGATCCTTTCCTGGGACGTTCTGTAGCCTTTGTTCCACCCTCTTGCCTTTTGATCTTGCCATAGACTGAATGGATGTTCATTTCCTCAATGAGAAATGTTCTCAGAATATCTAGTTATGTCACCCGTAAACCCGTGGATATGACTCATATTTGTAGTTCTTTAATTAATAGCAAGAGAACATTCCAGAAGGGGCAGAGGGGCGGCTGTCTCCTTGGGTATGGAAGGAGTGACTCCCTCACTCCCTCCCCCCCCACTCAATTACAGTTAAAGTAAATAACTGGACAAATACTTTTAAACATACAAGGCATAAAGTATCATTGGTGCTGAAAGAAAATATATGACAGCCAGGATTCACTTTCCTTAAAAGAAAACACAACAAAACCAAAAAAAAACCCAATCAGCTTTTAAAAGTCTAGCGAGTCGTTAACATGCTGTATTTGGAAATGTGCAGGCCAGCTCTGGGTTACCTGGTTTTGAGTAATCAGAGTTTCGGCCAATGTAGAATGTTTTCTTTGCTTCTAAGATTTGCCAGATGTATAGGTGAGTATGTTTTTTAACTTTTCTCTCTTTGATGTTATACATGGTTAAAATGGTCCATTAGCAATCTAGTTGAGAAGGTTTTCACCACCACCCAGGCCTTGAGTAATTGCAGAATTTCAGACCAGTCGATTGCATTCTTTGGCTACTTACTCTTTGGTTTGAAAAAGAATAGGGTTTGTACCTAAATATTTACCTTCTTTGAGAAACTGTTCGTAGTAGAGGCACCTGGGGCTATACGGAATGTGAAATCAGCCGAGGGAAGGGTGCAGCTGTTTGGCACAAGGACGGTTCAACTATTATAAGGCAGTGAAGTTGTGGAAGAACAGATCAATAGCTTTGATTACATAAAGAATGCAGAAAAGCTCACCAAAAGGAAATGGGGCAAACGCTTAGTGAGCATCTGGGATGTGCCAGGCACAGGACCAGCTAGAGAGCATGAAGGGAGCCTTGGGTGTTTCTAGAGAAGGATGGTGCTTCAGAGCTGAAGCATATAAGTGAGATGACTGTACATCTTGGTTTCTTTGGGATCAGTGTTATTATGTCTGTTGTTCGGGCAAAATTAAGAATAGCACCTTCTTTGACTTTCCAAAGTGTCTTTAGACGATAAAATATGTTGTGACCCTATTTATAGGTCTGTAGTCCAACTCCCTCAGTTTTCTCCCAGATGTAAGATGAGACTCAAAAAGGTGAAGTGATTTGCCTAAAGTCACACAGGAGGTGAGTTACTGCCAAAATGGGACTAGACCTTGACCTTCCTGAATCTGAAATTCTTTCTAATAACAAATTTTAAGCTTCTTACTGAGAAGCTGCCATCTCGGAGACTATTCCACCCCCATCTTGCTGTTCAACTTGGCCTTGTTCTGGCTCTGGAAGGGAAACTCCAGGAAGCTAGTTGCTATTAAATGTGAAAAACTACTAAAATGTGACTTTTTAAGTTCATAGACTTAAAATGAAAAAGTATGTGGTAAATTTAAGGCATCATATGGTTTGAAATATTTTATAATAAAATGCTGACTAGATGTTGCATCCCTCAAATTATCTTCCATTTAAAACTTCCTTTTTTGTTCCTTTGCCTATGTTTTTCCTACTTCCTGGAATGCCCTTCTCAGAACTCCTCGAATTACCAAATATCTTACTTCTCAGGGCTCACGCCAAGTGCCAAGTCTTTCCTCTACAAGGAGGCCCCTCAG
This sequence comes from Lipotes vexillifer, assembly GCF_000442215.2. Classification (NCBI taxonomy): domain Eukaryota; kingdom Metazoa; phylum Chordata; class Mammalia; order Artiodactyla; family Lipotidae; genus Lipotes; species Lipotes vexillifer. The sequence goes on from NW_006799818.1 coordinate 727,971, forward strand.
TGATCTTGTCCCCGAGAATTCCAAGTGCTTGCTCTGTGTGCCCCTCTTGTTAGTTCATTTTTCTCCTCCTGTTTTCTGTCTTGCCCGCCCTCTGCCGTACAACTCCTGGCCCCCAACCCACCCCTAAGTCTCTCCTTCCCTTTACGGCTGCACTTCTCAAGAGAGCAGCTTTCATTTCTCCCTATTTACTCAGTGAATTTTTATTGTGCACCAGCAGACTTTCAGGTGCTATTCTAAGTGCTGGGATGTAGCAGTGCACAGTGCAGAGACCAGGTCCCTGCCCTCTGGGGGCTTCTGTTCCACTGAAGAACCTATGCCTGTGTGCCTCCTGCCCTCAAGGAGTTGACTTTGGTGGCACTGAACTTTTGCCAGGCTGCCTGGGCAGATGGCCTGCAGTGAACTGGGATGGTGGGAAAGCATTTCTTCATCCAATTTTAAAAATAAATAAGTGCAGTGGAAACAGTAAAGCCAGGAATGTATTCCGGAGTGTGAAGTGCTGGGATGGGGATCTGTCCTCTAAATTAGATGGCAGAGGAAGATTTCTCCAGGTGACATTTGGGACTGAGCCCTGAGTGCCTGGAAGGAATCCATCCATGGGAATATGCAGGGCCAGAACGGTCCGGGTAGAGGGCACAGCAAGTGCCAAACTCCTAGGGAAACAAGTTTGAGGCCATCAAACTTGGCTTGAACATAGTTAAATTGGCTAGATCAGAATAAGCCAGGGAGAGAGTGGGTGGTTAAGAGGCTGGTGGAGCCCAGAGCATTTTATTTATTTATTTATTTAAATTTATTTATTTATTTAGTTATTTGGCTGTGTCGGGTCTTCGTTTCTGTGTGAGGGCTTTCTCTAGTTGTGGAGAGCGGGGGCCACTCTTCATCGCGGTGCGCGGGCCTCTCACTATCGTGGCCTCTCCTGCTGCGGAGTACGGGCTCCAGACGCGCAGGCTCAGCAGTTGTGGCTCACGGGCCTAGTTGCTCTGCGGCATGTGGGATCTTCCCGGACCGGGGCACGAACCCGTGTCCCCTGCATCGGCAGGCGGACTCTCAACCACTGCGCCACCAGGGAAGCCCCACCCCAGATATTTTGAGAAGCACTGGTTTAGAGCCTCCTAGGCTGGAATGGGGAGTTCCATGGAAGACTGGTGTGGACACAGGAGTTTCAGTGGGGAGAGCAGTTAGGGTCCTGTTGCATTAGTCCAGGGGAGTCTTTTAATGATTTTTTAAAACTTATTTATTTTTGGCTGCATTGAGTCTTCGTTGCGGTGCGCGGGCTTCTCATTGCGGTGGCTTCTCTTGTTGCAGAGCATGGGGCTCTAGAGCACAGGCTCAGTAGTTGTGGTGCATGGGCTCAGTAGCTGTGGCTCACGGGCTCAGTAGTTGTGGCTTGCGGGCTCTAGAGCACAGGCTCAGTAGTTGTGGTGCATGGGCTTAGTTGCTCCGTGGCATGTGGGATCTTCCCGGACCAGGGCTTGAACCCGTGTCCCTTGCATTGGCAGGTGGATTCTCAACCACCGCGCCACCAGGGAAGTCGCAGTCCAGGGGAGTCTTGATGTTGGGATGGACTGTGGTCTGTGCGAGGAGATGGAAACCTAACATTGTGGAGGTGGAGACAACAGGACCAACTGAAGGACAGGATGAGTTGGGGTGGCTGTGAGTGAAAGAGAGGAAATGATGATGCTTTGGGTTTTTCGCTTGAGCAGCTGACACCCTATATTGAGTTACTCCTTGACCGTCTTCAGTATGGCGTCTTCCTCTGCCACCCAGTTGAGGGCGCTCCATCAGAAGATGAGGAGTGGCTTCCTAGGTACCACACCCAGCAGTCCAGTCTTCCGCTTTCTTTACCTCTAATATCATTTAATTTTGTTAGCTGCCCAGCTCTCTGACGCTAACCCCCTTTTTGAGATGTTCTCAAGCTGTTATTTGTGTGCTCTTAGTTTTTCTCCCACGTGTAACCTTTCCTCTTCACTTCCCCTTCAGAAATGCAGCCTGTCTGGAACCAGTCATCACCAGTACGCTCTGCTTTCCCTGACAACACACATTTCTGTAAATGGTACCCTTGACACCATTTCAAGTTACCCAGTCTGGAGACTTGGTCTCATTTCTGGTGCTTCTAGATCTGAACAGATCCATCCTGGACTGGTTCTTCCTGTATGAAACGCCGTTGCATCTTCCCACATGTTTCCATCCCACTACCTCCTTCCCAGGGCAACCCATACATCCTTTATCTTTTGAACCACCCTCAAAGCCTCCTAACCATTCTTCTCTCCAATCAGTTCTTCACAGTTTTATTACTAATCCCCACACTCAGCTTCAGTTTTGTCCTTTTCTCACTTTGTATGTAGCAGGTTTCCAATAAATATTTTTTGGAATTGCCCTACAATAAATAAAATTTGCTTTTCTATATCCAAGGCAAGGTAGACTAGTAGCAGCATGTAGAGAAATACTGCTCCTCTATCAGTCTCTATTCACTGGGGTTTTTGTTTGTTTTGTGCTGCTAGAGCAAGTTTTATCTAAATTCCACTTGTTTTTCAACATTTGCTGTCAAGGATGTAGTTAAACTTTTTTTTTAGCATGTACCTCTAAGACATACTGTGTTATATCTGTTTGCTTGTTAAAGATCTTAAGTCATTGCATTATTAATGAGACAGTGTTTGGTGGAAAATACAGAAGCTCACCCTTGGTAAAAGGACAAGGGAGGAATGTTTTACTAATGTCACTTTTCCCTCTGGGCCTTGCAAGAGGAATGTTCAAGGCCGAGAGCCCCCTTTGTCTGCCTTCACTAAAATGAAGCCCAGACAGCTGCAGCTGGCACAGAGCAACGCTATGGCAAGTGGCGTCCTTGGCTTCCTGCGTCCATAATGGAACTTGGATGGCATTTGGGTCCAGCCTGTGCAGAGATGAGACACAAGGACACGTTCAGTAATGAACGAAAACTTTCTTCACCCGTTCTATTTAGCTATGAGATATAATCACCTTAAGCTGTAAGCAAAGGCCCTTCTCAAAGTTTCTGTCTCACAAATTGAACCAGACGCCTAATAGTCCTGTCAGCCCTTCTGACAGCCCATTCCTGGGCCCTCCTGATAAAGGGGCATTGTTTGCCGGCAGTCTTTTGCTCTCTTCCTGCTTCTGTTAATGATTTAATTAACAGGAAGTAAATAGGATGGGATAAAATTGTAAATAGTACGTCTGACATACTCTTCATCCTTTAAGAAAAATCCACATATAGAGATCACAATTTGTATGGAAAAAAAAATGTATTTATTACAGATTGTAGTATTTTTTTCTTCTTTGAATCTGGAATCTATGTCCAATAATCTTTTACATTTGTACAGTGCCCGTCAAGGCACTTAAATCTTTGGTGATTCCTCATCACTGACCTCCAGTAAAACAGGAGAGCAGGTGATGGTGTGGGTCTTTTTTCCAAGGAAACAGGTAGTTGATCCACTTAAGGTTAACTTCAGGATTCTGGACCAGACTAGGTCTCATGAGCTGTTTGATATGATAAACAGGAAACAGTTGATTTAACTATATAACATGTCATGGAATCTAAATTTCTAGAACTCTTAATGGGCTAGGGGAACTACTTTGCTTTGGTTAGATTTTTTTTTTTTTTTTTTTTTTTTTTTTTGGTCGGGCCTCTCAATGTTGTGGCCTCTCCCGTTGCGGAGCACAGGCTCCGGATGCACAGGCTCAGTGGCCGTGGCTCATGGGCCCAGCCGCTCCGCGGCATGTGGGATCTTCCCGGACCGGGGCACGAACCTGTGTCCCCTGCATTGGCAGGCGGACTCTCAACCACTGCGCCACCAGGGAAGCCCAGATTTTTTTATTTAGTAAGTTGAGCTAGTGTCCAGCTTTATAAGGCTTTGTTGCACAGCATTCATGAGGACGATTTTTGCCCTGCGGGTTTTCTTTAATGGCTCAGCTTATTGAACTCATTGAATTGAATGTGTGAGAGAATGAACAAAACAGCCATCTCCATGATCCTACTCCTTAGGAAGACTTTTTTCCCAAAGGCCATGGGTACAGGAGTTTCACAAGGAACCATAGGTAAGTTTGTAGGCTGTGAAATGGAGCACAAAAGGTATACATCTGGTCAAATGCCATTTTTAAAGGGATAAAAGAAAGGTTAAATAGCAGCTGAGGTCTCTTCACTTCTATTGAAAATCCAGGGAGACCCCCCCTCCAGTGGTGAAGCCCTTTGTGGGCATTTGTTCCATTCCGTCTCATTCACAGTCCTAACCTCTGTTTCAAACCCTGCTTTCTACTTTCTTAGTGTGGATCTGTGTTTTCTAGCAGATGCCTGGTATTCAGTGCGAAGTCCAGCTTGGCTGTATCTTCAACCTTTGTGTAATTACGTTTAAACCTATGGTGCTTAATTAATCATATGAGGGACAGGACAAGATACTGACAGCTGACTCCTGAGTGGGGAGCTTCAGGGTGGCTTTATAAGGAACATCATTTCATGCCGTGCATAGAGAAAGGACTGCGCTTCCAGATATTTATGTTGAAAGGGTCTCTTCTCAACTCTCAGATGGGTTTTATTTAGAGGGCGCCAACCCAGCACGTCGCACAATGTGTCGGATTCTCTGTGCGTTTATCTTTTGCTCTGTCTGCTCCCTCATTGAAGGAAGGCTGTGAAGTGCAAGAGGCTCCCCACTCAGGAGTCAGCTGTCAGTATCTTGTCCTGTCCCTCATATGATTAATTAACCACCATAGGTGCTTTGCAGGGCTCCTGCAAAGGCAGGGACTTGGTGAATGTTGTTTGAAGGAAGGAGGGGGTCAGGAGCGCCTTAGGAGTTGATCTGCCCCGGGTCCCCATTAGCGGCATTGCTGATTGTGGCACTTTGGGCAAAGGGAAATCTCAGCAAGCTGGGTGTGGCATGGATTGTGAATTCGTGTTGATTGTCTCACCTCGTCCGTCCCTGGAGAAAACAGCTGTCTGTGTGTGAGCCTTGGACTTGATATCTAAATTTAATAATGGGTATGTCTAGGCCCGGGGTTTTCTTGTTCTTAGAGTTCCATTGTATGTGGTGTGAGTCTCCTCCCTGCTTTAGAGATGCAGTGCTTTCTATCTCATGATGGGAGGGAGCTCCTTGGCATGGCTCTCGGAAGCCCTGGGTAATGTCGTGTGGTTTTGATGGCATCTCAGTGGGGGGGGGGACTGATTTAATTGAAGCCATTTCAAGAAGCGGCTCCTTTCAGTGAGGCAATAAGGACTGTCTTGCTCTGTCCTCTGGAGCCCCTGTGAGGGGCTGCCTTGTCGAAGGGATGCTATTAGCATCCAGGCAGCATGCTACAGGAGTGAAAGATTTCACCTGGACTTCTAGAAACTGGCTGCAGGGTGAGGCTGCCGCTAAAACCGGCCATTCAAATGCCAGAGATGGTCCAATGCCGGGAGATCTGACTTGAAGGACTGCAGACAGCAGTTAGGGCCATGTGAAAATGTCATGGTAAGCCAAAGATGAATCTGACATGTCTGTGTATGTCATGTGGAGACGCAAATGGATCGTTTTAGGTTACTCTTGGCGAACAGCTCTTCCATCCTTAAGATATTGTTTAGCTTTCAATTGCCTTTGTACTTTGGAAATTCTAGTTGAGCCTGAATTTTAAAAATCTTACCCAACAAAGAGATATCAAAGATTTAAGTGTTTGCTTGGGATTATCTGAAAGGAGGTTGTGCTTTACTTGTTCCTTATAAAACCACCGTGAAGTCTTTTTGTCCTGTATTAGAGACAAAGTTTTTAAAAGCAAGACAGTGTCATCAGTTTTTACATAAACTGTTCATATTACTATTTGACTCACCAGCTCGACCAGGGCCCATCCTCATTTTCTTCTTTTAAGTCAGTCTGTCTTTCAGCAGACTGCAGTTTCCACCCTTCCTCTGGTCCCTCGTCATTTTGTAAGCACCTGCTAGGGAGCACCACCTCTTTGATCCCCAGCTGCCTGGCTTATATTCTGACTCTACCACTTAGCAGTTTTACCGTGAGCAGGTACTTAACAGTTCAGACTTCAGTTTCGTCCTCTGAAAAAAAATTGGGAATAACAACAGTAATACTTGCAAGACAGTTGTAAAGATTAGACTAGATGGTACTCGCCAAATATAAAAAAGCACAGTACCTGGCATATATGTGATCCCTTATGCTATTTAGAACAAGATCCAGTTACTGTCCTTGGGGAGTTTATGGCCCAGTCAGAGAAACAGACAAGTCCATAAAAGATCGGGGGTCAATGAGTAGTAGTGATTTATGCGAGGTCAGGGTTTACAGAGCTCCTGTTATGTGCAGGCAGTTATGGAGATAAGGTGCCTGGCTTCAGGAGGCCTACAGCTGCCAGGCAGTGTGACAGAGCTGTGCAGAGGGGGGCGTGAGAACAGGATTCTCAAGAATGGGATGGGGATGGAAGTGTGGGTTCACGCATCAGAGGCGGCCACCTGGAGGGGAGGCTTGTATTTTCAATACTGAGTTAGATGTGTTGAACAAAAGAAGCCAGATACCAAAGTGGACAATATTATAGGATTCCGTTTTCATAAAGTTCAAGATTGGCAAAACTTGTCTATGTGATAGAAATCAGAACAGCAGTTACCTTTGCAGGAGGTTACTGATTGGAAAGGGACAAAAAAGGAACCTCCCGGCACGTCTGTGTCTTGATCTGTGGGCATGTGTACGTGGTTGTACCTAAGTAAACACAGATCTGTATACTTTGTTTTATGTGTGTGTTCTTCAATAAAGCAATCAAATAGTGATGATGAGTGGGCACAGCTCAGTAAAAACAGGGGGAAGGTCGTACTTGAGAGTGAGAAGAACAAATAGGAAAGGTGTGGAACAGCATGTTGAGTTCCAGACTGTAAGAAGTCTGCTGTGTCTGGATGGAAGGATGGATACACATTGGGGAGTGAAGACAGAGTGATGGTGAGAAGCATCTTTTAGGTGCAGGCCATTGTGGGAGAAAAAGAACTTTTTTCTCCAAGTTTTTTTGTTTAAAGTACCAGGCATAAAGGCATCCCCCTTTTTTTATTTTTAAAAATTTAAGTATAGTTGATTTTACAATGTAGTGCCAATCTCTGCTGTATAACAGAGTGACTCAGTTTTACACGTTTACATTCTTTTATAATATTCTTTTCCATTATGGTTTATCCCAGGAGATTGGATATAGTTCCCTGTGCTATACAGTAGGACCTGTTGTTTGTCCATTCCAAATATAATAGTTTGCATCTACCAACCCCAAATTCCCAATCCATCTCTCCCTTTCCCCCCTCTCCCCAGCAACCACAAGTCTGATCTCTATATCTGTGTCTGTTTTAGAGATAGGTTCATTTGTGCCATATTTTAGATTCCACATATAAGTGATATCATATGGTATTTGTCTTTCTCTTTCTGACTTATTTCACTTAGTATGATAATCTCTGGGTCCATCCATGTTGCTGCAAATAGCATTATTTCATTCTTTTTTATGGCTGAGTAATATTCCATTGTATATATGTACCATATCCTCTTTATCTATTCATCTGTCGATGGACATTCAGGTTGCTTTCGTGTCTTGGCTATTGTAAATAGCGCTGCAATGAATATTGGGGTGCATGTATCTTTTTGAATTTGAGTTTTGTCCAGGTATATGCTCAGAAGTGGGATTGCTGGATCATATGTTAGTTCTCTTTTTAGTTTTCTGAGAAACCTCCATACTGTTCTCCATAGTGGCTGCACCAAGTTATATTCCCACCAACAGTGTAGGAGGGTTCCCTTTTCTCCACACCCTCTCCAGCATTCATTATTTGTAGACTTTTTAATGATGGCCATTCTGACTGGTGTGAGGTGATACCTCATTGTAGTTTTGATTTGCATTTCTCTAATAATTACCAATGTTGAGCGTCTTTTCTTTGTGCCTATTGGCCATCTGTATGTCTTCTTTGGAGAAATGTCTGTTTAGATCTTCTGCCCATTTTTTGATTGGGTTGTTTCTTTTTTGATATTGAGTTGCACCAGCTGTTTGTATATTTTGGAGATTAAGCCCTTGTCAGTTGTATCATTTGCAAATATTTTCTCCCATTCCATAGGTTGTCTTTTTTTTCCTCTGGTTTCCTTTGCTGTGCAAAAGCTTGTAAGTTTGATTAGGTCCCATTTCTTTTTTAAAATTTTTATTTTTTATTTCTATAAGGCATCCCTTCTTAAGAAGGTAGAGTGGCATAGTAGAAACTGACCTTTTGTTTGGGTTGCTTACCTCTGAACTTCTGTGCAGTCTTCTCATCCCTTAAACAGGCTTTTGGGAAGCTTACAGGAAATAATGGATGTCAAGTGCTGTATCTGCCATGTAAATGCTTCTTGTGTATCTGTGTGTGGTTTATTTAATCACAGTGCTAATACTTGACTTTCCAAATCAAAAACCTGGTTACTATATTATGGAGTAATGCTCACCTGAAACTTTTGATCCTTTAGTTAAATAATTATTTTGTTTCATGTAATTGTAGCTTAATATTGTTTAAAAGCTTTTGGTTGTTTTTTACCTTAAAAATTTTTTTCCCCTGTAATCATTAAATTATTTTAAGCATTTGAGAACAAAGAATTTCTATTTCACTAAGGCTCATATTTTGCAACATTTGTTGTATGAGGAACAGAACAACTTTAAATAATGTCAGGTTTCTCATTTATTTGGAAATGGGTTGAGTGTGGGGGAAGGAGAAGAGGGGAGGGAGTGGCGAGAGACTGATTTACTAGGATTTTTTAAAATGAAATTTACTTTTTTGAAATGTTAAACATCAGATTGTGAGTGTACGAAATATCTTTTTGTGATTATAATGTATTAGTGTAATCAGATATTTGTTAAATGTTAAACTGTTGTATGAGAAATTCCACTTAATAACAAGCTAGGGCTTCCCTGGTGGCGCAGTGGTTGAGAGTCCGCCTGCCAGTGCAGGGGACGTGGGTTTGTGCCCCGGTCCGGGAGGATCCCACATGCCGTGGAGTGGCTGGGCCCGTGAGCCATGGCTGCTGGGCCTGCGCATCCGGAGCCTGTGGTCCGCAACGGGAGAGGCCACAACAGTGAGAGGCCCGCGTACAGCAAAAAAAAAAAAAAAAACCAACAAGCTAAATTCATTCAGAATCTTTTGACAATGACGCGTTTGAGGCCGATTTGAGATTTCCCAGATGATCATTTTAATTTTTATTTTATTAATTGTTTTTCATTTTAAAATAACTCTTACCCTAGCTTTGAAGGCCAGCTATTTACCTCTCTAGAGAATGTCTGCCCTGTTTTCAGGGCATGCCTTTGCATTCTAGAACATACTTCATTCTGTGTCTAAGCACCGCTGAATTCTCTCAACCGGATCTGCCCTCTGTGTTTAGGAGCGAGCGAGCCCGCTGGATAACTGCCCTGGGACACAGCAGCGGGAAGCAGCCTCCGGACAGAACCTGTAAGTACCTGGAGGGCCATCTGCTCTGGAACGTGGAGGGCTCTGCCCCCTGCTGGTCGCTGGGTTATTAGTGGCTAACCTCCACAGTACTTGCTTTGTAAGTTTTCTCTAAGATTTCCTTCCTGCCGCCCCACCTCAGCTCTGGACGCTCCCTGCTTTGGAAGTCAAGGGGACTGAATTCAAAGTGCAGTTCCTTGCTGTGTAAACATGGCAGATCACTGCATAGCTTTTCTGCGCCTCTTAAATCATCTGCAAGTTAGGTGCATTATTATATACAACATGGGGTTATGATAGGATTAAGTTAAGTGTACATTGAAAGCCCTGCTTATACTATAAAGCTCTTAAATTTCTAGCTGTCATGGGCAATAGTAGCATGTTTAAACCTCCATACTGACAGTGTGAATCTAAGCTGAAATGGATTTTTAACCTTAAGGTAAATTACTTTACCCTTCCTTTTGACTTTTTTTAAAATTAATATTAAAAAATATATTTTATTTTTCTAGGGAACTCGGTACTGGTACAGTAAAGATTAGTGTCATATGCTAAGCATCTTGTTATGCTGCTCTGGATGATTCCAGCTGGAAGGTCAAATTCAAAGAATTAGGGCAGCAAAAGTAGATATTCTGGAGCACTCAAAAATCATAGTTTTAAGCTTAGAGTCAGAGCTGAAGTGACTGGTTTGAAAGTTCTCTGGAATCAAGTTTCATATTAAAAAAAACGAGTAAAAACTCAGGCCAGCCAGTAGCAAGTCACTGAAGTAAAAATTGATTTGTTATGATCGAGAATTTGGGGGAAACTAAAATGTTTTCTAACTAACTTTTGCTTGGAGCTCCTTTTATTTCTAAACTTCTCTGGCAGCTTTTATGTGCTGTTCGGTGGGCTGGGGGAGCACCCTGGATGAGAGCCAGGAGAACTGGATAGATTTTGGATTTTACCCTCATGGCCTTGGCACATACCTAATCTATCTTGACTCAGTTTCCCCAGTGCACAGTGACTGTTTTCTGCTCTATTGTGTGATGTATCTAATTATCAAGGCTATTTTTGAGGGGATTCATGTATCGTAAAAGGCCTCTCTCTAAAATCCTAAAGCTCTTAGCCAAGTAAGAGAATTCCTGGGAAAGATTTTCTACTTTTTAGTCTACCTTGTTTCTATCTGTGCTGGCTCTGATTGCACAGAAAGACTAAGTGAATGCAGAATATTGATTTGTACCTGTTTTGTTTTTCCACTGCTACCGGAAGTTCATTATGTCCCCTTTTGCCCTTAGCACTGACCCAAGTGGAAATCATTAGATCATTTACTGCCAAGCAACCAGATGAACTCTCCCTGCAGGTGGCGGACGTGGTCCTCATTTATCAGTGTGTCAGCGATGGTGAGTGGGAGTGTTCTGATGGGGGTGCTGGTGGTCCAGTGTTCACGGTCTCATTTTGTCATCACTGCTTATATTCCCTATCCCTTTGGTTTCCTCATATGAGCCTGCCTCTCCTTTATCTACACTTTATTGCTTCTAAATGTTTTTTTAATAGGATCTGGTCACACGGTTGTTCACTTAGAAAATAAAAGTCAGTTGGGAGACAAGATGGCAGAGTAGAAGGACTCGTAAGCTCACCTCTCACGAGCATACCAAAATCACAGCTAATTGCTGAACAACCGTTGATAAAAAAAAAAAGGACTGGAACCTACCAAAAAAGATTTTCTGTATCTGAAGGCATGAAGAAGAAACCTAATGAGACAGTAGGAGAGGTGCGCTCGTGATATAATCAAATCCCATACCGCCCCAAGTGGGCGACCCACAAACTGGAGAACAATCATATCACAGGAGTTTTCCCACAGAAATGAGAGTTCTGAGCCCCATGTCAGGCTCCCCAGCCTGGGGGTCTGGCATATAGGAGGAGCAGCCCCCAGAGCATTTGGCTTTGAAAGCCAGTGGGGCTTGAGTGCAGGAGCTCCACAGGAATGGGGAAAACAGAAACTTTACTCTTGGAGGGCTCACCTCACACAACGTCTCGTGTGCACCAGGACCCAGGGCGAAAGCAGGTCTGGCCCAGGCTCCTACGAAGTCACTACCTATGGGTCTTGGTGGGGCTCCTTGGAAGTGGGGGTTGGCTTTGGCTCACTGTGGGGACATAGACACTGGTGGCAGACATACTGGGCTACATTCAACCACATGAATGATCCTCGTGGATGACACATTGGCTCATTAGTACCAAGACCTGGCTCCACCCAACAGCCTGTCGGTTCCAGTAGTGGGACACCTCAGGCCAAACGACCAACAGGGTAGGAACACAGCCCCACCCATCAGCAGACAGGCCGCCTAAAGACTTCCTGAACCCACAGGGACCTCTAGACCCACCCCATGATACAGAGGGCCAAGATCCAGCCCCCTTCACCAGGGGCAGACACCAGAAGCAAGAAAGCTACAGTCCAGCAGCCTGCAGAACTGAGTACACAAATGCAGATCAGAACCTACCCTGAGACCAGTTGGTCCCTGGCCCTTGGGTGATGAGAGGGGAGTGTACTGCTGAAATACATAGGACATCCCCTATAGAGGGCCACTTCTCCAGTGCTGAGAAACATAACTTTCCTCATATATAAAAATAAATAGAAATTTAAACAAAGTGAGATGGCAGAGGAATATGTTCCAGAATGAAGGAACAAGATAAAAGCCCAGAAAAACAACTTACCTGACACAGAGACAGGCAATCTACCTAAGAAAGATTTCCAAGTGATGATCGTAAAGATGATCCAAGAATGTGGGAAAAGAATGGATGCACAGAGCTAGAAGTTACAAGAAGTTTTTAACAAAGAGTTAGTTAGAAAAGATAAGAACAACCAAACAGAGTTGAAGAATACAGTAATTGAAATGAAAAGTGCACCTAGAAGGAATCAACAGCAGAATAAATGAGGCAGGAGAATTGATAAGTGAGCTGGAAAGACAGAGTGGTAGAAATCACTGCCACAGAACAGAATAAGGAAAAAAGAATGAAAAGAAATGAAGACAGTACAAGAGACCTGGGACAACATCAAATGCACCAACATTTGCATTATAGGGGTCCCAGAAGAAGAGAGGAAAGGTCCTGAGAAGATATTTTAAGAGATAACAGCTGAAAAATTCCCTAACACAAGAAAGGAAAGAGTCACTGAAGTCCAGGAAGCACAGAGTCCCATACAGGATAAACCCAAGGAAGAAAACACCGAGACACAAAGTAATCAAATTGACAAAAATGAAAAATGTAAGAGAATCCCCATAAGGTTATCAGCTGATTTTTCAGCAGAAACTCTGCAAACCAGAAGGGTGTGGCATGGTATATTTAAAGTGATGGAAGGGAAAAACCTACAACCAAGAATACTCTACCCAGCAAGGTTCTCATTTAGACTTGATGGAGAAATCAAAAGCTTTACAGACAGGCAAAAGCTAAGAGAATTGAGCACCACCAAACCAGCTTTACAACAAATCCTAAAGGAACTGCTCTAGGCAGTAAAGAAAAGGCTACAACTAGAAACAAGAAAATTACAAAATGGGAAAGCTTACCGGTAAAGGCAAACGTACAGTAAAGGTAGGAAATCATCCACTCAGAAATATGATATCTAAATCAGTAATCATGAGAGGAGAGTACAAATGCAGGATATTTGGAATGCATTTGAAATTGAGATCAGCAACTTAAAACAATCATGTATATATATGGCTGCTATATCAAAACCTCATGGTAACCACAAACTAAAAATGTATAATAGATACACACACAAGAAAGAAAAAGGAATCCAAACACAACACTAAAGATAATCATCAAATCACAAGAGAACAAAAGAGAAAAGAAGGAAAAAGACCTACAAAAACAAATCCAAAACCATTAACAAAATACCAATAAGAACATACATATCATTACCTTAAACATAAATGGATTAAACGCTCCAACCAAAAGACATAGGCTGGCTGAATGGATACAAAAACAAGACGCATATACAGGCTGTCTACAAGAGACCCACTTCAGATCTAGAGACACATACAGACTGAAAGTGAGGGGATGGAAAAACATTTTCCATACAAAAGAATTTCCAAATCAAAAGAAAGCTGGAGTAGCAATACTCATATCAGACAAAATGGACTTTAAAATAAAGACTGTTACAAAAGACAAAAAAGGACACTACATAATGATCAAGGGATCAATCCAAGAAGAAGATAGAACAATTGTAAATAGATATGCACTCAGCACAGGATCACCTCAATATATAAGGCAAATGCTAACAGCTGTAAAGGGAGAACGGACAGTAACACTGTAATAGTGGGGGACTTTAACACCTCACATCAATGGACTGACCATTCAGACAGAAAATCAATAAGGAAACACAGGCCTTATATGACACTCTAGACATCGACTTAATTGATATTTATCGAGCATTCCATCTGAAAGCAGCAGAATACACATTCTTTTCAAGTGCACATAGAACATTCTCCAGAGTAGATCACCTGCTGGGCCACAAAGCAAGCTTTCGTAAATTTTAAAAAATTGAAATAATACCAAGGCATCTTTTCTGACCACAACAGTATGAGATTAGAAATCAACTACAAGAAAAAAAACACCAACATGTGGAGGCTAAACAATATGCTACTAAACAACCAATGGATCTCTGAAGAAATCAGAGAAAATCAAAAAACACCTAAAGACAAATGAAAATGAAAACATGACGATCCAACCCTATGGGATGCAGCAAAAGCAGTTCTAAGAGGAAAAGTTTATAGTGATACAAGCTTACCTCAGGAAACAAGAAAAATCTCAAATAACCTACCTAACCTCACACCTAAAGCAACTAGAGAAAGAAAACCCAAAATTAGTAGTAGGAAAGAAATCATAAAGATCAGAACAGAAATAGAGACTAAAACTAAGGAAACAATAGAAAAGGTCAGTGAAACTAAAGGCTGGTTCTTAGAAAAGATAAACAGAATTGAAAAACCTTTAGCCAGACTCATCAAGAAAAAAAAGAAGGGCCCAAATCAATAAAATTAGAAATTAAAAAGAAGTTATAGGGGCTTCCCTGGTGGCGCAGTGGTTGAGAGTCCGCCTGCCGATGCAGGGAACACGGGTTCGTGCCCTGGTTTGGGAAGATCCCATATGCCACGGAGTGGCTGGGCCCGTGAGCCATGGCCACTGAGCCTGTGCGTCAGGAGCCTGTGCTCCGCAACAGGAGAGGCCACAACAGTGAGAGGCCCGCGTACCGCAAAAAAAAAAAAAAAAAAGTTATAGCTGACACCATGGAAATACAAAGGCCCATAAGAGACTACTACAAGCAACTATATGCAAATAAATTGGATAACCTAGAAGAAATGGACCAGTTCTTAGAAAGGCGCACTCTCCCAAGACTGAATGAGGAAGAAGTAGAAAACATGCACAGACCAATTACAAGTACTGCAATTGAATCTGTTTTAGAAACTCCGAATAAACAAACGTCCAGGACCAGATGGCATCACAGGCGAATTCTCCCAAACATCTAGTGAAGAGTTAACACATATCCTTCTGAAACTATTCCAAAAAAGTGCAGAGGATGGAACACTTCCAAACTCACTCTGTGGGGCCATGATCATCCTGATACAAACCCTCAGCTAACATCATACTCAATGGTGAAAAGCTGAAAGTATTTCTTCTAAGATCAGGAACAAGATAAGGATGTCCACTCTCACCACTTTAATTCAACATAGTTTTGGAAGTCCTAGCCACAGCAATCAGATGAAAAAGAAATAAAAGGAATCCAAATTGGAAAAGAAGAAGTAAAACTGTCACTGTTTGCAGATGACATGACACTGTAAATGACACTATAAATAGAAAATCCTAAAGATGCTACCAGAAAACTACTAGAGCTCATCAGTGAATTCAGTAAAGTCACAGGATACAAATTAATACACAGAAATCTGTTGCATTTCTATACACTAACAGCAAAAGATCAGAAAGAGAAATTAAGGAAAGAATCCCATTTACCATTGCATCAATAAGAATAAAATGCCTAGGAATAAACCTACCTAAGAAGACAAAATACCTGTACTCTGAAAACTATAAGATGCTGATAAAAGAAATTGAAAATGATACCAACAGATGGAAAGGTATACTGTGTTCTGGGATTGGAAGAAACAATGTTGTCAAAATGACTCTACAAGCCAAGGCAATCTATAGATTCAACACAATCTCTATCAAATTACCAATGGCATTTTTCACAGAACTAGAACAAAAAATTTTATAATTTGTGTGGAAACACAAAAGACCATGCATAGCCAAAGAAAAACAGAGTTGGAGAAATCAGGCTTCCTGACTTCAGACTATACTGTAAAGCTACAGTAATCAAAACACTATGGTGGGGCTTCCCTGGTGGCACAGTGGTTGGGGGTCCGCCTGCTGGTGCGGGGGACGCGGGTTCGTGCCCCAGTCCTTCGTGCCCCGCTCCGCGAGGATCCCACATGCCGCGGAGCGTCTGGGCCCGTGGGCCATGGCCGCTGGGCCTGCGCGTCTGGAGCCTGTGCTCCGCGGCGGGAGGGGCCGCGGCGGGGAGGGGCCCGCGTACCGCAAAAAAAACACACAAAAAACCCACAAAAAAACCCCCCAAAAAACCCACTATGGTGCTGGCACAAAAACAGCACATAGATCAATGTAACAGGTTAGAAAGCGCAGAAATAAACCCATGCACCTATGACCACTTAATCTACAACAAAGGAAGCAAGAATACACAATGGAGAAAAGACAGTCTCTTCAATAAGTGGTGCTGGGAAAACTGGACAGCTACATGCAAAAGAATGAAATTAGAACATTCTCTAACACCACACACAAAAAAGTCAAAATGGATTAAAGACCTAAACGTAAGACCAGATATAATAAAAACTACTAGAGGAAAACATAGGGAGAACACTCTGACATAAATAGTAACAGTATCTTTTTGGATCTTTCTTAGAATAATGGAAGAACAAAAATAAACAAATGGGACATAATTAAACTTAAAAGTGTTTGCATAGCAAAGGAAACCATAAACAAAATGAAAAGACAACCTATGGAATGGGGGAAGATATTCGCAAATGATGCAACTGACAAGGGATTAATCTCCGAAATATACAAACAGCTCTTACAGCTCAGTATCAAAAATACAAACAACCCAATCAAAAATTGGGCAGAAGATCTAAATAGACATTTCTCCAAAGAAGACATACAGATGGCCAAAAAGCACATGAAAAGATGCTCAACATCACTAGTTATTAGAGAAATGCAAATCAAAACTTCAGTGAGGTCACCTCACCCCCATCAGAATGGCCATCATTAAAAAGTCTACAAGTAAATGCTAGAGAGGGTGTGGAGAAAGGCAACCCTCCTACACTGTTGGTGGGAATATAAATTGGTGCAGCCACTATGGAGAAGAGTATGGAGGTTCCTTAAAAAACTAAAAATAGGGCTTCCCTGGTGGCGCAGTGGTTGAGAGTCCGCCTGCCGATGCAGAGGACACGGGTTCGTGCCCCAGTCCGGGAAGATCCCACGTGCCGCGGAGAGGCTGGGCCCGTGAGCCATGGCCGCTGAGCCTGTGCGTCCGGAGCCTGTGCTCCGCAACGGGAGGGGCCACAACCGTGAGAGGCCCGAGTACCGTAAAAAAAAGAAAAAAAAAAACAAAAAAAAACTAAAAATAGAGCTACCATACGATCCAGCAACCCCACTCCTGGGCATATATCTGGAGAAAACCATAATTTAAAAAGATACATGTGGGCTTCCCTGGTGGCGCAGTGGCTGAGAGTCTGCCTGCCAATGCAGGGGACGCAGGTTCATGCCCCAGTCCGGGAGGATCCCACATGCCACGGAGCGCCTGGGCTCGTGAGCCATGGCTGCTGAGCCTGCACGTCCAGAGCCTGTGCTCCACAACGGGAGAGGTCACAACAGTGAGAGGCCCGCATACCACAAAAAAAAGATGTGGTACATGTATACAATGGAATACTACTCAACCATAAAAAGGAATGAAATAATGCCATTTACAGCAACATGGCTATAGCTCAAGATTATCATACTAAGTGAAGTATAAGCCAGACAAAGAAAGAGAAATCTGTGATTTCACTTACATGTGGAATCTAAAAAAAGATACAAATGAACTTGTATACAAAACAGAAACGGACCCAAAGACACAGAAAAACTTACGGTTACCACAGGGGAAGGGTTGGGGGCAGGAGGGATAAATTAGGAGTTTGGGATTAACATATACACACTACTATATATAAAATAGATAGCCAACAAAGACCTACTATATAGCATAGGGAATTATACTCATTAATTGTAAAAACCTATAAGGGAAAAGAATCTGAAAAAGATTATATATATATATATATATATATATATATATGTATAACTGAAACACTTTGCTGTACACCTGAAACAGAACACTGTAAATCAACTATACTTCAATAAAAATAAAGTAAAAAAATAAAAGTCATGTTCTTCCTACCCAAAACATCATCCCTTTCTGCTCACTTCAGGGCCTCTGATCATGTTCTGCCTCTCATGATATGCCATTGATTCCCTCTTGAAACCTTTCCCCCGTTCCACCTCTCTCTCACCTTCCATCATCCGTGGTACCCAACCTGGGGCAGGATACTGCCTCTGAAATTTGCCCATATCGTCCTCCCTTGGAGCTGAACAGTCAAGATTCATCCAAATACTTGGTGCCCCATGAGGACTCTGCTCTTCCTTTACAGGCTGGTATGAAGGGGAAAGACTGCGAGATGGAGAAAGGGGCTGGTTTCCTATGGAATGTGCCAAGGAGATAACATGTCAAGCTACAATTGATAAGAATGTGGAGAGAATGGGACGTTTGCTGGGACTAGAGACCAACGTGTAGCCTCTGTGATGGTATTTTGTCACTGGGAGATTTGCACTACATCATGGTGGGCTGTTTGATTCAAGGCCGGTTTCGATGTTAATTTTAACACAGCCTATTTAATTAAAAGAAAGGAAACACTTGCCTTTAAGCTTGCCAGGTGGTTCTGTTCTCTCAGGAGAACAGCTACTGGATAGTTACTCCATGAAGCTCAGTTTGTGCACAGCAATCCTTTTGCAAACCTCTTTAGGTAAACAGAATAGCTGAGCAGTCCACTTCAGGGATGAGGCAGCCTCAGCTACTCCTAGTTGTATCATGTTCTGGCATAAAAAAAAAAAAAATATATATATATATATATATATATATATATATATATATATATATATATATATGTAAGATGCTGTATACTGCTTTTCTGTATCCTCACTTAACCAAGAATGTATGCTATCCCTCTTTAAACATCTCCTTCGTATGGTTCTTCCAGGATTAGCAAGGTTTTATGTCTTTAAGGAATACCCAGTTTTGTAAATATTGCTCCTGCCTCTTATATGTTAGATCTGATGCTAATGCTTTCTTGATTTCAAAAGGAACTGGTAGAGTTCTGAAGGTGAGCTCAGTTTTTCTAAACCTCTTCCCAGGAAAGGGAAACTGACACTTGAATTTTTTCCACCTCTTTCCTCATTAGAAGGGAAGTAAAGAGCCTTACTTTAAAGATTTTTAAAAAAAATCCATCTCACCCAACTTCGGTCTTTGGTAAGTATATTCTAATATAACGTAAGCTACTCTAACAACATAGAATTTACATGGTTCATATATGTGAGAAAATCCTGAATATAGGACAGGGGTCGTACTTTTTAAAAATAGACCTATATGAGATGATAAACTGACGTGAGGCTGCTTTGCCTTCAATAATGTAAGGTTTTTGACTGTTCCTACTCCCATTTCCAAAAGGAAATTGGCTGAAACACATTTTAACAATCTCAAGGAAGATAAGATTGGACCTTAAAAGGTATCAGGAAGGCAACATGGTGTACCTAGTTGCAACATAACATTTTGACCTTAATGGGAACTCATTTTATTTGCACTAAAGGCCTTGCTTGCTGGATTTGAAGTCTCTCTTAACTGCGGGTGTCTGTAGAACTTTATTTCTTCCATTAATGCAAGGAGAGAGAAAAGTCATTGTAATAGTACGTTTCATAAAGAGGGAATTGGAGAGTTTGGAAGAGTGAGGGGACGAGTAAAACCTGGCAAAGGGTACATCATTCAAGGACTCAGATCCATGTGTGACATGTCCCCAGCTACTGACTGCCAACCAGTTACTCAGTTGTGAGTAACTTTGCAGAAGCCCAGTGCGGGAGGTGAGTGTGCTCAGCCCACATGCTCTGTGTCCTGTCACTGCAGCACTGAGCCTGCAGGGGGCACCTGCAGCTGCCTCGCCTGTGGATTGCTCTCCTTTATCAGTGCACCCATTTCTGGGTATAAAGACATGCCAGGCCCCAAGCTCCTTGAGTTCTGGGCCAGTCTGTCAATGGAGAATAGCAGTGGACCCAGCAAGCAAGGTCTTGGGTTTGGTAAAACAAGAAATCTATCTCCTCTTTGATGTCACAGAATTTCTGAAGGAGAAGCTAACAAATTAAAATCTAATCTAATGGAATGTTTTCATTTAGGAAGGAAGGTCAGTGTGTTGCTTGCGAAGAGACCATTTCGTATTACTTTTGCTAACACCCTGTTGACACTAAAAAGCAACTATATGAATCCTGTGAATTAATTTATCAGTAGAGATGGTGAACAGTTTTGGAAATATGTGCATCTTATAAAGCAGAGCCTATTTAGCAAGCAGGTTAATACTGTTATTAGATAAAGTTGTGTTTTATGGCAGGTATTAACTCATTCACAGTGTTTCAGTTCAACCGTGAACATGACACAGTACTGTTTTGCAAACTTAGCAGCTTCTCTGAATTGTACAATGACTTCATTCAGTGACCTGTGGAGAACAAAAATATTCATTTTTGTCCCCATGAATTGAGACTGCTTGTACACTTTTGGCAAAATATGTGAGCTTATAAAGATTTTGTATATACTTGTTCTTTTGTGCTGATGTGATTTAATTTGCTATAGGATGTGTTCATTTAAGTACATAGTTTGCTGAATTTGGGGCCAAATCAGAGTTCTACTCAAAAGGTATCTGCAGCTAACATTGAAGGTGTCTGATCTTTCTTTTTTGGGTACATATGGGCCTTAGCTGCTCTAGAAGGCTGAGCCATTTTTAAGAACTGGGCCATCCTGTTTCTTCTTATAGTTTCCACAAAACTGCATGACTGAACAGCTTACCTCAAATAGTTCATAGCTTCCTAACTGCTGCTGACCCTTGGAGTATATACCTTATCATTCATTTTGGCCACTCAGTATCTGAACCTTTGTGCTTGGGACATTTCACCACCTTGTGAATCTTGGTGGAAGACAAAGAATGACTCCGTGTTATTTTCTTTTCCTGAATAAAATTTCCACAAATTTAGTGTCTTAAAACATTCCCGTATGGTCTCACAGTTCTGTAGTCAGAGTCTAGGATGGCTTGGCTGGGTTCTCTGCTTAGAGTCTCAAAAGGCTGAAATCAAAGTGTTGGCTTAACTGCTTTCCAGCTCATACCTGTTATTTGCAGAGTTCCATTCCTTGTGATTGTAGGACTGAGGCCCCTGTTTTCTTGCTGGCTGCTGGAGGGTGGGGAGATTGGAGGGTGCTCATAGCTACCAGGAACTGGAATTCCTTGCCACGTGGGTCCTTCCATCTTCTAGGCAGCAGTGGTGTGTTCAGTCCTTCTCACACTTGGAATCTCTCTCATCACATCTTATGCTACCAGCTGGAGAAAACTCTGCTTTTAAAGAACTTATATAATTATATTAGACCCATAGAATAATTTCCCTTACGAACTCAAAATCAACTGATTTGGGACCTTAATTAGATCTGTAAAATTCCTTCGCCATGCAGTGTGACCTAATCGTAGCTGCAACACCAAGGAAGCAGAGATCATGGGATCATCTTAGAATTCTGTCTACAACACCCTCTATAAAACCTTAAAATGCTAGTTTTCCAGCATTCTTTGCAGCTAAAATACAGCTATGTGATAAGATACATAAATCAAAGGCATCTCTGTTGGATTTTCACTCAAGGTAGTGACGAAAGAGGGGGAGATGGGGAATATCATCTTTGGAAGTAGCAGGATGCATCCTCCCGTTTGGTCCCTCCTCCATCCCAAATTACCGCTACGTTTTTCTTGAACTCTGGAAAGCAGCAGAGAGGCAGCTGTTTGTTTGGTAGACTTGCAGTACTAAATAACATAGGTCAGAGTTTAGTGCCTACCATAATCTCCATTGTGGGTTCGGTCTCCAAAGGGCTTACTCTGGAGTGAGGAAGTACCTCAAGGGCCTCGAGCTTCGCTCTTCAGGCTTCTAGCATACCAAGGTCCTGACAGGAGGAAATAAAACCTTGCTCTGGAGAAAGCTATCATCATCTTAGTTCTCAATTATTTCCAAAAAACAAATTCTCAAATGACAAGGATCAGCAAAAAAACAAACAAACAAAAAACCTTTGAGAGACAGCATCTGGATACAGGAAAAACAAAAACAAAACAAAAAAAAAACTGATACATTCACAGGGACTCTAGACAGTAAAATCATTAGTAAAATGCAATTGCTTCGTTTATGGAGATAAAGCCAAACTTCAGAAAGCAATATAGAACAAACAACCACAAGAAGTGACAGAGGAAAAACAACTAGAAGTTATGGAACTGGATTTAACATCAGATTTGATAGTTAAAAGATTCTGGTGAACTGAAAGAGAGGCTAGAAGAAACCTACAAGGAAGCATGAAGAGGAGAGAGATGGGAAGTGCAGGATATAACTGGAGTCTCAGAGGAGAGAGAGGGGAAAGAGAGGGAGCTTTGGCAAGGAGACTAGGTCTTTCTAACCTTGCTCTGACCAGTCGTAGGATGCAGGCTGTGGCCTTGGGTGAGGCGAGGACAATTCCTGCAGAGGGCTGATGAGTGAAGGCTGTCATCTGGTAGCACTTCCAGCAGCTAAGGGAATACCATCAGTCCTGATGGAGGATCTGGGCAGAATATCACAACATTCACTACCTGTAGCTATGTCAATATTAGATAAGTCTGTAAGAGGTATGACTAGGGATAGAGCCTACATATGATGAAAGTTTCATTTAACCAGGAAGATATGACAATTCTATATTCTTCCAACAATATGGTCTCAACAATAATAAGACAAAAATGAGCAGAAATGTAAGATAATTAAATCAAAAGTCACAGAATGAGACTTTAACACACCTCTCTCATTTGATAGGAAAAATAAAAAATCAATGAAGGTGCAGAAGCTTTGGACAAGAATAACATAACAGGCTTATATAGGACACGCTGCAATTTCAGCATATACATTCTTTTCAAGCACACGTAGAATATTTACTTTTGACTACTTCCTGGGTCATAAAACAAGTTTCAACAAACTTTAAAGGACTGAAGTTATACAGAGTGAGGTCTCTGATTACAACATGATTAAGTTGGAAATCAATAACAAAAAATTAAGAACTATCCATTTATATGGAAACTCTGACCTAAATTTAAGATGCAAAACTATAAAACTCCTAGAATACAGGAGAAAATCTAGGTAGTCTTGGGTTTGGAGATGACTTTTAAAATATAAACACCAAAGACATGATCAGTGAAAGAAAAAACTGAGAAGCTGAATTTCATTAAAAGACAGGAGAATGAAAAGACAATCCACAGAGTTGGAGAAAATCTTGCAAAATATACCTGATTAAGGATTGGTATCCCAAATATACAAAGAACTCTGAAAACTCAATAATTAGAAAACAAAACACTCAATTAAAAAATGGGCAAAAATCTAGAAAACTTACCAAAGATACACAGATGGAAAATAAGCATATGAGAAGATGCTCAAGATGAAACATCATTAGGGAACTGAAAAATTAAAATGAGATACCACTACACACCTATTAGAATGACTATAAAATCCAAAACCCTGCCAACACCAAATACTGGTGAGGACACAGAGCAAGAGGAATTTGCGCTGACTGCTGGTGGGAATGCAAAAACCACTGGGAAGAGTTTGGCAGTTTCTTAGAAAACTAAATACTTACCATACGATGCAGCAATCACACTCCTTGATATTTACCTAAATGAGTTTAAAACTATGTCCACACAAAAGTCTACACACAAGTTTTTATATCAGGTTTATTCATCATGGCCAAAGTTGGAAGCCACCAAGATAATCTTCAATAAATGAATGGATAAACTGTGATACATCCAGGCAATCGAATATTAACCAGCAATAAGCGAAATGAGCTATCCATGAAAAAACATGAAGGGGTCTTAAATGCGTATTACTAAGAAAAAGTTGCCAATGTAAAAAGGCTATACACTGTATGACTCCAACTATATAACATTATGGAAAAGGCAAAACTATGGAGACACTAAAAAGATCAATGGTTGCCAGGGGTTCAAGGAGAGGAAAGGAGGAATAGGTGGAGCACAGAGGACTTTTTTCAGGGCAGTGAAAGTATTCTGCATGGTTAAGTTATGGTGCATACCTGTCATTATATCAATACATTGATCAAAATATACAACACAAAGAAGCTAATGTTAAGCTAACTAAATGAAACTAAGCTAATGTTAAGCTAACTAAAACTATGGATTTTAGTTAATAATGTATTAATATTGGCTCATCCCTTGAACAAGCATACCAAGATGTTAACGATAGGGGAAGCTAGGAGGGAGTAAAGGTGATACGGGAATTCTGTACCTTCTGCTCGGTTTTCCTGTAAACCTAAAACTGCTCTAAAAAAAAACAGTCCAGTAATTAAGAAATTCCTCTAACAAAGGAAGTGGCAGAAGTAACCTTGAAACATCAGTAACAAAGAAGGAACAACTGAACAGGTAAACATTTGGGTAAATATAATAAACTATCCTTAAGGTTGAAAGCTATATTACATTGTCTGATATGGTTGGTTCTCAACGTATGTAAAGGAATTATTTGGGAAAACTAAATGGTGGTGTCTTTTTAAAAAAAATAAATTTATTGTATTATTTTTGGCTGCGTTGGGTCTTCATTGCTGCACGGGGGCTTTCTCTAGTTGCGGTGAGTGGGCTTCTCACTGCAGTGCCTTCTCTTGTGGAGCACAGGCTCTAGGCACGCAGGCTTCAATGGTGGTGTCTTACATATATTTTACTTGAAGTGGCAAAATGTTGCTACTTGTTCACTATGATAAGCTATACATGTATACTGTAATCCATAGAGCAAGCAAAAGACACCCAAAACTTAAAGAGATATACTGATAAACAAGCACGCGGGCTTCAGTAGTTGTGCCATGTGGGCTCAGCAGTTGTGGTTCACAGGCTCTAGAGCGTGGGCTCAGTAGCTGTGATGCACGGGCTTAGTTGCTCCGCAGCATGTGGGATCTTCTCGGACTAGGGCTCGAACCTGTGTCCCCTGCACTGGCCGGCAGACTCTTAACCACTGCACCACCAGAGAAACCCCAGAGTAGTTTTTAAAAGTGACCTAACTATATGTTTGGAAACACATTTAAAATGTAATTATATAGGTAAGTGTAGAGTAAATGAAAAACAATATCAAGCAAATGCCAATCAAAAGAAAGCTGGAGGGGCTATACTAGAACAGATAAAGTGGACTTGAGAGCAAAGAAGATTGCCAGGAACAAAGAATACTACATCACAATAAAAGGGTCAATCTGTGAGGAAGACATAACAACCCTAAATGTGTATGTACCAAATAATAAAGCTTCAAAATACGTGAAGCTGAAACAACTGAAGGGAAAAAACAGACAAATCCATAATATAGTGGTTAAAGGTATAGAACAGAACACCATCAAGGAATGGGACCTAACATTTATTTAGCGAACACTCCACCCAACAACAGAAGATTATACTTTCTTTCCATGTAGATATGTAATATTCACCAAGGCAGATCACTGTTCTGGGTCATAAACTGACAAATTTAAAGGAACAAATCATACAAAGCGTGTTTTCCAACCAGCATGAAACAAACTAGAAATTAACAACAGAAACACCACAGGAAAATCTTCAAACACTTGGAAATTAAACAGCACGCTCAAACAATCTGTGGATCAAAGAGGTAAATATATAAAGAAATAAAAAACACACTGACTGAATGCCATGAGAATACATCAAAACATGTAGTTGGCAGCTACAGCAGTTCTTAGGAATTTATGGCACTAAAACACTTAAGTACAGAGAAAATCAATGAAACAAAGAGCCTACCTAGTTCTTTGAAAAGATGAACACAATTGATACACCTTTTGCCAAGACTGACCAAAAAAGAGACTGTCAATGTCAAGAATGAAAGAGCACATATTGTTACAGATTCCAGAGATATAAAAGGCTTAAGAGGATATTCAAGCAACTCGACATAAATTTAACAACTTAGATAAAATGGGCCAATTCACTGAAAACCACAAACTACCAAAACTCTGAGCAGTCGTAAAGTTTGGCTCTGCAGTGCTTCTACATCAGCCGTCTTCCTTCGCTCCCATGCCTTTACCCACACCAGAAATGTTTTGTATTATGCCCTATTCATCATCTCATGGTGGATGTGCAACCTCCTGACATCATGGACCCCTAAAACTGGTGCTTTTCTCTTCTGGCACTTGGTAACGGTGGCTTAACTCTTGCCACTGTACTAGCCAATTGAAGAGTGGCACATTTTGACATTTTAAAGGTCAATGAACTTAAAATTTTCGGCAGCTCTAAAATTCATAAAGAATAATCCTTTTTCTTTTTAATCAGATATATCCCTAAAGCCCCAATTACTTAACATATGAGGTGGGAAATCAAAACACACATATAAGTATATAAGACAACAAAGGAAAATGGCAAGTAAGCACATGAAATATGCTCATCACTGATTATTATATTCAATAGAAATAACAAAACCACAACAAACTATGAGACTCCACATCCATTAAAGGCAAAAATTAAACAAAACAACAAATAACTAAAAATACCCAAGTACTGGTGAGAATTTTGTAACACCTGGAACCATACTATATGGAGGGTGGGTGTGTAAAACATGGTATACCCACTCTGTAAGTCAGGTTGGCAATTTCTTATATGACACAACAATCCTAATCATAGGTATTTACCCAATAGAAATGAAAACATCTATCTACACATAGACCTGTATACACATATTCATAGCAGCTTTATTTATAATAGCAAAAACACTGAAAATAACTAAGAAGTCCATCAACAGGTGAATAAACAAGCTATGGTACAACCATACAATGCAATACTAAATAATAAAAAATGAACTAACTTCTGATATACACAGCAACATAAATATCTCAAAAGCATTATGTTAAGTGAAAGAAGCTGGACACAAAAGACTACATATGGTTCCATTTATTTGAAATTCTAGAAAAGGCCAAAACTAGTGACCAAATGGTTGCCAGTGGGAGTAGGGGATTGACTATAAGGGGGAAAAGGGAGATTCTTAGGTGACAGGAATGTTCTATATCAAGATTATGGTGATAGCAATTACATGACTTTATACATTTGACAAAATTCAGAGAATTATACTTGGGTAACTTTATTATATATAAAATAATATCTTAAACCTTATTAAAAAAGAGTTTGTAACAGCGGGAACATTTTTTTTATATGTTGCACTTCCAGATACTCTAAAATGAATATGTACTTTTAAAATCAGAATAAAAATGCCATGTAAAAACAATTAGCATATTATAAATATATTACACTACATGATCACAGTTACTTAAAAGTATACACAGACTCAGAGCTAAAAGAGGGGAAGGAAAATTACCATTTACTTTGGGTAATGGAGTATGAAAATAAATTCTTCCTATAAGCTCTTCTATGATTTCTAACTTGTAGGGTGGACCTTGTTTTAAAAATGAAGAAGTGAAAATCACTTGCAATATTCACTTGCAAGTGAATATCACTTGCAATCTAGAGCTTTTGCCCAAGTTAATGAATTAGGAAGGTGTCGCATGGACTCACTTTTTGAAGACACTTCGTAAAGATTATCCAGTGGTTTATTTCTTGTTTTGTTTTTCTGTAAGTTTGTTTCAGGGTCATTTTTTAAAAGAGTTATCCTTGGTATCACTCAGAATGGTGAGGCAAATAGTTTTCTTCGTAATTTAGTATCTTATTCTTTAAAACTACCAAATAGCAGATAGTTCTGAGACCTGGAATACATTTTTCACTAAGTAACACCCTATTCTGTAAACAAAAGAAAAACATAAATAGCACCTTCAGGCAAAATTTCCATCCTGACTGGTTATAGAGAAGACATAAATTGGAGGTGATAATAACTCCTCTGATCTCTGAATAGCTCATCTGTTAAACAGTTCTGCAGGAACATTTTCCCCATTTATGGAGATTAAATATTTGTCTATGAACATGCAGCCAATTAACTAGTAATCTGTTTTTACAGATTTTTAAAATGCTTTCTGCCAAGACTGTTTTGGCCAACTGACTGAATTTAAACTGGATAGTAAAAGCAAGCCAAAAAAAAAAAAAAGCACAAACATAAAAACAAACGTTCTTACAGAATAGGACCTAATGATCACCTTCAGTTTAGGGGCAAAACTAATATGCCATAAAATGACCCAGTATAAGAATTCAGTGAGAGGCAGATCACTTTTGGGATACTAGCCAAGAGAATGGACTTAGAACACACAAATACATTCAAAACCCTAGAAGGCAATGATAGGTTGACATACATTCCCAGAAATGGAAGCAGTACCTGAACCAGTGCTGTTAAGATCACCATAGAATTATCAGTCAATCCCAGTCATCATACGATACTCCTTTCCTTTGGCTTCTTTGGAAGGCACAATAAAATCTGTAGTTTTTAGGGTGTAGCAGGATGTTCTTCCTACGTCTCTTTTTGCAGTATTTCCAGTACTACAACTTTTCTCAGACATAGGGTCAGACTGTTAGATCATAAAATAAGTGATAGAAGCCTCAGCAAACAACACTCAACAATGGATAGTATGTGTTTCAGTTAATACCCTTCTGCCAAGTTATACAAAAGACCCTACTAAAAGTGGCTAGAACAAAGAAGGGTTTATTACATCAGAATAAGTCCATGTGCAGGGCAGTTGCAAAGTCTGGATAACTCAACAGCTCACTAGCATTATCAAGGACTCTGGTGATTTCCACCTGCCCACTGAGCCAACCTTGTGATCCTAAGAGGGTTGCAGCAGTTCCAAGTGCCAGAGTCAGACAAAAGAATGTCCAAAGGAGGAACACAGAATTTCCTTAAGTCTATTAGTGAGGAAAATCTTCTCAGATGCCCCCTTGCAGATCTCTTCTCAGCTGCCGTTAGCCAGGACAGGTTCACATATTCATGCCTCATCAGTTACTTATAAGGAGAAAAAGACCATGCATGACTGGCTTAGGACAATCCAATTCACCGCTGGGGAAGAGGGTCCAACATCCCTGGGAACAAGGCTGCACAGAGGAGGGGACACATGAACAAGCAAGCAGGAAGGGAGGGACAAAATGGTTGTTGGATAGCAACCAACAGTATTTGTCAAAATCTGACAGGGCTGAAAACATACAGTACATGTCACACTAGCTTCCACTGGCTGAGGGTAAAATAGCACTCAGAGCATGGGGAAGAAAAGTCTAACATAGTGGATTGTTTAAAAAAGTTTCAAATAATAACTATAACTTAGTACACAATACATGCCAGACACTAGTCTATGCACTTTACATATGGTAACATATTTAATCCTCATAATTGTTACCTGTATTTTACAGATAAGGAAAAGGAAACAGAGAGAAGCCAAGTAATTTGCCTAAGATATGTGGTAAGTGATGGAGCCAAAATTTGAACTTAGATAGGCTCTAGACCCATGCTCTCAACTGCTACATTACACTGCACAGGGTGATGTAAAAGTGGTACAAATATATTCTAAGATAAAAAACCATCAGATAAACCAAGGGATAGGTGGAGATGCAGAAAGCAACCCAAAAAGCTAGCTGAGATTTACACACTGTACATTTTATTAAATACTGGGCTTTATTACAACAAATTAATTTACTTCTGATAGAAGTTTCATTAGAAGAAATGTGGATGTGTTCAAATTCTTATTTGATACTGCTTTTTGGCTAACCATTCTATTTTTACTGATTCTATACTCAGTCATTATGGGCAGAGATTAATATTTCATAACAGAACAATGGAATTTCTCAAGTGGTACAACATTCAAAATATATGAGGAATACTCTCAAAATGTGGACATGACCACTACAGAGTAACTTTTTTATGGTATATTTATAATAGCTACAGATGACACTGTTAACTCATGCACATTAAGTCTTTATTTACTACCTACTGAAGGTTTCTACCTTACACATGAAAATTATTCATGTCCTGGGGTTTGACATCTACTCAAAAGTTAAACCATGATGGAAAATGGCTATCAAACTGGCTTTTCAGGGCACCACAGAAAAGCCGTCAGCTGTAATATCCATCCTGAAATCGTGGTGGCAAGTTCCTGGGAGTTGCTTTTTCCTGTGTTTTGAGCAAGTCTATAATAGCTGAGAGTACTGCACAGTCTCTGGATTTAGTGTCCTTCCAGTCTACAGGATGGGGACTTTCAATCTTCTCTTGCAGAAGGATGTCTAGTTCCTTTCTTAATTCCTGAAGTTGGAAAAATTATACATGTTCAACAAAGGCAGATGTACTATCAAACAATGTAATAAATAAAAGTGACTTCAGCTGGTACAAGAAATTTAATAAGCTATTATACAAAAAGACTGAAATATCTAATGAGCAACTAACTAAAGTGTGGTTATGAGTAGCCAACTTAAGTAAAAAAATTCATACTTTTATCACACTGAGCCATTTAGAATGGTTGGTCTGTAACTATCTCAAAAAACAATTCAGCAAAACTATGAATCAATTTCTCAGCACAATTTCCTCTGTTGAAATAAAGCAAGAAATATTTAATGTAACATGTATAACACTTGGAAGAACAAAACCATAAGACCACATACTAACTTGTATGCAGAATCAAAGACAACCATGTAAAGTCAGTCACCTTAACAAGATGGGCAATTCTTGCTGGAGACTGAAAGATAATCCATTCATCTACAGCAATAGTTTCCTGATCATTATCCTTCTGAATGGAAATATCACCTCCAAAGAACAAGAGACAGTATGGAGAAACTTCTGTGCAGTCATACAAGTATATCTATAATGAGAATTAAGGCAAATTAATACATTAAGGAGTCTGAAAGGATTATTGCCACATTAACTCAATAATATCACTAGTATCAATCTATTAGTGCTTTCCTTCTAAAACAGGTATTATCCTTTTAGTGTAATTACAGAGACTAAATTTGAAGAAATACCATTTAAACAAGCCATTCTTACTTCAGAGAACAAAGGAGTTTTATATTTTTGTTTCAATTCAATCAATAGCACTGTTCTGTAAACAAAATATTTCCTAAGTGATAAAACCAAAACACTAATGTAGCTGAAGTTCTTTTTATTTATATATTAACAGAATTCCCACTTAATATTCTGACCAATACTTGTATACTGACAGGCCAACAAAATTCTCTGAAAAGTGTAAACTCTCCTATACCATAAGATGCCAGTATGTCTTGAAAGTGGGCTCTGAAAGAAAATTATGCAAATCAAATAACCATCCCAATTAATTAAAATACAAAGATACATCATGACAGATCTGTACATTAAAAGTATAGGTTATTTGCTTAAAGAAGGTATAAGTCATGTCATAAAAAAATTATTTTTAGGAAATTAAATTTTGTTTGTAATTATGAAAACTATACAATTTAAAAAATACAACAAGACTGTTATTCAGACCCATGGTTATTTTATGTATTCACTTACACTACTTGTTCTCATCTTCAGGTGGTAGATAAGCCAGTTGTAGTGAAACTCTGTTTGCTCCACATTAACGGATTTGGGATGAATAGCAACTAGTCCATCAGTTTTTGTGTAAACTTTCACCCTTTAAAAAAGTTAAAATGTAGTTTCAAAACAAAACAAAATTCTGGAGGATTCCAAACTAATTCCAGAATCAAAACAAACTCCACAGATGAGTTCAATTTATTTTTGCAATATAAATTTCCAAATTTTTGTTTTAATAAGACATGGAAAAATAACTGGCTAAATAAGAGTACTCTAAATCATACAACAAATCCTTTTCTTATAGGTATAATTACTCAACATATTAGAAAGATGACAAAATATCCCCTTATTATGTTAGTATATATACTATACCAGTAAAGTACAAAAAATGAAATACCTGATATAATTCTAAGTGAATCAGACCAAGAGAATAGTCTGTACATTTTACTGTAAATCATGATACTGATAAACAACCGTCAATTCACAGAATAACTCTGTGAAATGATCTAAAATTTAAAATGAAGAATTTTGTTTAAAAGGGAGTTAGCTAAAACTGGTTTTTAAAAACCTATTCTAAAATATGTTTTAAATGGTCTCACATTCACTGAACTACCCCCCCCCCTTCAAAACAGGAATACTTGGAATAAATGTACACAGCTCTAGTTCAATCTCTCCATTTTTACGGGTCCTTCCTTTGATAGTCACAAAAATTTCACCTCAATTTGTAGGAGTCTTTAATATTATTCAACAGGGAGATGTCTGATAGTTTTTATAGTCAGTGGTAATTACAGAATAAAGCTGATAATCCATTAATCCTTCCTCTTTGTTTTTAAGAGCATCTTTTTCATGGTTCTAGGAATCCATAATATGTCTACCAAAATCTGAATCACAGTCATGAGGCATTATTCAGAATAAAATGAGCAACTGTTTTTCCTCACCACACAGTCAATTTAACCAATGCCATCCTGCAACCCTACATCACCAGAACAGCAGGGTTTGGCAAACTTTTTCTATACAGGACCAGAGAGAAAATATTTTATGCTTTGTGGACCTTCTGTCACAACTACTCAACTCTGCTAGTGCAGGTGGAAAGCAGGCACAAACAACATGTGAAAAAACAGGCACAGCTGTGTTCCAACAGAAACTTAAAACTCTTAGCCAGTATGCCAAAATGTGCTGACTAGACCAAAACAAAAGCATAATCCCAAAGAGAACTACCTTTCTTTCATAAAGCCTTCCCAGGATGGCAGAGGGATATATAAAATGTTTGTATTTCAAGGAGTCTCTCTGTTAAGCTACCGGCAAGTTTAGGGATAGATATGAAGAAGAATTTGACAAAGTACTGATGTCAAAAAAGTAGTCAGATCACTTAAAATGTGGATAATCCAACTACAGTGATTAAAATTCATGTTACCCATAATCTTCCATGTGAGAACAGGGTTTCTCAACATCAGCATTCTTGACATATTGAATTTTCTGTTGTGGGGGACTGTCTTGTACATTATGGAATGCCTAATAGCATCCCTGACCTCTATGTACTAGATGCTAGTAGTACATACTCCTCCACTTATAACAACCACAGATGTCTGCAGACATTGTCAAATGTCCCCAGGGAGGCAAAATCACCCAGGTTGAGAACCACTGCACTGCTACACTCTAGGCTATCTTTGAGGTCTATATTTTTTCATGTTTACAGAACATCCAACTTTTTCATCTAACATCAGTTCAAATATTTTATGTCAATATACAGTGATGTTTTATATGCCTAACAGAAATGCCATATAATATGGTCTTATAAAACTATAACTTCCCCACTGCTACTAGACATCTATGTTGTTTATAATATACCTGTCAAAAAACATCTGGAATTACTTCCTTAGAAAATATTAAATTAAAATATTCACTTATTTTAAATATTTAATATTTAAATATATTTTAAATATTTAAATATTAAATTAAAATATTCACTTATTTTAATATTTAAAATATTAAATTAAAATATTCACGGAGCCAGTAACTATTTTAATGACTGCTGATACAGAATTCTAATCTAAACTGTCTTCCAAAAGGGTGGCACCAATTCACATACCACTAGCCATTTGTGACTTTCAGTTTCTCTTTTTCCCTCACTGGAATGAATTCTTTTACTGGGCAAAAATATGCCTTATTTGTTGTCTCCAATTACAACTAAGGCTGACTCTATTTGTACATACATTTAAAGTTATACTTTATTTCTCAAAATAGTAAAATCACTGCAATTTTATTCAAAGAGCTCAAGTAGAAAATTACTTGTTTTAAAAGAGGAAAAGGGCTTCCCTGGTGGCACAGTGGTTGAGAGTCCGCCTGCCGATGCAGGGGACACGGGTTCATGCCCCAGTCCGGGAAGATCCCACATGCCGCGGAGCAGCTGGGCCCGTGAGCCATGGCCGCTGATCCTGCGCGTACGGAGCCTGTGCTCTGCAGCGGAAGGGACCACAGCAGTGAGAGGCCCACGTACCGCAAAAAAAAAAAAAAAAAAAAAAAAAAAAAAAAAAGAGGAAAAAAAATCCTGAAACAAAATTTACTCTAAACAAGGTATAGGTGGCTTACTGTTCTCATATTTACATTGATATTATACTTCACTAACATTCTTTGTGAAAAATGGGTGATGAAGCAGCAGACTCCAGGGATGTGCTATGAGGGAAAGCAATGCCCATGGCAAACAGTTTGCCTTCTCTTCAGTGACCAAAAGTAACAAGAATATGGCCCTATTATGAGTAAGAACAAACGTACAACATAAGCCCTGTTGCAGTAGAGGATTTCGAAAGTTTGAGAGAACTACAAATAATTCATAATAATCTTCAATGCTTACATTTTTCTTTTTTTACCCAAATTTAGTCGGATTTTAGCAACTTTGGGATATAAACCAGCACAGATGACAGCTTTAATTATCTTCTCATTATCTATTGGGGGTGGAAAGGTAGAGAAAAAAAAGTAAAATACGGATACAACTGACAACAGCAGCAAGTTATTTACACTGTACTTTCTGCTTTACCTGAATTTATATTAGATTTTGGATCTTTAGGATTTCTACTGCTTACAAATCCAGCTCCAAGAAGATGCTCAGCAAACTGCCCTTTCATGTTATGCAGCATCTAGGGAGCAATGGTAACAAACAGAACTAGAATACCTTTCACACAAATTGATAGGGGTTATAAAGCATGTACTCATAAATAAATTTAGCTTTGAGCTTTCCCTGCTTTATGAAACACTTTTGCAAAAATGTGATGTTTTGGAGCAGGGGTTGGTAAACTACAAAATTTATAAAAACCTGTTTTTGTCAATAAAATTTTATTGGAACAAAACAACACCCACTCATCAACACACTATCTTTGGTTGCAACAGAAACCATATGGATTGTAAGCCAAAAATATTTATTGTCCAATCTTAAGGCTTGCCTGCTGTAGGGAATAACAACTGATGTTTAAGGATTACTTCAGTTTACAGAAAGGCTCATAATTTTCAAAATTGCTCTCTATCCCATATTTTGGAAAAAAAAAACCAGGAAATCATAGAGAAAATAACCAACATCCATATATGTACTACTGAAAATTAACTACTGTTACATCCTGGCACAAAAGCTTAAGGCCTGTTTCTTGTGTTTATTTATAAGAAAAATCACTCTTCGGGTAAAAATGATAAGTGACTCATTATAAAAAGCATTCAAGTAGTACAGCAAAGTACAAAAGAAGACTACCCTAATCTCAATACTGTCAAAAATATCATTAACTAAGTAAATATTGCAGACATTTACTATGCATTTATACGGACAGAAGAATTAGACAAAAATGCTATCCTAACAACAGGATAACGTAAATATAGAAGCTGTTTTTACAAAAGCATTCAAATTAATTTTAGTTCAATTTAAGGAAATTAAAAAGACATGAAACTGAACTAGATGAATCTTACATTTTTATAATCATAAGAGATATTTAATAAAGGATCCTTGTGAGCTTAAAGTAAGAGATTATGAGACCTAAAATTGTCACATTTAAGTATATATCCCTTTTGTGAATTATGTGACTTTAGTTTCCCCACCTACATTCTCTTATAACTGACTCTCTAGGTCATCTCCTGGTTTCTATCACCATTATTTTATATTGTTCAGGATAATAACCTTTATTCTGTATCCATAATTCCCAATACTGTTGTGCATTTTTCCATATTTAATTTCAGTATCTACCACCAGCTGACTTAGCATGTACTCTCCATTCCTGAATTCTTTCTTATTCACTTCTTAATAGGCAGCATTTCATTGCCAGTAAATATTTCAAGATCAACTCATGGGTGCAGTATTTCAAGTGCTTTCTTGAATGCCTGTCATTTTTCTTTATACTTGAATTAGTATCTTGACTGGATATAATATTTTCAAAAAACACTTGGTTGGATTCAACCATCTTTTTTCATACTGTACTTCATTTTTTCCACTTAAGGGAAATGTTCTTATAATATATCTCTAAATACATATTCAATTACTCTTAAATTTTCTATGTAGGGACACCTATTACCTTTTTTCCCATTGGCTGTAGTATCTTTCAGAGTTATTACCCTTCTTTTCATTCTGTTAATGTTTGGGCACTTCTGATTAAATATTCTAGATTCTGGATTCTTTTACTCCCGTAGATTTGTTAAATCTATGCCACAAAGATGGAGTGTACATGTAATGGGGGAAGGTGAGGATATTTCTACTCCCCCTGGCTTGAGATCACTTCTCCAGTTCAGTGCAGAGTCTGAAGTCTGATGTGCATCTGCCCTTTCTTCTATTTCACAAATGCCTCCTGTCCAGTGTTTTCTCACTACACTAAGTTAGTTGAAGATAAAAATACCTACCCAAAAGTTAAAGAAAAGATACTCGCTCTATCTGAGATTTTAAAACAGATTTTAGGAGTATTAGTAAAAATTTTCAGGATGAATCATCAAAATGGCAACAAAAGTGTGGGTGCAGGAACAGTAATCGAGCCTCTCTGTGTTTTCCTGCTAAGCTCTGGGCTCATTTTTTTTCTTAGCCATTAGTTTTTTATTTATTATGCTATACACCTTTTTTGTTTTGTTGCAGTCGATTTAATAAAGATCCCTTTTATGATTCTGTATAATGATTCAACTTCATAAGACAAACTCACACAAAAGTTAAGCAAAAACTTAATTTTTTGCTATAGATTTGACTACACAAAATACATGTAACTCCCTAACCTATTAGAAGCACTTCAAAACATTCACCATTACCTGCAGTGTGTTTGAAGACAGAAAATATTCCCAGCAATAGTCTTTTTCATATCTGAAACCACGTTGTCTAGCTTCTTCCCAGCCCTATGAAGAAAAGTATTGATATTGTTCCCCAAAGCAAAGACTGCTTACCAGTTTGTCTTTATTTTGATAATAATTTTACTTTCTACTGATATTTCATTTTCTTGTAAAAAATTCAAAGAATTTCCAAATTAACAAACTAAAAAAACATAAACTCCCCATGATCCTAGTTAAGAGATAACCAAAGCTGAATTTGCAGACCTTTCTTTACACAAAAAAGAGCAAGTTATATAGTAACATACTGTGCATTTTACATAAAATAGCATCATTCTGTACATGATTGTATTAATCAAAATGAGCACTCTGTTGAACAAATTTCAATGCTATTATATATTTTCAACTTCAAAAATATATTGTTTTACTTTGCTTTAAGCTAGAGAAGGAGGGAAGATGGGAAAAAAGAAAATACTGAATGAGCTCAAAAGGAAAAATATATAAACTTTCCCATAATAGGTAGTACAAAACTGAGACTAGAACTACAGTAAAAAGATGCTGTCACTATACACCAAATTACATTTAAATGTTGCAAAGACGGATGATAAATGTTTATCCTCGGATAAGCCTGTCTATAAGAGAAAAAGTCTCTTTATCCTGAATAGTGTACATGACTATCATGCTCTATCAAAAATGTTAAATCTGGGCTTCCCTCGTGGCGCAGTGGTTGAGAGTC
Organism: Lipotes vexillifer; assembly: GCF_000442215.2. Lineage (NCBI taxonomy): Eukaryota > Metazoa > Chordata > Mammalia > Artiodactyla > Lipotidae > Lipotes > Lipotes vexillifer. The sequence goes on from NW_006799818.1 coordinate 765,188, forward strand.
CGCCTGCCGATGCAGGGGACATGGGTTCGTGCCCCGGTCCGGGAAGATCCCACATGCCGCAGAGCAGCTAGGCCCGTGAGCCATGGCCACTGAGCTTGCGCGTCCGGAGCCTGTGCTCTGCAACGGGAGAGGCCACAACAGTGAGAGGCCCACATACCGCCAAAAAAAAATAAAGTTAAATCTGAATACAGGTATAGTTTATTAATGAACAAAAAGGGACCTTCTGTCATAAATGTAAGACAAAGATACAAAAGAATAATAGCAAATAAAATTTTAAAATAAATTGTTCACTTGTTCTATTGTTATCAAAACACAAATATAGACTTTTTCCCAAGAGGGTAAATGTAATGAACTACCACAAAACTGAAAAATGATGTACAATTTTTTTCCAAATGTTCACCTAATTTTAGGCATTCTCACTTAGCAGTTTATTCCTGATAACTATAATACAGATTTTTAAAATTTAAATATATTCCCTTTACCTCAAATGCATTCACAACTGTCAGGTGATCACTTTTAGTATCCTTTGCCAATTCCTTTCTTCTTGCATCTGCGACCTTTTCTTTTCCCTTAAAACAGATGAAGGCAACTTAAGTTGCTCCGATGGTATATAACAGAGAATGGCATTCTAATAAAAAGCCAATGAAAAATCTATCTAAGAAAACAACTACCCTGGGTATCTAAAAATACCTGGGCTTTTACTTGTATCTTTCTTACCAATGGAATCACAAAGGGATCTTTGAAGCTAAGACTAGCAGCAATGGTGAGCACCGGGTCGAGGCAACAGAACAGAGCTCCAAAAAGAATCATTTTTCCAATGTGTGGCTCAACTGGTAATCGTGCTAAGTGGACTCCAAGAGGTGTCAATTCTTCTTGTTTATCCAAAGCGTTCTGTAAAGTAAGAGTTTATGTTTAAAACACATTGTAAGCACCACATTTTAGTTTGCTTAAGAAAAAATAATAGGCCACTCTTGAGTCCAAATGCCCTAATATTGTTCAGCTTTAGTTCTCTTCATCAAAACATAAGTTTGGGGGCTTCCCTGGTGGCGCAGTGCTTGAGAGTCCGCCTGCCGATGCAGGAGACGCGGGGTCGTGCCCCGTTTCGGGAGGATCCCACATGCCGCGGAGCGGCTGGGCCCGTGAGCCATGGCCGCTGGGCCTGCGCGTCCGGAGCCTGTGCTCCGCAAATGGGAGAGGCCACAACAGTGAGAGGCCCGCATAACGCAAGAAAAAAAAAAAAAAAAAAAAAAAAAACATAAGTTTGCAACCTAAGTTTTGAGGTCAGCAAAGGTTAGAAACTTAAACAGAAACAACTTGGCTTTACTATAAATGGTGGAAGAGAAATGAGAGAAATAACACACCAGTAAGTCTTCAAATAAAATCACCCAGTAAAGTACAAGAGTTGTAGGAGAAATAAAACAAAAAATGAGACACTATTACATATTTGGAATATAGAATGCATAGCCCCTAGATTCTAGTACTTTAGGAGACATGACAGGAGAGTAAGAGATAAAATATTTATCTAGAACCCCCCACAACGGGGTGACTTCTGCTCTTATTACCTATGTAATTTGATCCAATCATCCTACTGAGCACAGATGGAAAAGCTGCTTGAAGACTGAGGAGTTACAAAAGGATTACAAAAATCACAAGTCCAGGATTAGGGGAGGGACAGAAGTCCAAGGAAGTGAACCCAACATTGGGGCATCTTTTCCCAGAAGCAGCAACATAAATCCTCTCTGGAAGAAATTACCATCACCCCAAGCTCCAAGTTTTTATCTACAAAGACCTCTGTAAATACAATGTCTAGTACACATTCAAAATAACAAGATTTGAACAACAACAAAAATAATAAAAAATATAACTCAACTGCCCCCCCTCACTGGCAACCAACCACTAGTTTGTTATAGGGGTGGGAGAGTGGGAGGTACAAACTATTGGGTGTAGAACAGACTACGAGGATGTATTGTACAACATGGGGAATATAGCCAATATTTTGTAATAACTGTAAATGGAGTGTAACCTTTAAAAACTGTATAAAAATGTAAAAACTTAACTTAAAAAACAGAACAAAAATAACTCAAATGTCTCATCAGACAAAGATCTCTACTAAACATTTATGGAGGAAATAACTTCAATCTTATAAAAACTCTTTCAGAGAACAGGAAAAAAACACAAAAACCTCTCCACTTATTTTCTGAGCCTAGCATAATCTTGGTACCAACATGACAAGGGACATCTGGAGAAAGGGAAACTAAATAATCTTACGCATGAGAAACTCAAAATAAAATAATGGCATACTGAATCCCAGCAAGATAGGTTTGTTTCTGGAATGAAAGTTGGTTTAACAATTGAAAAATCAATGTAATTCAATATATTACAAATTTAACATAAAAAACAGCATAATTGTATAACCTCATTAGAGGCAGAAAAGGTATCTGATAAAATCCATTATCCATGCATGATAAAAATCTCTTAGTAAATTAAGAATAGAAACTTCCTTAATTTGATAGTTTCCACCAAAAATCTTCAAAAAACATGCTCAATGACTTTTTTTTTACAGGTTTTCCTTTGAGAATAAGAACATAAGAATGCACACTATCAGGGCTTCCCTGGTGGCGCAGTGGTTGAGAGTCCGCCTGCTGATGCAGGGGACATGGGTTCGTGCCCCGGTCCGGGAAGATCCCACGTGCCGCGGAGCGGCTGGGCCTGTGAGCCATGGCCGCTCAGCCTGCGCGTCCGGAGCCTGTGCTCTGCAGTGGGAGAGGCCACAGCAGTGATAGGCCCGCGGACCACAAAAAAAAAAAAAAAAAAAAAGAATGCACACTATCATAACACTTCTGCTCAACATTGTACTAAGGATCCTGGATGACAGATGGAAAGGAATAAATAAAATTGCAATTATTTATAGATGTGACTGTGTACTCAAAAATCTACATATAGTTATCAGAGTAAGTGGGTTTCATAGCATTGATGAATACAAGGTCAACATTCAAAACCAATTGGATTTCTGTATATAAGACTCACAAGAAAATGAAAAATTCTGAAGTTTGAATATAATCCCCAAATACCACAAACCAGATATAAATCTTTTAAAAAGTTCTATAATACAGAAAACGCTGAAACACCAAGACATTAAATAACTAAAGCAATGGGACAGATCATGTTCTTGTTTGGTAAGACTCAATATTATAATTAAGGCAGTGTGACACCAGCTCAAGATAGAAATATACACCAATAGAATAAAGGAGAGCCTACAAACAGACAAATAAATCCATAGACACCTGATCTATGACTATGGCTGCAGAACAAAGAGGAAAAGGATGAACTTTTCTATAAATGGTTTCGGTCAACTGCTCTATGTTATCTAAAAACTTTGATTCCTACCTCACCTACACACACACACACACACACCCACACACACAAAATCCACTGCAGATGGATTATATAGCTAAGTGTGAAAAAGAAAACAAAGTTAAAACAATATATCGTCATGACTCCAGGGTAGAGAAAAACTTACTAAAGGACAAAAAGCAGTAACAATAAAGAAAAAGACTGATACATTTGACCACATTAAAATTAGGAATTTCAGTTTATCAAACCACTGTTAAAAAGTGAAAAGGTAAAAATACAGACACGTGCAATACACAGCTGACAAAAGGCTCAGATGAAGAGTACACAAAAAGTATATAATGACCTCCTACAATGTAACAGAAAAACAGGCATCAATAATTTATAAATGAGACTATCCAAATGGGCAATAAGCATAAAAAGCTGCCTACAAATTCAACAGCAGTCATGGTAATGCAAACTAAAGCCACAAAACTACTACATACCTATCAACATGCTTAGAATAAAAGACTACAGGTTGGTGATGCTATAGAGCTGAGAATGCTCACCTACCACTGACACTGGTAGGAGTGTAAGTAGTTTGACAACTTTGGGAAATGGTTGGGCATTACCTACCAAAGTTAATCATACACATACGTTATGACTCAGTGAATTCACTCGTGTACACCCATGAGAAATACTTAAACACGTGCACCAAGAAACAATAAATATTGAAGAACAGTCATACCAGCACTATATGTAACTGCCTCAAATTGGAAATAACAAAAATGCCTTTCAGTAGTCATATAATAAAATATGGTAAAGAAATGAAAATGAATGAACTATAGCTGAAAGTAATAATGCACATGAATCTCACAATGTTTCAGTGAAAGAATCCAGAACCCCGTTCCCCCTGCAAAAAAAAAAAAAAAAAAACCATCCTGTGTGAGTTCATGTAAAGTTCACAAAAGGCCAGGTTAAACTGAGCTCTTTAGAGATGTATACTGGTATGGTAAAACCATCAAGAAAAACAAGCAAGAGATTACCATTAAAGTCATGGTAGAGGTTATTTTTGAGCCTGAGAGAAGAGTAATTGGGCGAGGGTAGGAAGTTGGTTTTTAGGATACTGGAAATGTTCTTAACTTTTTGACATGAATAAAAATAAGAGTGCTCACCTTGTGATAAACCATTAAGCTGGACATTTTTGTTTTACTCTTTTACCCTGGATGGGCATGCCGTATTGCACAATAAGAAGTTTTTTTCAAAATGTAGGCTTCAGACCCTACTGTTGGCAAGGATTTTCCAAGCCTTTTCACAATTTCGTTGCCTACAAATGGCTAAGACTGGTTCTTAAATTCAGTTGGGAGAGAGGAAGTCATCCCACTCTGGCTTCGGACTCCAGCTGCCCTCTGGTTGTCTGTCTCTACCACAAATAATACGTTGATTCTCTGATCACCCGTAGCCCTCTACTGCTGTTCTATTCGATAAAAGTCTGGAGGGGAAGAGAGGTCAGGAGTAAAACTGCACTGCTCCCTAAAATACCAGTAACCTCACTAAATCTAATCCGAATTCCAACAAAGATGGTCAGATAAGTTAAAATGCTTTTCATTTAAACAACTTAATACTCACATTAAGAGCTTATTTCTACATGGACCAAATTCTCAAATTTATCTACATGGGATGGGCACAAATAAAACTGAAATATGTAAAATACATCTTCAGCACCCTCTAACCCAGTACTAACCAACAGAACTTGCAGCATTGACAGAAATGTCTATTTCTGCACTGATTATGTGGTAGCCACTAGCCATATGTGCCTACTGAACATCTAAAATGTGCAAGTGTGACCAAGATATTGAATTTGTAATTTAATTCAAAATTTAAATTTAAACAGTCACCTGTGGCTAGTGGCTACTGTGTTGGAACACACAGCTCTATTCTTTCTCTCCATTTTGGGTATTAACTCACTCACTAATTCTCTCCAGTCCTGTGCCGCTTCTCAACATGGTCTCATGAAGGGATAGCTACCAACTCAGTGGTCACTTGACTAAGACACTTGAAACTAGTTCCTCAAAACACTGACTTCATAAAAGAATCTACGGAAAAAAGCTGTAAGAATAAAATGATAGGTAGGGGGATAGGATATTTTGGAGAAAAGCCACCTGCTAGTATTCCTTCAAAAATAGAAGAGCTGCCTTTATAAAATGTTCATACTGTTATTAAGTTACCTGGATTTGACAAAAGCTCTAAAGACATTATGGTAATCAGAAAGAGTAGAATAAAGCAAACAAATTCATTTCTAGAATACAAATGAAGAGGACCAGTAATTGAAAGATTTCAAAATTTTATGTAATTTAAAATCAGGCCTATAATGAAAAAAACTTGTGTGGAAAGAGCCCAGTATAAGAAAACTTACAAAGGTATCATTTTATAACTTTCTAATTTATATTTCATATTCCAAGCTGAATAGCCAGAGAGTGAATCAATCTGGCACTGCACATTCATTGGCCTACCTTGCCATAATGAAAGTAAATTTTATAATTAGCTGGCTTACTTACTTTAACACTCTAAGTTAGAATTTTTTTAAAACTCAAACTTACCAGTTCCATCAGGTGTTTTATGGAAAGTAACACTGCTTCATTCGATGGTGGATCCATTAGCCTACTCAGAAAGTAAGCAATTCCACCTAGCCTTAAAATCTGGGGAGAGACAAATATAATTAAACATGTATCATATATTGACATAACAGTTTAATCCTGCCTGTGTCACTGACTCAAAATAAAGCATCAAACCTATACATGATTTTCAAGTTAGTTATTTTACCAGAATAAGTAAAAATTATATTTGTGATTCTATAAAAACATGTTTAAAGGCCAACATACTACTTTCTAACACCCACCAACTCTATTAATGAGAAAAGTAGCTGGTTAAAATCTCAACAAACAAGTTGATTACCAATTACCTACAAAATAAGGCAGCTAATTTTATCAAAATACATTAAGATGCTGAAAAAATGGTAAGTAGTCTATAATGAGGGATCTTAAGACATAACAACAGTAGCTAACAATTACTGGACACTTACTATGTGCCAGGCACTGTTCTAAGAATTTTATATGAAATTAATTTAAATAACTTGCCCAATACAACAGAACCAGCTTGCCACAGGATGATTTGGGATTCAAACCCAGGTAGTCTGGCTCCAGAGCAGTATGTAATTAAAAACTGTTTAGTCAATATCTGATCAAAGCTTTAAAAAATAATTTACAGTTGACCTTTTCTGAACTGCATGGGTCCACTTACACACAGATTTTTTTTCAATAAATATAGTACTTGCATTTTTATTTTACAGATTTTTAAATTAACTAAGCGTGGGGAAAGGTTTGTGTTCAATCAGAGATCACAATATGTAGAATCAAAAGAACTAGGGTTTGAGTCCTGATTCTATCCAAACTGTTTCAACTAACCACCCTTGGGTGAGTCATTTATCAATTCCTTTGTTTTTGAGGCAGAAAAGGTGGCAAGTGGATTTTCGGCAACCCTAATCCTCACGCTGTTCAAGGATCAACCGTACTAACACACAGAGAAAAACAAATGCATGGTAAAAACTCTTCCTGGCAGATTAGTATACTACTTTCCTCTATAAAAGATGCTGAAAACTAGAACCCTATTTACTTTCTTAACTCTCCCAGCTAATTTACCTTTATTTGTAAACAAAGTTCTTCCAAAGGCGTTCTCAAAATTTCTGGCAGTTGATAGTCATCTAGAAGGCTTGCTCTAAGACCATTATACAGATGATAGCAATGACCAGGTTGAACTCTTAAAAAAAAAGGGGGCGGGGGGTGTATTATCAGTGACTTTTTAGAACTCCAGAGAAAAGACTAGGCAGGGGAAGTAGTCAATATTTCTTTCAAGCCACACCATAACTAATTTACTTATTATTTCATTTTTATTAATCACATATTCCTTCTCCCCACCTGTTTTGAATAAGCTTAAATCCATTAACCCTAAGTCCTAGTTCTAAAAGATACAAGATTGCCTCCCCCTACCAATAATTTGGTTCCCTGTTTCTATCTTACAGATTCCAGACTTCTATTCATGATAACAGCAGTATACGTAGGTTAATCTCTTTGGGCCTTGTGAGCATTTTATGTAACAAATCCCGGTATTATGTTAACCTGTCTATATTATTTTAAAAGCTTTTAGGTATGTGCTATTTATTGAGTTCTCAGAGGGATGTTGGAAACGGTTATTGTTTGCACCTAGTGACCTTAGTGATACCATTCTTTGTACAATGTTAAGGACAGATATGAAGAGGTTAATGAATTCATTCATCTTCAAGCAAAATAAAATATTTCTGTAGGCACTTGCTGTTAAAGGAGGGGGAGGCCCTTTCCTATAGGAATAAATTAATTCTAAAAATCTTAGCTATTTCTGTCATGAGTCTACAAAGACCCATTATCTAGTATATTACATGTCTGCAGAAACTAAAAGTAAGAGGGTCTCCACTGAGGACCACGTAGTTAATATGGTTTGCTCTGGCCTTCAACACAATTATCAATCTAATTAGCTTTGCCAAAGGAATTTATATCTAGAGAGCCCACAAGGGACCATTTTCCATTTGAATTAAACACTGTGTGTGTATATATACATATATACGTATAACCGAATCAGTTTGCTGTACACCAGAAAATAACACACCACTGTAAACCAACTACATTCAATTAGGGAAAAAGCCCACTGTAATTCCACAGTGAACCTTCACCAGGATAGTAGGGATGAAGAATTAGATAAAATGTAATACTTCATTTACTCTATTTCCATAATTGTTTTCATGGATCAAATCTAAGGCCTAGTGTGCCTAGTGTGTTTACTATTCATTTATAAAAACGTGCCAAAACCCATTCACCACAGTGAATACTTTTTGAATCAGTATCCAGTAATGACAGGTCTGCATGGGAAAACTCTAATCCTGCCAGGTCCCCAATCAAGATATGCCCTGGTTAACTGATTAGAAGGTACACTTTGTGAATTAAGCCGTGACTATGCTCAACAGCACCAACTGCATAACCTAATAAACTACCTGGAAGTCAAGTTATACTGGGATAATCACCAAAGATCATAGCAAGTGAGTCAGAGCTTTAAAGATATAGTACCAACTTAAAGGACTGATAAAATGGTCTGTAAAATTTTCTTTCAACTCTCCTTTCCTTACTTAAGGCAGTATTTGAAGATTAATAGGAATCTTTTTATTCTACGTGTAAGAGGCAATATAAAAACTCTCTTCTAAAACTCCAGACGTGATTCTACTACTCATATGAGTAAGGGTGTAAAAATACTGTGAAGTATGCATTACAACAAATAATAACTGCAATTATTTGTGTTAAAGGCAAATCTTTTCTCCTACCATTAAAACAGAGATATTTCTATTTCTGCTATCACCACATCAGTGGGGAAAAGGTATTTTGCCTGCGCTTTCATTGGTAACTGATAGTGAAAACCCAGCACAGCTGTGAAGTATACTCATGAGGAGCCCAGACTGTGGAGCCAGACTGCCTGGCTTCAAATCCTGGCTCTGCTACTTACAAAACTGTGTGACTTTGGACAGATGACTTAATTTCTTTGCACCTTAATTTCTTTACCCTTAAAATAGAGATAATAACCTACACTTCATAGCATTGTGGTAAGGATTACCACATGTGGTAAGCAAGTTAATGTATACAAAGTATCTGTGAGATGATCTGACATTCAAATATTATTAATAGCTATCATTATTAGTAGTATATGCTTTTTAAAAAGAAACACAATTATAAGTAATATAGCTAATAACATAAAGAATATTAATTTTAATTAACCAGACTGAGGAATGAGAGGTAGAAATATTGTAAAATAGAAAACTTGGTAGGATAGTTTTCCCAAAGCAACTATGATTAAAACAACTTTCCCAGGGCTTCCCTGGTGGCGCAGTGGTTGAGAGTCCGCCTGCCGATGCAGGGGACGCGGGTTCGTGCCCCGGTCCGGGAAGATCCCACATGCCACGGAGCGGCTGGGCCCGTGAGCCATGGCCACTGAGCCTGCGCATCCGGAGCCTGTGCTCCGCAATGGGAGAGGCCACAATAGTGAGAGGCCTGCGTACAGCTAAAAAAAAAACTTTCCCATTTAAAAACGTGCTGCAGTTAGTTTTAAAAAATATGAAAGGTAACTGTCCTAAGTAAGTATTTTTAAATGCCACCAACACATTTTGCAAAACAAAATTTTCCTGTTTTTAAGGCTTCATTCAAAGGTCCCATCTTACCTTCCAGCTCGACCTTTCCTTTGTTTAGCATTAGCTTTACTAACCCACTCAGCAGACATTGTACTGATGTTGTTCTGTGTGTCAAAGTGTGTCTCCTTTATTTTTCCTCCATCTATTACATAAACTACATCATCTATGGTAATGCTGTTTGGAAAATAAATATATAAAAAATGTTAAAAACACATGAAAAATACATTAACTGATAACAGGCCTACAAACAGGGATTTTAAAGCATTTTTTATTAAATTAATTTGATTTTTAGCAGTTCTGGATTTTCACCACTCCTCCCAGTTACCAACATAAGGGGGATCAAGCACCAAATCACAGGCAGCATCAGCAGCTTCAGTGGCAGCACATAGGGCCAGTCTTACAGATCATGTGCTAAATTCTTATTTGCCTACAGCCAAACTTCACAGCTTGCTTGAGGACTTTTGTACCTAGCTTTATGAGCCCTCCAGTTCCATGATTTAATATCAGTTTCCACAGAACAACCTGTTGCAGCGACCATACTGGTATAATAGTACCTCCAAGGGAATACAATATATTTTAAATGCAGTATATAACTAATTACCAAACTACCAAACAATTCTACTCCCAACCAGAAAAACTGACCTCAGTCCCCATGCTTCTTTAGGAAAGCATTAAAACAACCACTTAATAGGCTATTTCTAAAGAGGCTAGAACATTAGTATACGTTGGAAAAAACCCCACAAAAACTATGTTCACTACCATAACTAAATTAAAATAGCTTTACTTTTAAGAAATTACAAAGTATTTTGTAGAAAAAAAGATTAAAGTATGTTAATAATTTATAGGGCTCAAAACTAATGTAATCATCAGTAGTTGGTAATTAGAACAATTTTTACCTAGTCTCTGCAATGTTGGTAGCAATTACTATTTTCCGAACACCAGGAGGGGTTCTTTTAAATACCTGTAAGAATATATACATCAAAATCCCAAAAGTAAACTAATTTCTGATACATCATTCTTGCAAATAGAGGAATTACTTCAGGTACTGTTCATTTTTAGCAATTCTGTGTTCACTGACATATGCATCTAATATTTATAGATATATTTATATGGTATACATCATCTTCAATACCAGAGAATTCTTTTGGTAAACCAAACTGAATCTCCCACAGATGTCAGAAACTTACCACAAACAAGATTTCAAATGAAATGTGATAATTTGAATATAGAGATAATTTGAATTTATAGATATTTAAGTAGTATATAAATTACTAATGATATTTAAATATGATAATTTAAAATTTGTTTTTTAACAAATGCTGGAGAGTATAAACGTCTTATTGTATAGTCAAACTTTTAAGGAAGAGGGACAGAAGTTTAAGGATAAGAATTATGAATTACCCAAAAGTATAAAGGTAAGATCACCAACCAACCAGGCAGATCATCAAAATGAATGTCAGCTGGCTGTGCCACCGTATACTAGCTTTTTGACTGGATTTTTTTAAAAAATCCCCTTCACATAGAGAATCCTACAATGTCATGACGGCAAGTACCACCTTGGGTGAAAAGCAAAAAAATGCATAAACTTATCCCCTCGTTTATAAAAGTGATAATCAATAAAGAAAATGCTGTTTGCCAGTCTAGTCACATATTCTCTAGCAAAAGAATAAATAATTTATGGTGAGGGTGTCAGAGATGGCAGTACCTCCACACTGGATACAACTTTTTCCAATCTTTGGAATCAAAAGTTCTCTTTCTTTCTTCTTCTCTTCCCTCAGGTATGCACTCTGTATCTAATCCAGCTGGCTGAGCCTTACTCAGGACTAAGGTACCAGCAAAAAGGATATTGAAAAGCTCTCAATAAAAAATGTCATGATATTTTCTTACAAAGAGTGGAAAAATGGATCCATCTCATTCTACCAGGAACTGCAAACAACAGAAAATCACCTTGCCTTTGAGAAAGCAGTGTTCATTCTAACTAGAGTAATCCCTGCATCTGACAGAGCCAAAACATCCAAAACCATAATAATACATTATTGACATCTCATGCCTGCAAATGTACTAATTCTGTTAAATCAAAATTTCAAATATCAAGCTGTACATGTCATAGATTATTAATTTCTAGGTTGAGTTATTTTTATTGGTATTCACATACCTTTTTCTTTTACTCAGGAAACCCAAACAAGTTCTTGGTAAAACCAATCTTTAAACGTTTCCCTAATGCTGACAAAACTAATTTGATTTGTGGATTACCCTCTCTTATTCAACTTTTTGTGCAATCATTCCCTGAAGACTTATTTGCAAAGGTTCTCAAAGAAGTATTTTTTTATACGGATTACTATTCGAAAATGTGCCTTAAAAAATAAAAGAAAATAAAACCTACAATAAGCAGTCCTTAAAGCCTGCCGCAGTTTGAAAGATAAATTTAACAACATACCTGTGTCTGGTTAACTGTAGGCATCAGTGAATGTAAGGGTATAATAAGAAACCTGTCTGAAAATTAAAAAGAAAATTAAACTTTAAGAGAAATACTTGCAGAAAAGCTCCATCAAAAAAATATGGAACAGGGACTTCCCTGGTGGCGCAGTGGTTAAGAATCCGCCTGCCAATGCAGGGGACATGGGTTTGAGCCCTGGTCCGGGAAGATCCCACATGCCGTGGAGCAACTAAGCCCGTGCACCACAACTACTGAGCCTGCGCTCTAGAGCCTGTGAGCCACAACTACTGAAGCCTGCGCACCTAGAGCCTGTGCTCTGCAACAAGAGAAGCCACCGCCAACGAGAAGCCCGCATACCGCAACGAAGAGTAGCCCCTGCTCTCCGCTACTAGAGAAAGCCCACGCGCAACACGAAGACCCAACGCAGCCAATAAATAAATAAATTTATTAAAAAATATATATATATGGAACGATGAATTCAGATGCTAAGCCACCTGATAATCAGACCAACTTTATTCTTTTTATGTTCTTGTTAATATTTTTTTGTTAATTCTAAATTCCTAAAGAATGCTTAAAAAAGTTGGAAGCTCTTTCAAATTATACTAAAAAAAATCATTAACTCCATTCCCACCACTAACTGAAGACCAAGGGTTTTGCTTAATATGGATGAATATGTTTGTAGACTTTGGGTAATCCTACTTTAATCATACAAAGAATATTTAAATTTTTAAAGCAAATTACTTACTAAATTTCCATGTCCTACTTAAAAATAATGAAATAGCACTGGTTAAATGTAATACATTCCAAAAGTGACCCACATTTAAAAAAGATAACTGTTAGGAATATAAGAAGTTTTAACTTTCAAAATAAAGTTGCTCAAGCCCATTCATGATTATTAGCCAATAGAAAGTTTGATGTAATACGGTAATGGGAAGGAGAGAATGTTAAGGAAACAAGGGTAAATTTCAGTTAGATATAGTTACCAAAGTGCAACCTGACTTACATCTCCAGCAAGTGTCCAAATGACCCCTAGATAGCTGTATTTCCCCCAGATAAAGAACTGTTGTTATTCAAAGGAGATATGGTGCTCCCCCATAGACTCTCTATGACCCCTCTGAACTTAAAAAGCAGTAAAATGCTGTCAAACAATTGGTATTGCTAAAAAAGAATGCTCTTAATTACTTGTCTCTGTGACACGATATGAAATACATCAACTCTAAATACTTAACTCGAATTGAACCAAGCCTTCAGATATAACTTCCAGTTTGCAAGGGAACAGAGGTAAGAGGATCAAATGAAATGATACCGTAAAGATTCAGACAGTTCCAGAATGTTGCAGACCTAGTCTTTCCCATTATGGGTAAAGTAAGGGGAGGATGGGAGTGATGTTCTAGAACTAGAGTAAATGTCTATCAGTTTGACTTTTTCTACAGTCTGAGCAAGCTAGCTGTGAAAGACACTTTAGGGGAAAAAATGGGAAAATCGGATTATAGACGATTATCAGATGATGTTAAATATTAGGTATGTTAAGTTTTTGAAAGTTTCCTTTAAAAGAAATTAAGCTGGTGGTGGAAGTATAAATTAATACCTCCATCCTTGAGAATAATTCAATTAGAAAGTTAATCAAGTCAATTATAATAATGTATAATGTCACACCCTTTCCCCACTCCCCCCAAAATGATCTTCCCTGCGTTCTTCTAGGAAAATATATATACACCCATATTTTTTAAGACAAAAAGTAGATCATACAATAGTGTTTATGACGGGGGAAGGAGAGGCTAAAATTGGAAGGTTCAGCCAAAAAAGTATTCCAATTGTTTAAAAAAATAATTTGGTTGTATAGTTCAATCACGGCTATACTTTTTCTATAGAGAAAGATTATCAATGACAAGGAGAAGAGAAATCAGTATTTCATTAGAGAGGAATCATGGTGATCAGATAAAAATATTTTTCCGGCTAGAGAATAAATAATTCTAATTATAAATAATTTTAAATTATTAATAAATTTTAAATTATTAATAATTACAAATAATTTTAATTATAGAGAATCCTTGAGGGCATTACCATGATGGGATTTAACAAAGAATAAAAAATATTTTAGCCAATAAAATTAGATCAAAATATTTTTTAGTGTTCTGTAAAAATAAAATGTATCAAAAGCACTTCAACAGAGTAAGGTTAGGAAGTATATTCAGAACTATAAAATACTAAATAGAATTTGCTTTGCTAAAGTTAATGACTCCTGTAAAAGCTTTAACTGAATTTCATAGGAGAAAAATGTTCCCATGCATTTCTCTAAGATGTAAGAGGTTATACCCCTAAAAACATGCTGTTAAACAATCAGAATCACCTAAGGACTTTTTTGTTTTTTAATTCAGATGTTCAGGTCACATTCTAATATTATGGGATGTCGGTATCTGCATTTTAAAGAAGTGCCATGGGTGACTCTGCTGTATAGTCAGCTGAGAAACAGTGGACTAACGGATAAATTCAAACTTCTTTTCTGCCCAACTAAATGCAGAAGTGAGTGAAAAACAAAAACTTCAAAGCCAACATCTTAACTTTATGAACTCAATTTTATTAGGCAAATTTAGAAGAGAGGAAAAATAGTCTCACCATAAAACTAAATAAGGAACTTCACTACATACCTACCATCTTCATCTCTGACGTAGAACTTCCAAGAAAAAAAAAAGAAAAAAGTAAGATCCAACTTTTGAAAAAACCCAACCTGGACTAAGACCACCAAGCTCAAATCAAAGAAAATAACCAGACTACATATGATTCAAGTACCACTCTTGGAATTACAATAAAATGCATTTCTATAATACCTGATTTAAACATCACTTGTGACATCAAGAGATCATGTAAAGTGCTGATATTGTCCCAACCTGGTAGAAAGACCAATATTGCACCATCCTATATGGAGGGGAAAGAACCATTACAAAGGATCACATAACAAAATACACTGAGCACAATTCTGTGCACAATTAAGTCTTCATTAAAATTATACTAGCTCAAGATAACTTTAGTTACCAATTATAACTAAAGAACATAAGTTCACTTTTTAAAAATAGGATTTATAATCCAGACATTTCACTTGTTTAGTCTTTTCTTCAAACAGGTCAAATGCCTAAATCTTTTGGTATTTTGAAATTCCTATTTCTGGTGTCAAAAGCCATTTCTTCCATAGTTAATTATTTTTTATAGCATTTAAGAAAAAATTTTTTTCATGGCCTTGATACAAAAATAAAATTGAAATTATATTTCAATTTTGAAACTTAAAAACAAAACTAACCTCTTCTTCCAAAACAATGTATCGAATAAGGGCAGCAATCAAATTCAGATCAACTTTATCATCATCCATCATTCCTATAACATCTATAGTGCTTGGAGAATACCTATCAAAGTCAAATAGAAAGCCATGAAATACTTGATAGTTTCCCGAAGTTTAACTTGCTATAAAATCTTATAATTAACTCAATCTGCAAATGGGAAAACATAATCAATAAATAGGAAAGAATTACTGGGATTATGATAGTGTTTACAAGTCAAATCAGTACAGTATTCAGCTAGAATATGAGACTTGCAATGCTATCCTTAAATGCGTACGAAATCAAGACAATCCTGCTTTTTGTTTTAGTCATTTAGCCACCGTGTTCACTTTCAAACAAAACAGACTTACCTTTTTCGCAATTCCCTTACATAACCTGGCCAGCGTTCTTTATAGATTGCTTCTTTTTCTTCTTTTTCTTGTCTATTTACATGCCCTTGCATGAAACCCCTCTTAAACTGGGATCTGTGTTCTTTTTGTTCTGGAACATATCTAAAATAAAAACATTCTTAAATAGCTTCACTTTTTTGAAACTCTGGTTTTAGCTAATATTCAATATCTCTGGCTATTTTACATTTAGGATTTTAAAAAGAAACTTTAAAGAACATCTTCACTATCCTTTCTAGTGAATGCTAGTTAAACATAAATTTACTGCCAAGTATTAACATATAAAATGACATTTTAGATAAAAATCATTCTTCTCTATCAAAGTATATAAACCTCTAGATCATCTTCAGCAATAAAAATTTAAAAATAACTAAAGTAACTCCATCTTTAAGTTTGAATTTGCTTTTAAATCAAAAGTTAACATTAATGTAAGTCTAAAATAAGTTAATGAATGCCTAGAAGACTCAGATTTTGAATATAGGAGGTTTCCAAACCTGACTGCACATAAGAATCCCCTGGGGAGTTTGTAAAATAGACTCCTAAATCCTATATTGTGATTTGGATTCAGTAGGTCTGGCTGGGGTCTGCTAATCCAGGAATTTTAATTAGTGCCCCAGGAGATTCAGACAGTGTAGAGATCTACAGACCCATGCTTGAGAACTACTTAGTTCTGCTCAGTCTCACAGACATAGTAATAGCAGAGCGAGAATCAGCATTCCAATCTCTTACGTGTCAGTCCAGTGCTATGCTTTCCCATGCTCCACCATGCTGCAGTGACTGCTAAAAAGAGGGCACATCTGCCCAAGAATGTCACCTACCGTAAGTGGGTTCTCAGAGGCATGGGAGTAGAGAGGGACAAAGAAAAATGAATGCTACACTTTAACCCCAAAGCCCCTCAGAGTTCACCTGGAGGAGAGCATCTAGATGGAATGGGGGATTTGGAGCATGGGCTTCGTGAGTCAGACAGAATGGGACTGATGTCCTTGCTCTGCCATTGACTAGCTGTGTGACCTTGGGCAAGGTATAAACCTCTGGTCTTTAGTTTCCTTATTTGAGAGACTAATACTCTTTTAACAGTATTGTATGAGAATTAAAAAAAAAAAAGTGATAAAGCACAGTGCCTGACACATAGCAGACACCCCAAAAGTATTAATCAATCCCCTTCCCTATTCAGTACCTGTGACCCAGGATTCCCCTAAGTCTTCGATACATATAGAGGCACCAACGTGAGGTAGGGCAACCTGAGACAGAGATTAGTCTAGTCAGCAGGATGGACCCACAGTTGGCTCCCTTCCCAGCAATTCCAAAAACAGAGGTAACCTTTAACCCCCCCTCCCCAAGAACCCAATCACAACCCTCCGTAACACCTCACCTACTTTCTTCCCTACTTCCCTGTAGTGCAGCTCTTCTTCTGGGAAAGGAACAGCTGGGGGCCTCTGCTGAAAACATCTATCCAATGACCACCGTACTTCACCTCCCCTCTTAGGCTGGCTAAAGAATGACAAGTGCACAGATACCGTCCTTTTACTTCAAGAGACTCCCCTTTGCTACAATTCCTTGTACACTCCCTGCCTTATGGGGACCCTAAGAAAGCAATCCATCTTTATGTAATTTCAGATTACTGATCCCTGGAACTTTGTTTTTATTGTCAAGCTGTTGCCTATTATTATCTTAGAAAACAACTGGTAAATGTGCTATGGTAGGAAATGGGACACATGGTAGAAAGTGGAATTGAGGAGCGAGAGCATAAAAATTTATAAGCATTGACGATAACACCAGAGCATGGAAGACCAACATACACTTTCACTTTTATATGTTCCTCCCTGACATACACACTTCCCTCTTTGCTACACTCATTTCACTACTTTCCTGACTTAGCCAGCCTATCCCTACTTTATAAACTCATTTCCAATGTACTCTCACTTCCCCAAAACAGGTCAATCACACCTTAGAGTAATAGCTTGTATGTCTCCCTATCTAGGTATAAGTTCTGAGGGTGTGTACTGAGTCTTTCACTTGTTTTATGCTCAGATCTTAGTGCACAGTGCAAGCCATAAAGTTTAAAAAATATTTGTTAAATAAAGTCCACTCAAAAGCTGACTTTTCTCCATGTGAAATATGCAGCAGGATCTTTGTTCTCACCTTCCCACTATCACTTCCTGATTTTCTCCTTTAACAAGTAAGCTGTGGAGTCTTGAAAAAAAATCTCAGCACAAATGTTTCTACATCTGTCCATATATTTTTCAGATGTTTACTACAGGCCAGGCACTATGCTATGTATGCACTAGTAACAAAGATGAACAGGACAAAATCCTCGACCTTGAAAATTTGAAATACAGTGCAAGAGGCAAATATAAAAAGATACATTACATGGCAATAAGTGTTACAAGAGATATGACAGAAGTGCTCCGGGAGTCTTGTTGAGAAGGTAACTCACTCTGTGAGAGGCATCAGAGAAGGCTTAATGGGCAATGAAGCTGGGATTTGTTCTTACTAACAGTTTATAGATGAAAAGATGAAGAAGGTGGCAAACATAGCTCTAAAAGAAGGAAATACCACGTAACAAAGCATAAAGTCATGAAAGAAAGGGCACAAGATGGCAGACTAGAGAATAGTGCATTTAGGATGGGCAGACCATGGGATGCATGAGCCTAGAAAGAGAGGACAGGGCCAGACTGTAAAAGAGCCTTGGGGTGACAGGCTAAGGAACTGGAACCTGATCCTATGGGGCTGTGCTTTCCCAGCCCTTCCTCATCAAGGAATACTAACATAATTTTGTACGGCTCCTCGAGAAGCCTGCTAGCAGCTAATGACCAGTGCTGAGGGGATCAATAACTTGGGCCTACCAGCTGAGGTACTCTGCTACAGGCCATGACACACCAATAAAGGTTCCTCAATCAGTTTTCAAAAAGAAATCTCAAGGGGCATACCCTGGGGGAGAAAGCTCACATGACCAGATTTGTTTGGAAAATAGATGGCAGCAGTTGTAAGAGTGAAGACCACAGTGCCAAGAGAGGAACTATTATATTAACACAGGAGAGATAATAAGGACCTTAAGTAGAAGAAATAAAAATGAGAAGGTAAGAAAAAAATATATATATATAAATAAAAATGAGCAGGTATGTTCAAGGAGAAAGCTCTCAGGGTTTTTGAGGGGGAGAGTGGGATGGCATATAGAATGACTTAGTGTAGTTTGGTTACTGAGCATGTAAAGCAGTTAACATATCCTGGTACATAACTGCTTGATAAGCACCAGCTCTTCTGATTTACAGCTTAGACAACTGGGTGGAGGATAATAGGAGTAACCATTATAATAAGGCATACTAAGCAACACAGACTGCTTTAATTTTTTGGTGGAAGCATGGTGGGAATCAAATATAAGATCATGATTTTTGTTTGAAAAATGCGGGGTTCAAGGAATCTGTGGTACTGCAATGCTGTTGAGTATAGAGTTAGATAACAAGTTTAGAATTCAGGAAGAGCTTCAGTTCCGAAGCTGTAGTTCTGCAAGCTACTGGAAAATAGTTCTGAAAATTTGGAACTATGGTCATGGAAAAAAGATTTAACAGTGAAATCATAAAAGGCTGAGAAAAGTATAAGTGAGAACTCTAGGGGGAAATCATATTTAAAGGGTGGGTAGTAGAAGCCAGCAAAAGAGAATGAATACCAGGTAGGAGAACCAGAAGAGAGGTTCAGCGCTAAAGACAGAGGTTCCCAAACTTTACTGCCCAGGGGTCCTTAAACAACACTGACACTTGGCTACCAGCCCAGACTGTGTAATATAATTGCGGTATGAAGTGTGAATGTGGGTTTTAAAAAGCTCCAGGTCATTTTAATGTGCAACCAAGTTTGGGAATCCCTGATTTAAGGAAAAACAATGTTTTAGAGATGAGTTTGAAGAAGTTTTAAGGGTGAGTTTCTGAGACTAAAGTTTGACAAAATGGTGACATGTTAGTACTTTTAATCTCTTTTAGTTCCTAATATTGACTTACCTTATTTTTTCAATTATATCTTCCAAAAGATACTCCACAACCGGAAAAGTAAAACCAGGTATATGTATCACTGGACAGTTACCTATCATGGTAGATAAAACATAAATATGTACTTGAATGCTCAAAAAAAACCCCCAAAACAACTCAACAGACTGTAAATAGGACAATGACTCCATTAGTTTTAACTTCAGAAAATGGTCCTGACACTTTTACAGCTCTACCTTATTTTTCCATATCTAATTTAATAAAACCAGCAGTCTAGTGTTCACTCAGTACCAATTTACTGTTACCAAACTGTCCACACATCTCAGTTCTACAAAGTAACCCAGAAGACCAAAAAGTAGAGTATTTTGAGTTGGATTCAAGACCTATTAAGTCTACTTCTCTTCATCATTAGCCAAGATGGTGCCATCAGAACCTAAGTTTTAGTGAAATCTACATAAGAAACATAACCCCTGTGGTATCCAGAATTATGGAAAGAAGAAATGTAGTTAAAGCAAGACCTAATCAAATATTAAACTATTTTAGAATCATTAGTTAAAAAATAAGTCTTAGTATTGTTATTTAAATGCTGTTTAGGTTTTTCGTATCGAACAAAATAAACCATATACACTGTAAACAAAGGCCAACACTGTAGACACAGATCAAAGTATCTGAGGTGGCACCAAACTTTGCCTCTGACTTGCATAAGTTTACTCAAAGTTAGTTCTGGATTTCTCATCAAAAAGGACTGAGACAAGACAAAGACAAAGTATAATATGCTCAGTTAATCTCATAAGGCTTTGAAGGTCAACCGGGCTGAATATGAACACATTATAGTTCTATTCCATTTTAATTCCGTTTTCTCCTCCTTGCCCCAACAATTTAAGCAGGAGAGACAGTAAGGCATAATTTTAAAAGAACGTACTCTGCAGCTAGTCAAATTTAGTTTCTCTTTTAATATTTTGGCCACTCTGTGCAGCTTGTGGGATCTTAGTTCCCTGACCAGGGACTGAACCCGGGCCCCAGAAGTGAAAGCACTGAGTCCTAATGGCTGGACTGCCAGGGAATTCCCTCAAATTTAGTTTCAAATCATCTTGATTGTCTGTTAAGTATGCAACCTTGGGTAAGCTACTTAACTACTCTGAGGCTATTTCCTCATCTGTAAAAATAAGAATAGCACCTACTTCCCAAGGTATTATGAGGACTGATGAAGACATGCCAAATACAGTACCTGGCACATTGAAGGCATTCCACAGTGGTTGCTAGTTATTACTGTTATTAGCAAACTGCCACCCTAGCCTGTGATATTACATAAAAGCCATAGAAGAATCACAAAAAAAGTTTATAAAATTATTCAAATCTGTGGTTTGACTTCATTGATGTCACCTTAATTATCTGGTGGAAGCACCAAAAGGCTACATGTCTTCACTATAAGAACAGAGATGATGCCACATTTTTAAAAAACAAGCCCAATTCTCTGTGAGACTAGAGGGTAGATGAATATCCAAATAAAATTAACTGCTAAACATTTATTTTCACTACTCTGTACCTAGCACTGTATTAGTTTTCTTTAAAAAACTGTTTCTAAATTCAATGTCTTTGTGATAACTTTCTAAAGTAACAACCATAAATTTTACTCACCAAAATATTCTGAAAATTTCTCAGCATTCAATGTTGCACTCATTAAAACTATTTTCAGGTCAGGTCGATAATTGAGAAGATCTTTAACAACAGTCATTAAAACATCTGACTGTAGATTTCTCTCATGGATTTCATCAAGCACGATATGACTAACACTGGACAAATGCCTAAAGCAGAAGTGTAAAGTTCGTTACTCGGCACAAAATTCAAAAACAGAATCATTTTACTTTTACATAAATCAATAAAATCCAATTTCCTAATTACATCTTCTGATAACATTTAACTAAATGTCCTGAGTTGAAACATACTCACGGGTCTGACTGAAGCCACTGAAGGATAATTCCTGTTGTACAATATAAGATAGAACCCTGTTTCCTTGGCAACCGACTGTGAATGAAAGACATGAGTTAATTCTTGGTTTTCTTTACTAATAAATTACTTAAGTACTACAAAAGTTTAAAAGAATATCTTCAATTTAAAAAATGTTTTCAGTTTTAATGAAGAACTTCATACTTAAATTTTAGTTACTGGAACCCTTACAATGATACGGTAATGAGACATACTAGCTTCAAGTTCATTATACATTACTTCTGTTATGATACAATGTTAATGATTTCTTTTTAAAAGCAAAAGTGCTACCATTCAGAAAAAGACCAAATATTTAGGGAACTAAACTTCTGTTCAGTGATTAGAAAATCAATTCATTTAAAACGGTAAATGGAATCTTGACCTGCAGAGAAGGACTAAAGAAATACAGTGGAATGGGATAGGGGGTTAAAGACACAAAACTAAATTCAGTCAGTCAGTGGCTGCATAGTGGTATCAAAATATACAGGAGGTCAACTCCTTTTCAGAGTGAGTGGTGGTCTACTAACATATAACCAGGAAAAATGTTATCTTTCTAATCATTCCATAATGTAAAAGACATCTTAAAACGGCAATCCAAATCTGAATTTGGGTTAAAAAAATGATTTTGTGGGTTGCAAGCCTCATATGTTGCAGTTACTTTAAATGTTAATTCTAATAGCAATAATCAGCATAAAAATAGGGGAAAGATCTTTCTTTTGGATCTCTAACTTCAAAGTTTCACTGAAATCTACCTGTAAACAAGTGAACATTCTTTACCTCTGGAGACGAATTTGGTATCCGGTACTATTACCATTGCCACAAGATTCTGCCCTTTCTGCAGCCACTCTCTCTGCAACCTTTAATTAAAATAAAGTACAGTTACAAAAAAAACATCTCCTTTACAGTAAATATCGTGAATGCCTATGAAAATCTGGTTGCTGAAACACTATCCATTAGATTTTCAGAATTAAAAAAATAGAAACAGATATTAAAATCTGAGGTATCGGGCTTCCCTGGTGGCGCAGTGGTTGAGAGTCCGCCTGCCGATGCAGGGGACGCAGGTTCGTGCCCCGGTCCGGGAGGATCCCACGTGCCGCGGAGCGGCTGGGCCTGTGAGTCATGGCCGCTGAGCCTGTGCTCCGCAACGGGAGAGGCCACAACAGTGAGAGGCCGGTGTACCGCAAAAAAAAAAAAAAAATATCTAAAACTGTCCCATAAGAGCTGAAGACTACCTGCTTCTTATGTTTACTTCTCATTTCCTCTGAAATTCTCCCTCATAACTATTTTCAAAGCAACTTTCTATAAATCCTCTCTACCTTTGTCTTTTTTTAAAAAAGTTGGAAATCGTAATCTAAACTTGTAAAACTTGTATATAATTTGAGGGTAAACATACATTGATACTATTTTTCATGTTTCTTTTTCGTAGAGATAGGTAGGCTTAATTTCTAGTTCTTGGTTATGTTCTTAAAGTTATGGCTGCCAAAGATAAGCTCTAGATAGATGAAATCTTATAATCCAACACTGATTTGTAGAACTAAAAGTAACCAACAGTCATCTAGTGACAGAACAGTGATTTATGAGGTTAGAAATAGAAAATGATATGATTAGTTTTTAAGAAATAATACTTCAGAAGGAAAAGTTTTCAATCATTCTATCCCATATAAACTGACTTGGACCATTACTTCACTTTCTGCTACTGATTAAACTGCCCATTCAAATACCAACAGATCTTAGAAAAATAAGGAAAGAAATAACCTAATTTGCATTTCTCCTTACTGTCAATATATACACTCATATATTAGTGAAAATGATAAGATTAGATTTTTAACTTAAGTCAGGCTATATAACAGTGTTATGACAAAAATGGCTTACTTTTCACCATTCTATGAACCTATGCCATTTCTAGGAATATCGTCCTCCCATAAAGACTGCTGCTTTACTTTTTTTAAAATAGTATCTCTTAGAAACCATAGTTTAAAACGTATATAGTAGCTCCTACAAAACAATGCTATAATTGGTAATGCAGTTCCTGACCAGATTCTGTATTAAATGACTTAGAGATGTAATAAATAGTACTATCATAAAACCAAACACAACCATAAACCTTCATAATTTAAACTTACACACAGAATCACCTAACACTGAAATAAATGTACTATACACACTGAATGTTGTAAGAAACCCCAAACATTTTTAAACAACATATAACTCATATATTTAACTAGGTCATCTAACTAAACACAAACAAACAATGTTATTTGTAATAAACATGTACTTATACCTGCTTAATGATAAACCTGAAACAATGCCTTATTTTTTTATGATAAATTTCCTCTTACTGAATTGCATTAAAAAGTCAGAAATACAGCTACCACCACTCAGTGTTCTTATATACTGAAAAAAACAATCAGAGAGTGCCGAAAACAGTATCGAATGAATCAGGGAGTAAAACGTAAAGCATCTAATGATGCAGATTATTTGAAGCTCCTAATCAATTCTATAAACATTATCAATTTTTTATCCTTTTACTTTTATACTGAAAATTGTCTGGATTTTTAATTTATCTTGACTCCTAAACATCTATTATCACTAACAGAGAGGTTAATTTTTTGGGCTTTACTACCAAATACTTGTTAACCAAATTTTGCTTTTACAGCAACATATCTTAAACCTAATAAAAAATCACCTCAACCTTCAAAATCAGTAAGTTCTAGCAGGACTACATAGGAGAACAGAAAACAAAGTGGGGAATTTTAAAAAGTGAGAGATTACTTACTGAAATGGCACTAATTCTTCTTGGCTGAGTACAAACTATCCTGCATGCAGATCCTTTTCCTCTTTCAATGTAGTTATCCAAAATGAACTGAGTAACTTGAGTGGTTTTTCCACAGCCAGTTTCACCACTTACTACTGTTACCTGATGGTTATCGATCATATTTACCAATTCCTATTTCAAAAGGGAAAATAAGTGAAAAACATCACATGCTGACTAAGTCTGAAAAGATGGTTACCAAAATCCTACCGAACTGAAGGTAATTGTTTTTAACAAGCATATTAATACTTTTAAAATTCTGTTATATGCAATGCTGGCAATTTGGATATCTACCAGTTTTCAAGAGATAAGAAGCACCAAATTATAAAAAGAACAGAGCCATGGCTCTGTTAATGAAAAACACACTGACAAGAACAAGAAGAGACAGGTTATAAATCCATACATAAGAATTATCATAAATTAAAAAGAATGGTGACATGTGGGGCTACTGAGTACAAGGCAAATCCCCTGATACCTAAAAAACTACTAGGAACATTAAGAATTTATATCATAAATCATAAATATGGCTTTGTCTGCAGGATAAGTTTTGTATACTGTTTTCAAGAACAAGGAAGAGTATAATTTAAGACGACTCCCTTTCAAATAATTAAAATAAAGACAAGTTTTAAATACCTAAATCAAATGACTAAAATTCAGATATCTAGAAAACTGCCTACTTGGGAAAGATCTTTCTTAGAAGGTTTAGATAAACACGAGTATTTTTAAAGTAATATTCACCATACTAACAAAACCATCCCACTACTTCAAAGGGGTGTCATGAGGTATCTTTATCTATGAAACAATCTAACATGAAAACCCACCATTTAAAAATTTCTTATCTATTCTACCACCTCATACATATCAGAACAAGTTCCAAGTTTGAACACTGAAATTACAGGTGGCAAGTACTGAGAAGTACAATGTGATTCATTCATTCAACAAATATTTACTGGGGGTCTATAGAATGTTAGGCACTGTTCTGAGTCAAGAGGTACATAGTGAACAAAACAGACTCTGTCCTCAAGAACTTACACTGCTAGGAGGGGATGATACACATGTCAGGTGGTAGTAAGTGCTATAAAAAGGAAAGAAAAATAAAGGAAGGTTGAAAAGTCAGAGGATAGGAGACTGTATTATTCTACATAGGATGATTGTATGAGGAAACATAATAAGTTAATTAAAGCACTGTATTTTCAGCAGTGCCCCAATTTTAATTAAAATATTTGATCTCAAATTAAGAGCAAGGGTTATTTATCCAAAGCAACTTACAAGTGAAAATTCTATTTTTAAACTCATGGACATATAAATATGAGAAAACTTCAGGAAAATTGTTTCAGAACTGTTTTGTTTTTTTTTAAGTCCTTCAACAATTCAAAGGAATAAAATGAACTTCCAAGAATATCCTTTAGGGAAAGGTTCATTAATTTATATTTATTCTTGATATAGAGCTTTAAAAAAATGTATTTAAACATTTTGCAAATCAAATTAAATAGTGTATATTCATTTTACCTTTTGCATTCCATATGAAGGCAGCTTTTCCCTGAAATGCTGAAATTAAAAAAAAAAGTTTTTAATCTTTTTACAAAAGAAATGTAATCAAATTATAATCCTGGTAAATAGACTATATCATAGATACATACGTTAAGAGTGCCAAAGTATTACCTCACAGCTTATGTGAGGTGTCAAGACTTAAAAAAAAAGAATTTTTATAAAAAAGAACTAATGAACTTAGCAATGAGATTATAAGCTGTCTAAGAACAGGGAATGTCTTTAGTCTTTGGAAAACACAGCAGAATGACAGGCATCTAGAAAGTGGAAAAATAATGTTTAAAAAAATTTATAACTGAAAGAAAAATATGGCATATTACCAAGGATTAAAAAGTTGAGCTCTTAAACACACCTAAATTTTAGACTTGGTTTTGTAACAAGCTGTGCAACCATAGATACGTCACTTAACCTAAGATTCTTTTTCCTCCTCTGTAACAGACGTGCGTAATCTCTTGTACACGGCTGTTGAGAGGTTCAAATGACGTAGTACATGTGAAGCTTTTACAACAGTGCCTGACCAAAAGGAAGACCACCAACTGTTTTTGTTTTGCACATTTCTTCTAACTTTCTCTGAACTAGATCAATTACTCATCTTCAATAATATTTGAGTTCTGTCCTCCATACAAAGCAAACAGAGACAGTAGCTAACTCTTCTTGTTCCTAAGGCTATAAGACAACTAAAATATCCTGAATTAATACATCTTGAAATCTCCTGTCCCCAAATCATATTTTCACTCAAAAGGCATCAAAGAGCTACACATTTGGTCCTGGATAACCTCAGCTGATCTGTTCTAATGAGGATATCCAACCTGCAGTGACAGTCGATAGATCCTTTCTTTCCTACAGGAGACGTGATAATCTGCCTTTCTCAAAAAAGGCAGTACATATTTGCATATTCAAGACATAGCCCTCAGAATTCCCTCAGTATTTTCTCTTAAAAAAAAAAAGTGAACGTTTTATTACATCTCTTTCTAGAATATCCATAAAGCATTCAATTTTATGTTTTAACAGGAAAGGACCTTAAAATATCTTGCCTAGCAGGAAAAGAAAATACTGGAAAAACTTAGGAGAATTTCAGAATTTAAAGACACCTCTGTCTTTAAAGTGTTGGTGAATGTAAGCACATCATATAATTTTTGAGGAATTTAATTTTAACATCTGTAAAACGAGAGATGGATTAGATGTTCTAAAAGAAAAAACTTTACAATTCTAACTACCCTTGTCTCTTATGACATCTCACTAAAATGGCCTAGAAATGTTAAACTTAAGTGTGATTTTTTTTTCATCTGCACTACCATTTCTCAGATATTTCTTCTCGTCACCATATATATAAACTATTGTAGATGAGATAGGCTACTTATGTGTAATTCCATTCCCACTACTTTCCTGTACTATAAGGGGAAAAAAATTCCCAGAGAATGGCTTGTCAAGCAATCTCACTGATTTATATCAGGCAACTACCTCTAACCATAAATACATTTTTATCAAGTGTCAGAAGAGATGACAAGTAAAAATTTTTTCCCCATCTTGCTTTCCATTACCTGCATTTCAATATACCGAAGGTCAGTTTTTTTCTTTTGTAAATCTTCCAATAATTGTTGGTCTAAAGTTACATCTGGTTCATTTTCTTGCAAGAGATATTCAGAATCGCGGTCAATATATTTGTCCCTGATTCTAAATGGCCTCTTTTCTTGATTTATCAATTTTTTTTCCTGATCCTCAACTTTCTTTACTGAGTTTGGTTTGTTCTCAGCAGGAGCTTCAGTCCCATATCTATTTTGACAAAATAAAAAAATAATAAAGGTTGAATGAAGAGCCACTCAAGCCCTGAAACAAAATAATATATGTTGTTTAATGATTTCAAAGTCATCAAAATCAAAAGCCTTTATTCTTTTCTCTTAGTAGAGCAATTTGAAAATACTTAGATTCTTATAATGAACTCCATTTTTTTTCCGCCCTACAAATAAGACACTGCCAGATAGGTTATTCCTTGTGGTAGTTAAGAAAATAAAAATCCATCAATAGTCATTCCTCCATTGCAAAGACTCTCAGTGTTTCTCTTTATCAAGTTTTCTGAGCCATGTTTTATTTCACAACTTCATTTTCCTGCCACCCTTTCTGAGCTATAAGTGGGATGCTACATTACACAGTCCCAGAGAAACTGCTTCTAATTTGCCCCTGATGATACAGTTCCTATGATTTTCCTAAAACAGCAGCAATTTAACTTCTTATAGATCTCCTCCACAAGAAAATTCTGGAAATACAAAGATGATGGGTAGGAAGAACTAAGTAATAACTTCATCAACATCCTATATAGACAATTCCTACCACTTAGATCTCCTGTGGGAATAAATATGCCACCTAAATTTTTAAATATTTCACCAAATTTGCTCAATCTACATAAGAAAAAAGATTACTTTGAGGCTAAATTTCACTTATAGAAGAGTCTGAAGATGTTATTTTTATTATCTTTTTTTTCCGGCCAGTGCTCTGAAAGAAGTGTCACTCTTTGTTCATCTTTAAAAGAATACTTTTTGTTTTACCCGTGATCTTCAGGAGCAAACCAAGATATTTGTGAGTCCGAATCTTTATCATTCTTAGCTTGCACAGAATGTAGCAGCTGCACAATTTGTTCTTCTCGACGTTCATCCATATGTACCACAGCTCTCTAGTTTGTGAAAAGAAAAAGCATCCTCATCAGCGTGAGAAAGCATGTGCAAAATTATTTGATGACTAAAAACATAAAGGCAAAGTAACATGCGTTCAACAAACATATATAAAAGAAAGTTAAAGTCACCCCACACTTGCTCTCTAGACCCTTTTCTACTATATGTCTATAAAATTAGCTTTACTATTACTGGCAAAGAAATCATATTTACATCACTTATTAAAACTTTGGTTCCCTTACTTCCTACTCTTGCATAATACTAATTGTTACAATCTTTTCCTTATCCTAAATTTTAAAAGATACAATTTATTAAAACCCAAATGTTCTGGTAAAAACAAAAGTAAAAAACTGCAAATACTATTTTGGTTGCAACGAACATTTTAAGAGCATTTAAATCTCTTACATTACGAGGAGGAGTAAATTGGGAAGTACGAAGGATAAGCTCAGAGGGAATAAATAAAATGATCAGTGCTCATGAAAATAATATTCCAAATGATGCAGTTACCTCAGAGAATGAGATTTACTTAAAAAGAGACACCAGAGAAAATATGAGTTACATTGTTTTCTTAGTATAGAATACATGGAAGAGAAAATATGAGGTACACTGTACACAGTAAGAATAAGAACTTTTAAAGACTGCCCTTTTATAATTGCAAATTATGATTAGCTGAATTATAAGTAAACACAGTAGGTAAAAAAGAAGAGTGCATAGATTTTTTTCCCCAAGTGTGCAGACAGGAAAGATGGCCAAGTTATTGAATGAAAAAAGCCAGATGCAGAAAACACGTGCAATGGGATGTTGTTTTCACTACTATTAATTTTTAAAAAGGTTATTCACTTTTCATATTCTATGCCTTTTGCAGTATTTCTTCAAGATATAATTCTGGCACGTAGTACATACCCCTGAGAAGTCTATCAAACGCATGGATGAATCTAGCTTTTCGAATGAGCATATATGAATGTTGTGTTAAACCATTTTTCTCTTTAAAGAAGTAAAACACACACAAAAAGAATACACCAAGATCTCCAGGGAATTCCAGAAGACTTCTGCTGATAAATTATTAAAGGATTTACTAAAAGCATCATTATGCTCATACACTTGAAAAGTCCAATACAGCAAAACTCCAGCTGATAAGAAAGCATTAAGAAATTATGCAGCAAAACCGATTTACTGACAGACACAAAAGTCCAAAATTGTAAGTCAGAAAGAGAAAAACAAATCAATATGATACAAAAGAACTTATTTTCAACACCCGTGTGGCTGACAGGGTTTTGGTGCTCCAGCCAGGTGTCAGGCCTGTGCCTGAGGCGGGAGAGCCGAGTTCAAGACACTGGTCCACTAGTGACCTCCAGCTTCATGTAATATCAAACAGCAAAAGCTCTCCCAGAGATCTCTGCCTCAACTATAAGACCCAGCTCCACTCAACGACAAGCAAGCTACAGTGCTGGACACCCTATGCCAAACATCTAGCAAGACACGAACACAAACCCACCCATTGGCAGAGAGGCTGCCTAAAATCATAAAGAGGTAACAGACACCCCAAAACACACCACCGGACATGGACCTGCCACCAGAAAGACAAGATCCAGCCTCATTCACCAGAACACAGGCACTAGGCACCTCCACCAGGAAGCCTACACAACCCACTGAACCAACCTTAGCCACTGGGGACAGACACCAAAAACAACGGGAACTACGAACCTGCAGCCTGCGAATAGGAGACCCCAAACACACTAAGTTAAGCAAAACGAGAAGACAGAGAAACACACAGCAGATGAAGGAGCAAGGTAAAAACCCACCAGGCCAAACAAATGAAGAGGAAATACTCTACCTGAAAAAGAGTTCAGAGTAATGAGAGTAAAGATGATCCAAAATCTTGGAAATAGAACAAAGAAAATACAAGAAACGTTTAACAAGGACCCAGAAGAACTAAAGCGCAAACAAACAATGAACAACACAATAAATGAAATTAAAAATTCTCTAGAAGGAATCCACAGTAGAGTAACTGAGGCAGAAAAATGGATAAGTGACCTGGAAGATAAAATGGTGGAAATAACTACTGCAGAGCAGAATAAAGAAAAAAGAAAGAAAAGAATTGAGGACAGTCTCAGAGACCTCTGGGACAACATTAAACTCACCAACATTTGAATTATAGGGGTCCCAGAAGAAGAAGAGAAAAAGAAAGGGACTGAGAAAATATCTGAAGAGATTATAGTTGAAAACTTCCTTAATATGGGAAAGGAAATAGACAATCAAGTCCAGGAAGCACAGAGAGTTCCATACAGGATAAATCCAAGGAAAAATATGCCAAGACACATATTAATCAAACTATCAAAAATTAAATACAAAGAAAAAATATTAAAAGCAGCAAGAGAAAAGCAAAAAATAACATACAAGAGAATCCCCATAAGGTTAACAGCTGATTATTTCAACAGAAACTCTGCAGGCCAGAAGGGAGTGGCAGGACATATTTAAAGTGATGAAAGGTTAAAACCTACAACCAAGATTTCTCTACCCAGAAAGCATCTCATTCAGATTCAGCGGAGAAATTAAAACCTTTACAGACAAGCTAAGAGAATTCAGCACCACCAAACCAGCTCCACAACAAATGCTAGAGGAACTTCTCCAGGCAGAAAACACAGGAGAAGGAAAAGACCTACAATAAGAAACCCAAAACAATTAAGAAAATGATAATAGGAACATACATGTCGATAATTACCTTAAATGTAAATGGATTAAATGCTCCAACCAAAAGACACAGACTGGCTGAATGGATACAAAAACAAGACCTGAATATATGCTGTCTACAAGAGACCCACTTCAGACCTAGTGACATACAGACTGAAAGTGAGGGGATGGAAAAACATTTTCCATGCAAATGGGAATCAAAAGAAAGCTGGAGTAGCAGTTCTCATATCATACAAAATAGACTTTAAAACAAAGACTATTACAAGAGACAAAGAAGGACACCACATGGGATCAATCCAAGAAAAAAATATAACAATTGTAAATATTTATGCACCCAACATAGGAGCACCTCAATACATAAGGCAAATGCTAGCAGACATAAAAGGAGAAATCGACAGTAACACAATCAAGAAGGGGACTTCACTAATGGACAGATCATCCAAAATGAAAATAAATAAGGAAACACAAGCTTTAAATGATACATTAAACAAGATGATACATTAAAAAAGATGGACTTAATTTATAAGTATAGGACATTTCATCCAAAAAACAACAGAATACACTTTCAACAGACATTCCATCCAAAAAACAACAGAATACACTTTCTTCTCAAGTGCTCATGGAACATTCTCCAGGATAGATCATATCTTGTGTCACAAATCAAGCCTCGGTAAATTTAGAAAATTGAAATCGTATCAGGTATTTTTTCTGACCACAATGCTATGAGACTAGGTATCAATTACAGGAAAAATTCTGTAAAAAAATACAAACACATGGAAAGTAAACAATACACTACTTAACAACCAAGAGATCACTGAAGAAATCAAGGAGGAAATAAAAAATACCTAGAAACAAATGACAATGAAAACACAACGACCCAAAACCTATGGGATGCAGCAAAAGCAGTTCTAAGAGGGAAGTTTATAGCAATACAATCCAACCTTAAGAAACAAGAAACATCTCTATTTATATAAACTACCTAACCTACACCTAAAGCAATTAGAGAAAAAAGAACAAAAAACCTCCAAAGTTAGCAGAAGGAAAGAAATCATAAAGATTAGATCAGAAATAAATGAAAAAGAAATGAAGGAAACAATATCAAAGATCAATAAAACTAAAAGCTGGTTCTTTGAGAAGATAAACACAACTGATTAACCAGACTCATAAAGAAAAACAGGGAGAAGACTCAAATCAATAGAATTAGAAATGAAAAAGGAGAAGGAACAACTGACACTGCAGAAATACAAAGGATCATGAGAGATTACTACAAGCAGCTCTATGCCAATAAAATGGACAACCTGGAAGAAATGGACACATTCTTAGAATTGCACAACCTGCCAAGACTGAATCACGAAGAAATACAAAATATGAACAGACCAGTCACAGACACTGAAATTGAAACTGTGATTAAAAATCTTCCAACAAACAAAAGCCCAGGACCAGATGGCTTCACAGGCAAATTCTATCAAACATTTAGAGAAGAGCTAACACCTATCTTTCTCAAACTCTTCCAAACTACAGCAGAGGGAGGAACACTCCCAAACTCATCCTACAAAGCCACCATCACCCTGATACCAAAACCAGACAAAGATGCCACAAAGAAAGAAAACTACAGGCCAATATCACTGATGAACATAGATGCAAAAATCCTCAACAAAACACCAGCAAACAGAATCCAACAGCACATTAAAGGGATCATACACCATGATCAAATGGGGTTTATCCCAGGAATGCAAGGATTCTTCAATATACGCAAATCCATCAATGTGATACACCACATTAACAAACCGAAGAATAAAAACCATATGATCATCTCAATAGATGCAGAAAAAGTTTTCAACAAAATTCAACATCCATTTATGATAAAAACCCTCCAGAAAGTAGGCACAGAGGGAACTTACCTCAACATAATAAAGGCGATGCATGACAAACCCAGAGCCAACATCGTCCTCAATGGTGAAAAACTGAAACCATTTCCACTAAGAACAGGAACAAGACAAGGTTGCCCACTCTCACCACTATTATTCAACATAGTTTTGGAAGTTTTAGCCACAGCAATCAGAGAAGAAAAAGAAATAAAAGGAATCCAAATTGGAAAAGAAAAAGTAAAGCTGTCACTCTTTGCAGATGACATGATAATATACATAGAGAACCCAAAGATGCTACCAGAAAACTACTAGAGCTAATCAACGAATCTGGTAAAGTAGCAGGATACAAAATTAATGCACAGAAATCTCTTGCGTTCCTATGCACTAATGATGAAAAATCTGAAAGTGAAATTAAGGGAACACTCCCATTTACCATTGCAACAAAAAGAATAAAATACCTAGGAATAAACCTACCTAAGGAGACAAAAGACCTATATGAAGAAAACTATAAGACACTGACAAAAGAAATTAAAGATAATACAAACAGATGGAGAGATATACCATGTTCTTGGATTGGAAGAATAAACATTGTGAAAATGACTCTACTACCCAAAGCAATCTACAGATTCAATGCAATCCCTATCAAACTACCAATGGCATTTTTCACAGAACTAGAACAAAAAATTTCACAATTTGTACGGAAACACAAAAGACCCCAAATAGCCAAAGCAATCTTGAGAAAGAAAAATGGAGCTGGAGGAATCAGGCTCCTGGACTTCAGATTATACTACAAAGCTACAGTAATCAATACAGTATGGTACTGGCACAAAAACAGAAATATAGATCAATGGAACAGGACAGAAAGCCCAGAGATAAACCCACACACATATAGTCACCTTATTTTTGATAAAGGAGGCAAGCATATACAATGAAGAAATACAGCCTCTTCATTAAGTGGTGCTGGGAAAACTGGACAGCTACATGTAAAAGAATGAAATTAGAAAACTCCCTAACACCATACACAAAAGTAAACAAATGGATTAAAGACCTAAATGCAAGGCCAGACACTATAAAACTCTTAGAGGAAAACACAGGCAGAACACTCTATGACATAAATCACAGCAAGATCCTTTTTGACCCACCTCCTAGAAAACTGGAAATAAAAACACAAATAAACAAATGGGACCTAATGAAACTTAAAAGCTTTTGCACAGCAAAGGAAACCATAAACAAGACGAAAAGACAACACTCAGAATGGGAGAAAATATTTGCAAATGAAGCAACTGACAAAGGATTAATCTCCAAAATTTACAAGCAGCTCATGCAGCTCAATATCAAAAAAACAAACAACCCAATCCAAAAATGGGCAGAAGACCTAAATAGACATTTCTCCAAAGAAGATACACAGATTGCCAACAAACATACGGAAGAATGCTCAACATTATTAATCATTAGAGAAATGCAATTCAAAACTACAATGAGATATCACCTCACACCAGTCAGAATGGCCATCATCAAAAAATCTACAAACAATAATTGCTGGAGAGGGTGTGGAGAAAAGGGAACTCTCTTGCACTGTTGGTGGGAATGTAAATTGATACAGCTACTATGGGGAACTCTATGGAGTTTCCTTAAAAAACTAAAAATAGAACTACCATATGGCCCAGCAAACCCACTACTGGACATATACCCTGAGAAAACCATAATTCAAAAACAGACAGGTGGGCTTCCCTGGTAGCGCAGTGGTTGAGAGTCCGCCTGCCGATGCAGGGGACACGGGAACGTCCACAGACACATGAATGGATAAAGAGGATGTGGCACCTATATATGATAGAATATTACTCAGACATAAAAAGAAACGAAATTGAGTTATTTGTAGTGAGGTGGATGGACCTAGAGTCTGTCATACAGAGTGAAGTAAGTCAGAAAGAGAAAAGCAAATACTGTATGCTAACACATATATACGGAATCTAAAGAAAAAAACCTGGTTCTGAAGAACCTAGGGACAGGAAAGGAATAAAGACGCAGATGTAGAGAATGGACTTGAGGACATGGGGAGGGGGAAGGGTAAGCTGGGATGAAGTGAGAGGGTGGCATGGACTTATATATTGTACCAAATGTAAAATAGCTAGCTAGTGGGAAGCAGCCGCACAGCACAGAGAGATCAGCTGGGTGCTTTGTGACCACCTAGAGGGGTGGGATAGGGAAGGTGGGAGGGAGACGCCAGAGGGAGGAGATATGGGGATATATATATAAATGTATAGCCAATTCACTATGTTATAAATTAGAAACTAACACAGCACTGTAAAGCAATTATACTCCAATAAAGAGGTTTTAAAAAAAAGAAAGAGAAAACCAAATATCGTATATTAACGCATATATGTGGAACCTAGAAAAACGGTACAGATGAACCAGTTTGCAGGGCAGAAACAGACACAGATGTGGAGAACAAACACACAGACACCAAGGGGGGAAAGTGGCAGGGGTGGTGGTGGTGATGGGATGAATTGGGAGATTGGGATTGACATAAATATACTAATATGTATAAAACAGGTAACTAATAAGACTCTGCTGTATAAAAAATAAATTTCAAAAATTCAAAAAATAAAGTCCAATTTTTTTTGCTTTTTAATAATTGTACTACATAGAAATCTTTTAAAAGTGGTTAATAAATTAGACTAATGTATCTTTTCTCCGTAGTATAGAATATACCCTCTCTACTAGGTCTGGAAGCTTGCACCTGGTTTCTCCTGGACTCTACCGTATGCACCTTTACCTTTGCCAATTTTAATCTGTAATAATTTGCTGTTAAGAACAGCTACTGTGAGTACACCAGCTTTTCAGAGATTTGTGACTCCTTCCAGTAAATTTCAGGACCTGAGGGCCCCAACACAGAGGATCATTATTAAAACACTTTTGCCCTATGCTTTAAATTCTGTAGGTCTTCAGTACGTATTAACATTTACTGCTCTGTGTACTTACATAAGATAGTTATTGATTACTGTGTTTTTTCTTGGCCCTTAGAAATTTAAGAATCCTCAGCAATACTTTGATTAAAGCCTCCTCCGAAAAGGAAGCCCCAGGACATAAAGTCATCCTTAAGCACAGGTTCCTTAATTTTTACACCCTTTCCAAACACCTCAAGGGTTCATAGCCATAGTTTCTTTCATTCACTTTCAAAATGGCAAAGATTAAGTAATTTAAGACTGATTGCTTTCTCAATGAAACTCATTCACACCAAAGCATTTCTTCAACCAAAGAGAACTTCACATTTTGAAGCTTTTACCTCTACTAGCAGAACAAAGTTCTCCTCACCTTGTTAAATGAATTTCAGATATCCAGAAAAAGGTGGGATGACTGAAAAATGAAATAGCCCCTGAAAATTTTATACTTTTTAATAAAAACATAATATACACTTAAAAAAAATTATTTTCAACGTGATTCTCTGCACAATGAGCCCCCAAAGGCTGTGGGCAGTGAATTTAGGAATGCTGAAATTCCAAACCTGGATCTAGCCTGATTCTCTGTAGGTTACCTCCCTCCTAACCTTCTTCCAGTTCCATCATCCTTCACTTTACCTCACCCCCTGCCTGAAGAATCTCAGAATCTCAGACACACATTTTATGGTTCATGACTTTTATTTTATCAAGGCATTTGATTTTTTTATTATTTTCCCCCCTTTTGGACATCTTCAAATATTCTTCCTGCTTCTAACTGGAAATTCCTAGCAAAGGAGACCCTCAATTATATCCAGCGAATTGTCTTTCTCATCAGCTTCTAATTATCTGTAACTGCTTCTAACTTTCTCCATTCTCTGTAACACACCGTTACCACTTTCCTGTTCACCCTTGACATTTTACACAAGGTATTTCATAAAGAAAACAAAACCTAAAGGAAAAGTCCTCAATCGCTTGCCACCAAACCCAAACCCACCTGTATCAGAACCCATCCTTTGCTATTTTCTTTCCTGTTAAAATGGAAGAGGAATACATTTTCCTAGTTAAAGTTAATCTCTCCACTTAAGCCCTGCAGCCTTCCTTCCACCACCTCAGGGCTATCTCCGATTAAGAGTTATCTTCCTTTCCTAGATCTCTTTCTCTCTAGTAGTCTTCAGGCTGTACATCAATATTCTGGTTTGCTTCTTCACAGCTATAAGGCAGAAGTGCATTTCCCATGGCCATACGAATGGGAATTTCTAGCAATCAGGGGCGATTTACTGTATCCCTCCCTGCTGCCACCAAAAACAGTTATGCTCCAGATGGGTGGGAGGCTATATGGACCTCATTCTCATAAGAACTCTAGCGAACTCCAATGGTCAAGTAATTTGAGTAGAAAACAAACCTTTGTTGTTATAAGCCATTAAGATCTGTGGGATGTCTACTACTACTGCATGATAATTTAGTCTACTCTGATATATTTACTTTTCCTCTCCACTGGCTCCTTACCATCAGTACGTGAACTTGAACACAGTCAAATCTCTTCACTTTTAAAACAATAAAAACAAAAATCCTGTCCTGAATTCTCCCACCCCTACTTCTCCTCCTCGTTCTCACAGGAGAACTGCTTGGAGGTACCCCCATTTCTTCCTCTCTCCTTCTCTCGCCACTTCAGTGTAATCTGGTTTTTACTTCCACCACTCCACAAAAAGGGCTCTCATCAAGGTTACCAATTACCCTGTTGCTAAATCCAAGACACTCTTAACTCTTAACCTCACTTGGTATCAGTGCAGTGTTTGCCACTATTGATTACTTTCCCTTTTTCATATACTCTTTTCTCCCTAAACGATACTCCTGGATTCCAAAAAACATCCATCTCCTTATTTTTCTCTTATCTGGCTGTTCCTTCCTAGATTCTTTCAAGCTTCTCTTCCTCAGCCCATACTTTAAATTTTCTTGTTCTACATTGTACAGCCCGAGTGCTCTGCAGACCAGCAGTACTGACATCATCCGGGAGCCTGTGAGGAAAGTTGAATCTCTGGACTCACCCCAGTTCTACATTGCTACAAGATGCCAGGTGATTCAGGTTTGAGAAGCAATGGTCTACAGAGTTCAGGCCTGCACCCACTCCTCTTCTCATTCACTTCTATATTACAACTACTATCCATAGGCCCACAAACTGTCAAATGTTCACCTGCAGTCTAGATTTCTCTAGGCATCACGTCCACACAGCCTTTAACTTCCTTGAAATCACCACTTGTATGCCCTATAATATCACACTCAGTGTGCTTAAGATGAGTCCATCATCTTCCTCCATCAAGCCAATTCTTTATATAGTCATTAGTGTCATCCATTCACACCTGCCTTCCCCTTCTCTCCAGATAAAATTTTGAGTCTACCTCCTAAATCACTTTAAGCTGTCTGCTTCCCTCCATCTCCACTAGTAATGTCCTAATTCAAGCTGTCATTTCTCACCTTAATTACTGCAAGAGCTACTTAACTGGTCTCCCAGTCCCAGGATTGCCTCTTTTTCTTTTTTTTTTTTTTTTTTTTTGCTGTACATGGGCCTCTCACTGTTGTGGCCTCTCCCGTTGCGGAGCACAGGCTCCGGACGCACAGGGCCGGCGGCCATGGCTCATGGGCTCAGCCGCTCCGCGGCATGTGGGATCTTCCCGGACCGGGGCACGAACCCGTGTCCCCTGCATCGGCAGGCGGACTCTCAACCACTGCGCCACCAGAGAAGCCCGGATTGCCTCTTTTTCAATCCATTCTTTATGCTGCTACCTAGGGTGAATTTAAACACAAATCCAATCATTTCATGTTTTGCTTGAAACGCTTTAATGACTTGCCAGAGTTCTTAAGGGGAAGAATTTCAAAGCCCTGCTTATTTTCTAGTCCAGGAGCTTTCACACTGCGATTTGTAAAATTAAAGGATCATGACCAATATTAATTTTTTAAAAAGGCAGAAAGGTACAAGCAACAAGAACAAAAGCTCCAAGGCAATGTACAGGTAATTAAAGATTATTTCATGAAACTTTTTGTTCACTTACGTGTGTGCACTGGGTTGCAAATTAAAATATATCCCTTTTAGTGGGAAACGGTCAAAAGTGTAAAAGCCACCGCTCTACCCCCTTCTCAGTTCCTTGAACGTGGTCTTCCTGACCTCTAGGTTGTGGCACATGCTGCTGCCTCGGCCTAAAAATCCCTTTCCAAGCCCCCAAATCACAAACACAGACATACTTTGCTATCTTTCAAGTTTCAGCTTAAGGGTTACGTCTTCTGGGAAATCTTCTAGGCTCTTCCTAATTTGAGTTAGGGGATAAGCCCACATCCTCCTTATTATAATTCTTTAACATTGTATTCTAACCGCCCTATAGTGCCTAACACACCACAATTTCTGTAGGGTAGGGACTATATCTAGCTTATTAACACAGTGCCTATGATACTGTTTCAAATATATTAGATCCTAAAAAATATCTGTTGAAGGAATAAGCGTGCATCCTTAGAATGCAGTCACTTTGTAAACACAGGTATTACTTAAAAAGTAAAAGCTATGGAAATTCTGACTGGGAAGCGATCACAAAGGGCTTGAGCATGATCAAAGAAAGAGGTAGGATGAGCCAATTACTGAAATATGATCATATTTAGTAGAGAAAATGGAGACATACATTTTAGAGAATGATATGAGAACTACAATAAAAAAGCAAAAATGAAAGTATGATTACAAAAGCTTTAATTACATCTTGGGAACATAGGCTCAGAAAGGTAAGTACATAGAGGGAAACCTGATATGTAGAAGCTAAATTGCCAAGATTCCTGGAAAACATGTTAGGATGCACTGAAACATATGAGACTGAGACGGAACTGACTTGGCTTTCAAATTGTGAGCTAGAGAATGAGATGACCTAAGGCTCTACAAAAGACAGCCTTAATAACGAGGAGTAGAAATAGGAGACCAGTTAAGAGCCATGGACAGACAACAAAATAGTGGCTTGATCTATGGTAATTACTGTGGAAATAAGTAGTTAGATTTGAGATATATTAAGAAGGAAGAGAAAACAGACTTGCTGAAATGAAAGAGAAGAATCAAAAATAAATCTCATTTTGGCCTTGGCAAATGAATAAATGGTAGTGACTTTTACTAAAATGCAGAAGGTATGGGGAAGTGGTGGAAATCAAGAATTTAATTCATAATGACCCACTACACAACCGGCTTCAGATGGAAATAATAATGAAGAATTTTTCCTGATTTACTTAGCGTTTCGTCTGTTTAGTTCTTACTTTTCCCAACTAAACTGTAAGCTCCTTGAATATCATATTTTTCAGACTCCCATAGCAACATGCAAAAAACCTTGTGTGAAAAAACGGGTAAATAAAATTTGATAAAGAGTTCTTAGGAAGTTACTCTCTACTAATCTCTCAATTATCCTTCCAATTTCAAGATGACTTAGATGTGCTTCCCTTTAAAAAAAAAGTTTGCTCAACGAACAAGTTAATTTTTAGTTATTGAAGAAATATATATATATTTAAAGAATATAAGTTGTGAAGATAGATAACGCCCCCCCCCAATTCAACAAAAATGACATGGATAAAAGAAAAGTAAAGAAATGGAATGATTTAAAAACAGAAGCCTAAATGGTGATTCAATTACACTCTGTATCTAATATGAAACATGCTTTTAAAGTCAGTAAAAAGCTTTTATAAAGCTTATATTAAGAAAACTTCGGTTTAATCACATATATAATTATTAGAACAGGCCACTCAGGGAACTTTAATGTTTCCTTTACTACAAGTCTTCAGGATACAAATCAAATGGACAATTACCAACCTGAAGACAAGGGACTAAGCCCAATCATCTCTTGAAATTTCTTCCACTTCTAGGATCCTAGGTTTCCTTCTCAAAGAGGAGCTGCTCATCAGCAGAAACCTCCATAGCCCAACGTAAAAACAAAAAACCTGTGTTTGTGCCTATTTTAATACTAAGTGGAAGTTGGAGTACTCTTCTGAAGGATCTACAAAAATAGTGTTTGATAGTTTTTGTTCCGCGCAAACCAGTGTCTAATCTATAAAGCCGTAATTTTAGAGCTCATCAGGCAAAGAACTTAAAGTGACATTAATTATACTAAGGGAAAGGGTAGCCAGATATACTATGACAGTGACACCCCAAAAAAGTTAATTTCGGATGGACCCTGAATTTAACATTTGTTTTGTCCCCAGTGCTCACGTCTTTTAAGCAAAGTATACGCTCGCATAAATCCCAACTGCTTCAGGTCAGATGCGCATGGCTAACGTTCACCGCTATAAATATCCACTACTGGAAGCTTCAACACTTGCACTTCACAAAGCACATGCACCAGTTAAAAAACCGAAAAGGAAAGAAAAAGTTAGGAGTCGAAGGATGGAAAAGAAAACCTGTCCGATTTCATCCCCCTCCACTACCGAGTCTCAGATTACCTCCTGCCTCTCCGCTTCCTTGTTCTTCTGGCCTTGTTTCTTCGCGTACCACAAGCCGATTTCGCGGCCTTTCAGGTGCCCGGGATGTCGGCCTCGGCCGCCTCGACCACCCCCTCCTCCGCCGCCGCCGCCGCCACCTCCGGAGCCTCGATTCCCTCCGTGGCCCCCTCCATAGCTTCCTCCGTAACCCCCGCCGGAGCTGCGGGAGCCGCCATCGCGGCCCCCGCCATCGCGGCCCCAGTTCTGATGGTAGTCATAGCTCATTGTCCCAGCAGGCCAAAACTCGTGAGAACCTGCAACCGCTGGAAATGGCGACCGGGCCCGGAAGCGGGTGCGCGCCCACTTCCGTTCTGCTTCCGGCGCCCCGTTCAAGAGGGAGGGACGTTGAGCGTCACAAGCAGACGTTTCCGGTGACGTCACGGGTCGTAGGCCCTGGAGGTCCCCGGGTTGGATCAGGTGAAATCTTTGGTGTGCCCTCAATTGTTTACGTTTGCACCTTTGGAGGCAGAGCCAGTAGGAGGCTCACAGGTTTTCTTTCTCGACGCCCAGCATGTGAGGAAACGGGTTTTGGGTTTTACTTTATTTCTCTCGGTAAAATCCGGAGTTTGCTTCCCAGTAGGCCCTGTAAACGTCGATTGGCACAGTAAAAGAACCTGTGGATCGAATGCTTTGTCTCCTAAAGTCCTTAAAAAAATGAAATGAATTCCTTTTTTTTTCTTTTTTTTTAAACTAGTGGTTATGTCATGAAAACAGCCTAGCATCTGTTTCAAATCTATAAGTATAAAAATGTCCCTGCCTCTTTTAAAGGGTTATCGTCGTTTACCACCTTTATCCAAAGGCATAAGATGAGCCTGTCTACCCAAATTCAGTGCAGAGCACTTAGGCAATTTAAATAAAACAGCAGCTGAAGATTCCTGTGTTCATGTGAAGCCGTCTATTGTTGATTAGCACAGGCTATTCTTGTATAATCAAGTGGCTGCTCCACATAGGCTGGCAAGTTTACCAGGGGATATCTAGTTCATTTACACATGTGACTGCTTTAAAGGTGTTGGGAATACTCACTGAACAAGAGAAGACTGGCATCAGCTTTTATTTGCTTACAGTCTTGAGGAGAAGATAAAGGCTAAAGAAATGTGTGTTGTGAGTTAAGGAAGGAAAATGCCATATGAAGGGTTCCAGAATGCATCTCTGTGGCAGAAAAATTATTTTGAGCAGAGGCATTTGAGTTCCTGAAATCTCTTATCTGCCTAAAAACAGAGCCTCTCAAAAGAACTCAGAAGAACTCTTTTGCCATAAATCCCTTCCTTGGGAGAGGAACCAGGGAAGACTGACTTTTGTCATTGGAGACTGCAAATCAGCACCACACCTAAAAAGACTTTATAACAAAACCAACATATTTTCCATCTATTCTCATAAGAGCTCATTTATCTTTCCCAAAAGTCATTTGTTTTCCCATAAATACCATTCTCCTCCTTCCCTTCCTTAAAAGATGGTATATAAGCCCCAAGTTCTAACCACTGCCTTGAGTCACATTTTTCTGTGAACTCCCATAGATATGTGATTATATCTGTTTTATCGCTTGCTAATCTGTTTTTGTCAGTTTACTCTGCAAGTCTCCAAGAACTAAACATGGGAGGGTAGAGGAAAAAGTACCCCTTCACAACAGCCATGAGATGTTACAGCAAAAAGAATTTAATTTTGGAGTCAGGTTCTTTCTAAGGAATGAGAGGGTAAGCAGTGACTGAGATAAGTAGACTTTAGCTAAACTGATGGGGAGGGAAGAGATTATTACAGGTGGAGGGAATGATGTGCTTGAAGAAAGATGTTAAAATGTTGGGGAGTGGGAAAATTCCACACTGAAACTTAAGAGACTGGTGGTGAAAGCCAAAGGGATAGAAAGGAGCCTGACCATAAAAGATCTTACATGCCACAGAAAG
The DNA here is from genome assembly GCF_000442215.2 of Lipotes vexillifer. Lineage (NCBI taxonomy): Eukaryota > Metazoa > Chordata > Mammalia > Artiodactyla > Lipotidae > Lipotes > Lipotes vexillifer. Next base: position 808,810 of record NW_006799818.1, read on the forward strand.
AACAATAATACATTTTAAGTAGGGGAGTGATTACTTTGACTGCTTTGAGTAGAAAGGAATGGAGGAGGCGAGAGTGGATGTAGAGAGACTAGTTAACAGGCTGTGGTGTAGGGGAGACAAAATGAGATGACAGAGCAAGATAGAATATAGGAAGGACTGGAATTGAGTTGCTAGGAAAAATAATTGTCAAGATTTAATGATTCATTGGATGTAGAGAATTAGAGGAAAGGGTCAGATGGCTCCCAAGTTTAAGATTTGAAAGATGACCTAATAGAAAGGTACCATATCCTGAGATACGGGGAACATAGGACGAGGAAGATTTTGGGGGGGTTGGGGGAGGGTTGAGTTAATGTGTATAATTAACACTTGTAGAGTTTGAGGTGCCTGTAAAACATACAAATTGAGATGTCTAGAAAGCAGTTGGTTATATGAGTTAAAGACGCAGAGAGAGCAGACGGAGATTATACATTTTGGGAGTTCTGGCAAATATTAATATTATAGGAATGAATAGTTCCAATAAATGTACCCATTGGGCACGCCTGATATGACAAGTATGTGAACTGTTCAGTAAGAGAGACTGGGTAGTCATACTGGAGATGGTAGGGACAAAATGAGAAGGAAATAGTGTGGATTGTTTGAATGTTTAAAAAGAAAAGACACCAGAGCTTGCTCTGTCTTCCCTCTGAAGAAAGGCCATGTGAGGACAGAGGCTGTCTACAAGCCAAGAAGAGAGCTCTTACCAGGAGCCAAATCAGTCAACACCTTGATCTTGGACTTGTGCCTCTGATGAAATGTTACTTTAACCAGTGAAGCCTTTCCTCACTAAAATATTTGAAAAAGCACTCCTTCTGTCATTATCCCTTTAGTCTAACTTTTCTTCTTTTCATTTTTATCATCTCTGGTGCCTATTTTCTGTCAAAGTACTTAGTATTACCTGAAATGTATACATACACATATACATATACATATATATGTATATACATTACATATGTGTAGTGAAGAACTTAATCCTATCCAAAGAGAGGGCTGGCCTTTGCCCTTCTGAGGAGGTAATCTCTAAACCCTTGGAATGTTATGCCTGATACGAGTGACTTTGTTTGTTTGGAGGCCTTGGAACAGCCTCCAAAGGGTGGAGGCTTTGAGTTATTCGTTCCATATAAGCTTGACCTTCTGAGGAGCTGGATACTGAGATCACTCTTACGAGCAGTCAACCATGCTTACCCTACTCCTACCACGATGAAGCCCCATTAAAGACTGGACACCAAGATTTGTTCCTTGTTGGCAGTACTCCATGCGTTTTGTCACACACTGATGCTAGGGAAGTACTGCTGTTCCTGACTCCACTGGGAGAGGAAAACAGAAGCTCCACACTTAGGCCTTTTTTCTGGATTCTGCTGTATGTGCTTCTTTTCTTGGCGGATTTTGATCCATATCCTTTCCTTGTAATATACCATAACTGTGAGTATACAACTTTCAAGGCGTTCTGTGAGTTCTTCTAGTGAATTATTAAAATTGATAGTGGCTCAGGGAACACCCTGAGCTTGCACGTGGTGTCAGAAGTGAGGGGAGTCTCGTGTGGACTGTGTGCTAATGGTCCGTTCACAGTATATATGTTTGTTTTGGTTTTGTTTGCAGTTATAATCCTGTGTACCTAGAGCTATTTTTAGCATGAAATAGGCATTCATTAAATATTATGATGAGTACATGAATGAAAGCTGAATAGTATAAGAAATTAAGAGAAAATCTATTTATGAAATCCAATACTACAGAACTATGTTAAGAAAAAGCTTCCAAGTAATGCATAACCAAGCCTTTTTTTAAAATTATATTCCAAGTAATACTGTGATATTCTCTGTCTTCAAAATGGTTGCCTCTGTCAGTCATAATTCTTGGAAGTCTTTGGGATTATGTAATACGTGTTTATATTTTGGGAAATCTTAGGGATTATGTCTTTTCAGTTTATAAAAGTCACCACCAGATGGTGATATTTTTATTAGGTAAATAGTTTTTGTTTTCAAATACATCAATTTGTAGAGAAAAGAGATAAACTATATGAAATAGAGCATTTATTAATAATAAGAACAATATAACAATGCAAAGGTAAGATATTTAAATATAGCACAAAATATCTATAAGGGTATGTCCTATACCAGAATGCATTTTTACAATTGTAATCACATTAAAGAGAAAGTAGATTTTATACTGGTGTAGCTGAACCATCCCCTCTCTTAACAGGGATTGGTAGAAGCTGTTCATGCTTAGGCATAGCCCCCTGTAGAGTTTTCTTGTAGATTCACTACTGTTGCCTTGAAGTTTGAACTGTTACAGGTTAGTAATGTGATGCCGAAGTCTGTGGCTTTGCGGTAAATAATCCTGGTATTGTATGAATACGTCTGAACTTTTAAGTGTATCCATTATACAGTTAATTCAACCACCAAGGACAGTTAAATGGGGATACAATATCCTAGGTATTTTGTTTGTTTGTTTGTTTTTCAATTCCTCCAGAATAGGCCCAAGTCCAGTGAAAATAAAATGGAACACAGGAGAGAAAATGGGTATTATTGTCTTCCAATCCAATTCTTGTATTCTTTAAATCTTGTTTTTCATCATCTCCTCTCCACTCAAAGTGCTGTGCAGTTATAAAGGATTTGTCTTTATTATTTTGTTCAGTTTTATTATGATTCTGTTTCTAATTTCCTTGCTGCCAGAAATTATATTTTAAGCAGCAAAATCACTTTTCTCTTTTATAAAATTATACATCTAAATTTAATATATCAAAACCTGTCTTTTACAAAGCATTATTAGAATATTCAATTCAACTTTTGCTTTTATAACAGACATTTAATGCTGTTGATTTATAACATCAGATTGGTCTGGCCATTTGTCGTTATGTTAAATTAACCCTCAAGTTTGGAGATAAAAAGTATTATCTTAAGTTAAATGTATTTGTAATGAGAATACATCTGAATTTGAATTTATATGTTATGCATTATTTGAGGCTTTCTTTACAAACATGACTAGTGGCATTACATTTGCTTCCCAAGTTTAGATAATGATATATTGAGAAGTTAGGTGAAAGATAGGGAAAGTCCACTGAGATAATTATTTTGAAAATAACTTCTTGGTAGCAAAATAATCATCTGAAGATAAAACAGTCTGAAAGCCCATGTCAAGTAATTTAGAATTCTGATTCAATATAATGAAATAGAAACCAGAATAAATCATTTAAAAAATAATTCACTCAGTCTGTAAATAATAACTAAGATATGTGAGTTGAGAGTGTACAAAGTTTAAAACGTAAAATGTCAACTCAATAACTTTGGAAATAAACATTTAGGTAATACATTTAATATATGTTTACAGAAAGATCAGAATAAAGCAATTAGAGGAAAAATCACTTCCTAATTTTTTTTTGATATATACATTACTAATATTCTGACAAGGTGATATCTGCATTTTTGCAATGTAACATATTTAAAATTAATCTTGATATGTGTACCTCACGATCACTTAATAAAGTATATTGAATTGTTTCTTTGCTTGAGATACACATATCTTTGGGAAGGAAATGAAAAAGCACCAAAACTTAGAATAATATGTGAACTAAAATGTTCTGTGCTTCAAGAGTAGCAAAGAAGGTTTGCCATATCTGCCACTTTAGAAACAGATACTTTTGTTTGGACTTAGAGGATTTTCCCTCTGCTCTGCCCAGAAGTTTTTTAGTCTACTTGGGTGCACCTCACAGAACTTAATCTTACAGTGTTTTTCCCTAGTTTCTGTTCAAATAAACAAAAGAATTCTAGAAATGATAAGTGTACATCTACAAACTTTTCCAATATGTTTAAGAGCTACTTCCAATTCTACTTCTAACATACAACATATCTGTTTTAAGAGCAGTCAACATACTGAAAAGGTGAAAGGAAAACCCTCATATTTAAGAGAGAAAGAAAAAAAATTCTTTTTTCTTCAATTTGTATTTTATAGAAATGAAGGGAACAACTATTTACAGACTAGGGACATGGATGTTTCAAAGTTGGAAGCTAATTTGCCATTTTATACAGGAGTATATTTCCTAGACATCAGTGTAAAGCTAAAGCAGTAACTGTAATAATAAGCTTGCTTTGCTAGCCACATTTAGGCAAGCCTCTTCAAATACAGCTCAGAGTTTTGCTACATTTCTTCCATTCCCAAAATATTTTTCCCCTTGCTGTAAAGGCCAACTTTATGTGTAGAAACACATGCATGAGAACAGTATATTCATTGAGCTTATACAATTTTCTGTTTACTCTGAGGTTGACAAACATAGGCGAAAACATCAGTAAACAAGACCAAGGTTTGATTTAGAAAAGGTTTTTAGAAATCAGATAAGAAACAGAATCTTATAATTGCCACAGTGTGCGCGATCTATAAGTAACACTTCAAAAGCACTCAAGTGTTTGCACTAGTTCCAGCTGTTTGCACTAAAAATAATTAACTATTAAGTCTGTAAAGCTTATGTAAACCAACAAATAAAAAAGGAAATCAGGGCTTCCCTGGTGGTGCAGTGGTTGAGAGTCCGCCTGCCGATGCAGGGGACACGGGTTCGTGCCCCGGTCCGGGAAGATCCCACATGCCGCGGAGCGGCTGGGCCCGTGAGCCATGGCCACTGAGCCTGTATGTCCGGAGCCTGTGCTCCGCAACAGGAGAGGCCACAGCAGTGAGAGGCCCATGTACCGCAAAGAAAAAAAAAAAAAAAAGGAAATCAAATAGCCTCAGAACAAAGGTGTTAGTTTAGTAGTTTGAAGTTGCAGAGCCATTCTTGCCTTTATTAGGCCAAATGATCACTAGTTATCCTTGCTTTCTTCTTCTCTTCTCCTATAAGCTTTATTTAACAACTGGATTTCCTCCTGGTAGCCATCCCTCTCTTGGCTCTGCCTTTTACTGTTCTGCCTGTGTGCTTCAACAGTGTCTGGAATGGAGATGTTGATATCACCATCAGGATTACTTGTGGGTAAAAAGAGAGAATATGAGGCTGTTTCCCCTAAATCACATGAAACAAATCTGTTTTCTTTCCGTGAGTAACGTAGGGAAGGAGATCTGACCTGTGTGGAGGACTGGCTAATGTTGCTAATAATTGACACCGTGTCCAAGGCCTCTTCATTATCACAAATTTCAAGAACCTCCAAGTGTATTTTCACGCTGGTGTCCGCAAATGTGGAGGGAGAATCTTCTGAGTTTGGTTCATGGCCAACACTTTTGGATCGATAGACTTCTATTTTCTTAGAGGCTGGGGTAATTTTTTGTCCTTCTGTGCTCACCTCATAGGTAGAAAGAGATAGGGTTTTCCCGGTTGGGGCTTGGAGAGACACGGTCCCCTGGAATGCACACAGGGGAATGGCCAGAGCACCACCAGAACGCTGGGGACAAAAACAAAATGATTATTATTTGAAAACTGTTGTCTGAGATTGGACCATTTAGTAATTCATTTTATTCATCAAAATGGTAAAGTTTTTCTATTTCAAACCCAATTCCACAGAAACCTTTTACAGATATGGGATTGAAATTCTGTCATCAAAGCTCTGTAACTTAGTTTCTCCTAGGTCAAATACTACATCTAAATGAGGGCAGTCAGAAACCTATCTTTGATGATAAAGGGACATATTTGCACAGTTTAAGGCAAAATTTGTGTACTGTGGCCAGCAGGAGATGGGCAGAATATGGGCATAAAATCGAATGCATATTTATACTCTGGAATTGCTTTTATATTTTTGTAACATGTTCAGTTACATTAAAAAGCTTTCATATAGGTTGAAAGAAATGCAGAATGTGTTATCAAAATGCACTTTTTTTCCTGTTTAGTATGCCAGAGAGAGTGACACCTGTGAAACTATGGTTCAAATTAAATACAAAGAATATTTCGACTGTAGGTTTGAGCACAGAAGAGGAACCAAATGTCACCAGAACTGTGTGGTACAGTGTGCTTACTTTTCCACAGAGAAATCACAGTCATTAAAGTAAACCCAGTAATAGAGAATGCCCTCACATCCCTGCAAAACTTTTATATTATATTTAGAAGTATTAAAATTTTGTTTTTAAATTGTACTCACCACTGAGAACTGTTTAAGACATGAAGACTAATTCTTATGATAGTCTGTACTTTATATTGTTGATTCATGCCTTCATACTTTCAGTTGACTCTTTCTGATTACATGTTAGTTTCAGAAGAAGACAGTAATATGCCAACCTTAGAGCAGTGGTGCTAAAAGCTAAATCCCCAGACCAGCATTATCTGCATCACCTGGTAACTTATGAGAAATGCGATTTTTGAGTCCTACCCCAGGCCTACTGAATTAGAAACGCTAGGGGTGGGGTTCAGCAGCCTGTATTTTAATAAGCCCTCTAGGTGATTCTGTTGCGTGGTGAGATTCAAGATGCATTGCTGCAACTAAAGAAATGCTGTAGCCCAGAAAGAGAAGGTGAGGGGAGGGGTGGTTAACAGACACTTTGTATACGTGTGCCCACCATCTGTAAAGCCTGGAATTACTCACTGGATTGGCTTAAATGTGTCTTTCCACCAGGGGAATGGGCGTGAGGGCTCTTAATGTTTTGCCAATTTAGGATGATCACCCTTCCCAGTTTGCCTGTGACCGTCCCAGTTTTAGCACTGAAATTCCTGCATCCCAGGAAGCCTCTCAGTCCCAGGCAAACCAGGACGGTTGGTCACCCTATTTTCCATGGGCATTTTGTATCTGGACCTAAGAGTAGCTAGAGAAAGCCTAGGACCAGGGTCCCACATTAAAGAACAGTTTGTATTCTCATCTACTTAGGGACTTTTTTTTTTTTTTTTTTTTTTTTTTTGTGGTACGCGGGCCTCTCACCGTTGCGGCCTCTCCTGTTGAGGAACACAGGCTCCGGACACGCAGGCTCAGCGGCCATGGCTCACGGCCTAGCCACTCCGCAGCATGTGGGATCTTCCCGGACTGGGGCACAAACCCGTGTCCCCTGCATCGGCAGGCGGACTCTCAACCACTGCGCCACCAGGGAAGCCCTACTTAGGGAAATTTTAAGGGAGGATACATCATGAGCTTCGTTCAGGTGGCTTCATGCCACAGCCATTGAATTTCGGGACCAAGAAAAATATAGTCTAGGATGTGTGAGACATTGCACTAGTCTTTCCCAGTTATTCCTTATGGAGTAGGCTTTAATTCTGTTTATCCATAAAGGGACCTGGGGACCTAAATTTAGGGCCTTGCACCCTAAAGGGCCATAAACTTTGAAAACTTACACCATAAAGATCAGTTTGCCCTTCTGCTGAGGCAGAACTTGACCAACTTCACTTGTGTGAAGTTGACTGAAGCAAAAGAGACAGAGGGAAAATACTTAAGTTCATTACTGTATGAGAGCATTGTTTGAGTGCTTTTGGTAAAGGAGGAGTGCCTTCATTTATTTTTTATTCATCATTCATTAAACATTTTCTGAATATTATCTGCAAGTTTCTAAGCTTGCACTGGATGCATTCAAAGACCTCACAGATGGTTGGGTGAGAAAGACAGGTAAGAAAGTAAAAATTTCATCTCTAACTATAGTAATAGAGCTAGGAACCAAGCTCAAAGGTGTTCAAGGAATGACCACCTCTGATAGAGAGATTTCATGTAGGGGAGGCATTTGAAATTGATCTTAAGAATCAAGAAAAGATCAACAGTTTTAAAGCCTTACTTTCTGAGTAATAAATCATGAGTTTAAGGGCGAACCTAAAAACTTTCCATCCTGAGAAAAAGTCAGAAACTTCTGTTTCTTTTTTAAAACAAAATTTACCAAGACATTATTTAATTAGAAAATTTGACTGTAATTTAATAATGTGAATTTTAAGTACAGCCTTCTTTATTCTGAGAGCTAGTTAACCTGAAAGCTGACCTCCTTACATTATACTTTATTGCAAGGAGAAAAAAACATCCCTAATCAGTACTTTAAAAATTGTTCATAAGTTTTATCTTTGGCATGGTACGCTATATAAACAAAGCCCTATGGAGTATGCTAGTTTAAAAAAGATGAGATGAGAAAACTAAGTTATCAGCACCCAGCAGTATTGGCATATTTTTTTAAAAACTTTCACTGTAGGATCAACAGCATAACCATATTTTTATTTGTACCAACTTGCATCACTGATGAGCAGTTAATATAAAAGTAAAAGCAAATGTGATTTTTTTTGCATCTGATTTTATACATCCAAATATTGCAGATTTCAATAGCTCCCCCATGCTAACCTCATCTTCAGATGAAAAAACAAGCTTTACTCAGTTATCAAATGACAGCTCATTAAAATTGGCATCTGAGAGCTGCATAGTGCCTGAGTTTAGCTAAGTATGAAGTCTGATTATTCTGAAATAGCACACAGAGTGCTGAGTTATCAAAATTATTTTGTGAAACATTCAAAAGACTATGGTTGAGAGTCATAGTAGTAAAAACACAAAGACAGATAATATAGAAATAGATCTGAGCACACTTTATACTCAATTCAAAATTGGAAGGTTAGTTTCAGGAAAATGGTACTGTCATTTTAAGCTAATTCAGTTATTTTAATTTTACTGGTTATGAAAGTATTTAATGTATAAGTTGTTTTGGTTTTAGATTTGTATAAGAAGCACAAGTGTAAGGTGTTTACAACAAATTTTGTTTGTATGTCTTTAAGCAAAATCATAAAATTTGATTTGACAATGAGGTTTATATAATTTTTTCTTTTTTCTCTTGTCTATTATTTAGGTTAGAGAAACATTGCTCTAGGTGAGGGAAAATGGAGCTTGAACTAACGGAGCAGTAATAGAGATTCAGGGAGGGAGCTGACAGAATTTGAGTAAAATCAACAGGATTTTCCACCTCTTTTAGGATATGGAAGGAGGACTAAAATGGAGAGAGATTAGAAGCTAGGAGAACAGACAAATTGAACCACTGTTATATACTAGGACTTGATTAGCTGGTAGGTCTATAGCAGTGGAATGAAGAGGCTCTCATATCTTAAGAGCCCATAGAATGCAGAAATACTGAAGCTTATAAACAATTGCATTTCCCTGTGATTTGTGCTACAATAGACCCAGGCTGGAGTATTGTGAGAATATGGAACAAAAGCACCTAACCTAGGTGGAGTGAGGGGAAAGGAGGCCTGAAAAAAAAAGTTGGAAATAAATAGGAGACAAAAGGAACAATGTTTCCACATGGGAAAACTCTATACTGTAAATATGGCAATTTTCTTTTACTTTATTGGTTTAATACAATTTTAATAAAAATTCCAATGGAATACCAATGGAATTTTATTTTAGAACTTGGAAAGTTTCTTCTAAGATTTACTTGCAAGAGTAAATGCTTATGGATAACCAAGAAATGTGGAAACAGACTAATGAAGTGACTTTGCAAATATAATATGAAGCTACGTAATTAAGACAGGGTGTTAATGGCAAGATTTGATCAATCAAGCAGAGTCAAGAAACCAGACATAGTATATCATGAAGATAGCATTTCAAAATAAGGATTCAGGTAAGCTTTTACATATTATTGGCTATTCATTACAAAATTAAGTTAGACCCCTTTTCATGTTATATGCAAAAATAATTTCTTGAGTCTTAATAATTCTTTTAAAATCCTGAGTGAAGAAGACCTTTCCAAATCAGGAATGAAAATCAGAAATGACAAAGTACAAGATGGACAGATTTGATTGCAGAAAAATTAAAAATATCTGTGTAGAAATATATGCTGAAAGCAATGGTAAAACACAAATGGCAGCCTGGGAGACAATATTTGTAGTGTGCATAAAACAAAGTTTAATAGCCATAATATGGAGACTTTCTCCAAAATCAATAAGGTAAACATCCCAGTAGGAAAGTGGGAATAGGGAGTGAGCAAAGCAATTAAAGGAAGAAATATAAATGGAGAATAAACATATGAAAAGATATGTAATTTCACTGATAATCAAAAAAAGGTGTAAGTAAAAACACTTGATCATTTTTAGCATCTCAGATTGCCCTCCATCAAAAAAAATAAAAAACCAAGAAAAAGGAAAAAAAAGATGCCATCTTTCAAGTGTATTTTGATTGTATTTGACTATAAAATGAAAACTACATTACTTACTAGCAATCCTATTTCTGTGAGTCAATTCCACCACCAGATATTCAACCCATAGTAATGTCTATTTCATTACTGTTGTAGAAATAACCTAAATGTCCATCATTCAGAAAATAGTTGAATGAATAATTGTACAGTAATATACTGGAAAACTATCTTGAAAGAATGAGGTAAAACTATGAGTTGTGCCTGGGTAAAATAATTTCAATACATTTTAAGTTACAAAAGCAAATTACAAAGTAATATGTATGGTATAATCTAGTTTTCTTGCAGAAAAACACCCAGAAAAACACCAGAAATCAACCCAGAAAATTACACATGTATAGGAATAAAAAATACACAGACATAAGCACACCTGTATACTATAGGCATAGAAAAAGGTTTGAAAGGCTACATACCAAACAATTCTTTTCTCTGTAAGTGGATGGGAGGGAGGATTTTTTTTTTTTTTTTGCTGCATTGGGTTCTCGTTGCTACACGCAGGCTTTCTTTTAGTTGCCGCAAGTGGGGGCTACTCTTCGTTGCGGTGCGCGGGCTCTAGGCGCACAGGCTTCAGTGGTTGTGGCGCATGGGCTTAGTAGTTGTGGCACGCGGGCTTAGTTGCTCCGCGGCATGTGGGATCTTCCCGGACCAGGGCTCGAACCCGTGTCCTCTGCATTGGCAGGCAGATTCTTAACCACTGCACCACCAGGGAAGCCCTGGAGGGAGGATTTTGAGTTTTATTTTTAAATTATTTGATGATTTTGCTCATGGAAGTTGATTAGGTAGTAGAAGAGGCAGAGAGTGGAAAATATCACTAGAAAGAAATCTAGAATACAAGGGTAGGATGATGCCTATAATAGTAATCAGCCTCAGGGTTCAATTAGGTAGTCAGATTGGGGTTTGTGCTGCTTTGGGGGTTTGTGCTACATTTGGGGTTTGTGTTGCATTTGGGGTTTATACTATTTTTAGGTCAGGAGAGAGGAGACAAGCTGGATGAAGGGTACTGTCTCAAAATTTTGCCTTAACAGTTTGGTTGGTTAGAATGAGAGTCCCCATTGGGGTACAGCTTATTTTCCATTCACATTTTAAAAGTGTAGACAATGGCACTTACAACAAGAAAAATAAAAATTTTTAATTATTAGAAAGGAAAAGGATCCTCTGATCCTAGGCAGGCACAAATTTACAGCACTCTCAAAGTGGCCAGGGTCTGTAATGAGTCAGATTCTCCTCACTAATTTTACTGGAAAAACTACTATAAACATTTGAGTCCAACAAGATGTCAATGTAAACACTGAGTTCAAATAAACAAAAAATTCCACTTCAGGGAAAAAAAAAAAAAAGAAATACTATAGATCTTGAGTCACAAACTACAGTTCAGCCCACAGGTTTACAAACCATTCTAAAAGTTCAAAAACAATTTCAAAAAGGGACTAAAATAAAAAGCAATAAAATCCTAAGAGAAAATTAACTGTAAGAAGGAGATAATATGAAAGACTGTTAATATTTGGTTTAATTTATCTTGATTTTTGTACTGGGTTGAATAGCATCCCCTCCAAAATTCATATCCACCCATGACCTGTGAATATGACCTAATTTGGAAATAACACCTTTGCAGATGTACTCAAATTAGGATGAAGTCATACTGGATTAGAGTGAGCCTTAATCCCAATAACGGGTGTCCTTTTAAGAAAAGAGAAATTTGGACATAGACTCACATAGGGAAGATGGACATGTGAAGAAGGAGACAGCATTTGGAGGTATGCTGTCATGAACCAAGACAGAATCCTCCTCTAGAGCCTCAGAGGAACACGGCCCTGCTGACACCTTGGTTTTGGATTTCTGACCTCCAGAAATGTGAGTCAATAGATTTCTGTTGTTTAAGCTATCCAACTTGTTACAGCTGCCCTAGGAAACTAATACAATGTTTTATGCAAAGAGGAACAAAAATACATACGCATATACACGTTTTGCAAAGTCCTACAACTGCCTATTTTCCTGTGGAGACGAACTATGTGGCACTTCTGTCAAATCCACATAGAATGTAATCTCCTCAAAGGAAGGGAACATTTCCTTGTTGATCTTTATTTTTTCTGCTACTGCTATCTCTAACAGTGGCTGGCACATCACAGCCCCTCAAAAAATATTTGTTGAGTGAAAAAATGTGTGCATGAACGAATGAATCTGCAGCATTGACTCTGTAGGGTTTTTAGATTCCATATCTTAACTTTTTTTTACAATTTTTACAATTTTTTTACAATTTTTTACAATTTTTACAATGTTGTGTTAATTTTTTTTACAAATTTTTACAATTTATACAATGTGTTAATTTCTGCTGTACAGCAGAGTGATTCAGTTATACATATATACACATTCTTTTAAAAATTCTTTTCCATTATGGTTTATCAGGATATTGAAGATAGTTCCCTGTGCTATACAATAGGACCTTATTTAACTTGACTTTCTAAAGCACAAAACGTAAGATCAATTTTTAAAAATACAGGTTTCCCTTGCTATCTGAAAGTAGAGTGTTCTGGTGAAAATTTACATAAGCTGAAATGGCATAAAGTGAAGAAGCAATTTACCCTAGGACACATCTTGCCAATAGATGCACAAAATTAATTGAGATAAAGCACAGATGCTCATAGACACAGTTCAAAGCTATGGCGGCTTGATGCCGAGATGCTGAGTATATTTTCCAGAGAAGGAGCTGAGTGCTACGATTCTCGCAGCTCTGGGTGTGTGCTGCTTCTATAAAGGCTTGTTGCAAAACAAAAACTGAATGTTATTTTCACTTTTTGCCTTTCTTATTTAAAGCAAAAATCCTCTTTGGATTTCTTTCAGTTAGCGAAAACTGGTTCTAATGTAGGTCTTTCGTAAAAGCGAAGTGGAATCAAAGTGAATTTTCGAAAAGCAGGGGACACCTGTATTATTGTTTAAAATTTATCTATTTTTATTTTAACAACCCTATAACCTGATGATAGTTACAAGGGCATTAGAAGGTCATATTGGAACATATTCTTTTTTTGCGGTACGCGGGCCCCTCACTGTTGTGGCCTCTCCCGTTGTGGAGCACAGGCTCCGGACACGCAGGCTCAGCGGCCATGGCCCACAGGCACAGCCGCTCCGCGGCATGTGGGATCTTCCCGGACAGGGGCACGAACCTGCGTCCCCGGCATCGGCAGGCGGACTCTCAACCACTTGCGCCACCAGGGAAACCCGGAACATATTCTTTTTTGAAAATAAAATAGGATATTGAGGGACTGAATTGTACGTGAAAGTTTTTTGCATGATAAAAAATGGTAGATTCAGAGAACATAAAACTACTCATTTTGTAGTCTCTGCTTTCTTTCCATTTAAAAGCCTATGAATTAGCATATGCTGTCAGGAATAGTGCCAATCCATTATTGCTGTATTCCTGAGTGTAGGTGGCTGGGAACTTTTTTACTTGAAAATGAAAAGCGGTTTTCAAAACCTCAGAAATGCTTCAGAAGGAGAGATCATGCCATGGAAACACATTAGCACAAATAATCTGCTGTGATAATTGATTCAGACTAACTGACCTTGAGCATAATGAACTTTTTGTTTCTTCACTATAAGCCTCTAAGTGAAATCAGGGTGAAATTATAATATAAAAGAGTTGCTCCAAAATATCTCTCCTAACAGGTGAAGTTTCTGTTGATTATCTGAATCATTCAATTTATGAAAGATGTATTACAGCATGTAGGATCATAGGACTCACCAGAGACCATTTTATAAAGGGAGAACTGACAGCCAGAGAGGTGAAACTACCTGCCCAGGGTCACACAGGTAATAGTAGGAGGACTGGCACCAGGACTCAGGTGTCTTAACTCCCAGTTAAATGCTCTTCCCACTGCACTATGTTGTTACTTTGAAAGAAATCTGCTTTAGCCAGGGATGGTGGATCATGGGTTTTCTGTCCAGGAAGCTAGAATTCTATCACTAACTCATGAATAATCCAAGTGACTGACAATTTTAATCTAAATTAAAATCATATAGATGATCTTTATGTGATTTAGGTGACTTTCAGGCATCAAAAAGTACAGACATTGAGGAATTAAGTCAAGCAGACCATCTAAGAGAGCTTGGAGGAGAAGAGATAGGGACACAAAAAAATAGCAGGGGGAGTGAGAACTTTGTAAGAGAAACAATAAACTAGACTTTTTTTTTTTTTTTTTTTAGGGGGTACGCGGGCCTCTCACTGTTGTGGCCTCTCCCGTTGCGGAGCACAGGCTCCGGACGTGCAGGCTCAGCGGCCATGGCTCACGGGCCCAGCCGCTCTGCGGCACGTGGGATCTTCCCGGACAGGGGCACGAACCCGCATCCCTTGCATCGGCAGGTGAACTCTCAACCACTGCGCCACCAGGGAAACCCTAAACTGGACTTTTAATAATTTAATCTTGGAATTTTATTTAAAACTGTGTGATTACTATATTTTCATATATTCAAGTCCCCAAATATTCCTTGTGTCATCCTGTCACCTTCATTTAAATCTTTAGTAAACCAAACAGAAGAACACACATGAATTGCTTAGAGAAAAGAGTAAGAGTGAGAAAATAAGGGCCTCTATAAAGGTCCTATTATGTGGCATGGAAAATGTTAGGTATTTTAACACATTTCCCATTTAATTCTCACAGACCTTCGAGCTATAAATTAAGATTTGCCTTGTTAGTGATGAAAAGGCTCACAACTGAGTGACAGATTTAGGATTGATATTCATCATAACAAATATTTACTGATCTGCTGAACACAGCCCATATATCAGACTTCTTACTAAAGCACTTTATATACATTTTCTTATTTAATTTTCACATCAACCTTATTAGAGACACTCATCACCCCAATTTTATAGAGGACATAACTGAGTCATAGGGAGGTAACTCCAGTTAGTAAATGGCATAGTCAAATCCAAAAATCTGTCTTAAGCCCTCTGTTTTTAGCCATTTTGCTACTTCAAGGTGTAGTGTTAGGGAATAAAACTTGAATAACACCTCACTCTCCTAATCCAGCTGGAACCTGCGATGTCATGTTGGGAACAAGGGAGAAGGGGGATTTATTCACTTTAGGAAGTGAAGGGAGTATTTAGAGAAGATCTTTAAGAAAAGGGTTTCTATACTTGACTGTAAAAATCCATAAAACTTTATAAACAAACATTTTGTAAATAGAATCTATGCTACAGTAAAAGAATTAACACAATTATAAGAAGAAGAAAAAAAAAGGAATTCCCTGGTGGTCAAGTGGTTAGGACTCGGTGCTTTCACTGCTGTGGGCCCAGGCTCAATCCCTGGTTGGGGAACTAAGATCCTGCAAGCCACTCGGTGCAGCCAAAAAACCAACCAACCAACCAAACCAAACCAAGCCAAACAAAAACCCCACCACAATTATTTACATGCAATACTGACATATTTGGCACTTACTGAAAATATATGTACAAAACACTTGGCTGAAAAAGAAATTTAAAATTAGAAAACTCGGAGCATTACTATCATGCACTTTGCAAATATCTCACAAGCACTTATGACACAGAGAGTGAAGAGCACCAGACTCCCTGGCAATATTTATGTAACTTTAATGTGCTTCCACAAGATTGTTGTAAAACCACCTGAACGTTGTCAAGAATAAAGTCAAATGCCATATTCCAAACTGAAAAAAAGAAAATGGTTTCTAAATAGGGTCCTAAAAGATAACTTCAGTTGGCAGAAGAGTAGGAAAAATGTAATCCAGGATGAGGGAACAGTAAGAACAAAGGCAATTGGAATTTTGGGGAAATGACATAGTAGAGGGAAATGAGACTGAAAACAGAGTTTGGGCCCAGGGCCAAGAGCCCTGTCCACCAGGATAACAAGTTCTGATTGTATCCCATAGGCAAGCAGGAACCACCTATTTTTGTTTATCAAAAGGAAGGAAATTAAGATATATGGGAGGTCTACTATGTATAGGCGCTTCATCTTGGCACTTTACATGTGAAATCTAATTTAATATAATACTCCATAAGGAAGGTAAAATTATTTTCATTTTATAGATAAGTAAATTGAGGTGTGAAGAGGTTAATTAACTTGCTTAGGTTACATAGGAAGCTAAGTTTTGAATTGTGATATATACTCATCTCAGATTCCATATGCTTTCTGCTATGCCTCTTCTGGTCTAACATGATAATTGGGTAGCCTGTGAAATACATATTGGGAAAGATGAGTGTGGTGGTAGGGAGACCAATTAGGTAGTTTTAAAAACCATTGTGTACAAAAGAAAAGGGAATCTGAACTTCAGTACTGGTAGTAGAAACACATATGTGGGATGGACTATAGGGGAATTGCATAGGCAAAACTCTTGAGATTGTGGAGGGTCCTGGTGAAATATGGCTATGGAGTCACGTATACCTGTCTTTGAACTCGGTCAAGTCACTGTCTTTGTAATCCTTACCTCTCTAAGCCCCAGTTGTTTCATTTGCAAAATATGAAGAATAAATGAGTTAATGAATGTCAAATGATTAGCTGAGTGCCTCACACAAAGTAAGTGCTCCATAACTATTAGCTATTTTGGGGAGGTAAGAGACAGGAAACCACGATGTCTTTGAGATTCTATTGCTAGTGTCTAGTACTAGTAGTTGAGATAAGGAGCTTAGGAGGATGTTGATAATTTAATGCTACTTTAACAATCTTCATCTCCTAGTCATTTTATAATGATTTAAAATTTTGCCCTGATACTAAAACTAAACAGAGATAATCCAAAAAAGAAAACTACAGAGAGCTATAACTCATTAATATAAATGCAAACATTCTTAACAAATATTAGCAAGTGGCATTAAGCAGTCAATAAAAAGAATTAAACTTCATGATTAAGTGGGGTTTATCCCAAATGCAAGGCTAGTTTCAATATTCCGGAATAGGTTGATGTGACCCACCATATTAATGGGCTAAAGAAGAAAAATCACATGATTATATGAATTGATGCAGAAAAACTATTTGACAAAATTCAACATCCATTCATGATAAAAGAAAAGTAAGATCAAGAGTAAGTTCCTTTCCTTGATAAAGAGCATCTATAAAAACCCTATAGCTAACATTACACTTAATGGTAAGAGACTCCTTTCTCTTAAGATCAGGGATAAGGCAAGGATGTCAGTTCTTACCACTTCTGCTCAACATAGTGCTGGAAGTTCCAGCCAGTGCAATAAGTCAAGAAAAGGAAGAACTAAAACTGTCAGTACTTAGATTACATTGGTTTAAGCAGAAAACCCCAAGGAATCTACAAAAACTCCTAGAACTAATAAATGAGCTAATCAAGGTTGCCTGCAAGTTAAACATACAAAGTCATTTCTATTTCTATATACTAGCAAAAGAATGTATGGATGTGAAAATTGGAAATTACAGTACTATTTACAATTGCTCAAAAAAGTGAAATACATGTTAGTCTAACAAAACCTATGTAGAACTTACATGCTGGAAACTACATGACTCATGAAAGAAATCAAAGAAGTTCTAAATAAAAGGAGAGACATAACATGTACATGGACTGAAAGACTCATTATAGTAAAAATGTCAGTTTTCCCCAAATAGATATATAGATTTAATGCACTTCCCAATAAAATTCCATCAAGATTTTTTTTGCAGATACAGACATGTTTATTCTAAAATTAATATGAAAAGATAAATGAACAGAAGTTATTTTGAAAAACATGAATATAGTGGGAGTAATCAATCTACCTAACTTCAATATAGCTACAAAAATCAAGACTGTGTTATTGGTGGAGGGATATACACTTAGGTCAATGCAATAGAATAGAGAACCCGGAAGTAGTAGACCCACACAAATATGCCCAACTGCTTTTTGACAAAGGTGCAAAACCTCAATAGGCTTTTCAGCAAATGATGCAGGAGCAATTGACATCCATAGGCAAAAAAAATGAACCTAGAACTAAGTTTCATACTTTATTCAAAAATTGACTCAAAATGGATCACAGACTTAAATGTAAGATGTAAAACTATAAAAATTTTAGTAAAAACATAGGTGAAAATCTTTGAGACCTAAGGCTAGACAAAGAGTTCTTAGACTTGGTACCAAAAGCATGATTCATAATAGGAAAATTAATAAATTAGACTTCATCAAAATTAAAACTTTTGCTCTGTGCAAATGCAGATTTTGATTCAGTAGGTCTGTGGTGGTCTGAGATTCTGCACTTAATAAAATTTCTCAGATGATGCTGAGGCTGCTGGTCCATGGACCACACATTAAGTAGCAAAGGACATACAATCTGTAGGGCTCCTTACAGTTCTAAAGTTACATGATTTCACAGGTGAATAGATTTTGTTATTTTATAATGTTAGCAGTTTAGAAAAGTAGAGAGAATTCAATATCAGTTGACAGAATAATAGAAAGCCCCTCCAAAGCTAATTTATAGATGAATAGGATGAGAAACAAACTGATATCTTTTCACATGCCTTTAATATATTCTAATATTTTATTCAAATGACACATATTTCAAATGATGAGCCATCCTGATGAAAAATGATTAAGTTTCAGCATGAATCTTCATTTTACATTGATCTTACGACCAAAACATAAGCTTCTGAAATGAATATATCATTGCATTTAAATTGCTCTATTTTTTATTTATGGAAATTGGTATTCTCATATTTTCAATTCATACTTTTGGGCTTTATCTGAGCCCATGAGCACAATCAGCACAGGCTATAAGAAATCCTGTGGGAATTTTCTTTTAATTTATTTATTTTTGGCTGTGTTGGGTCTTCATTGCGCAGGCTTTGGCAGTGAGCGGGGGTTACTCTTCGTTGCGGTGCGCTGGCTTCTCATTGCAGTGGCTTCTCTTGTTGCAGAGCATGGGCTCTAGGCACGTGGGCTTCAGTAGTTGTGGCACGCAGGCTCAGAAGTTGTGGCTCATGGGCTTAGTTGCTCCAGGGCATGTGGGATCTTCCCGGACCAGGGCTTGAACCCGTGTCCCCTACATTGGCAGGTGGATTCTTAACCACTGTGCCACCAGGAAGTCCCCTGTGGGAATTTTGAATTTAAGTGTGTAAAATTGTAGCTCTTGGGATTATTGGATAGGTTTTCCGTTCTCTGATCTAATAGAAACTAAATCTCTTGTAACTCTAAAAATGACATTTCAGTTTAGATCTGATATGTATCCAAATTTATTTCCATGTGAAATAAATGGAAATAAAGAATAAATAAATTTCTTCTTTATTTCCAGAAGAAACCAATTCTTTCTGTTTTTCTAACAAAATAGAGAATAAACTGTAACTTGAAAGAAAGCATGCATTGATTCTATTTGGAATATACAATTCTATCAGGAATAAACGAATCCTAAGAAGTGAAATCGTTTTTCTCATCTAAATGATAAACACCCATTCAATTGGGTGTTGTATCAGTTAGGGATACCCTACTAAAAATTGTTGCACAAATATCTTTTTTCATACTTCATGAACCTGAATTAGCTCAGGAATGAATGTATATTTTCATTTGTAAGACAGTTTCAAAGGATAAATACAGTGTTTTTGGTAAGATTACTATACTTCAGAAAAGGTGTTAAAATTCATGTTGATGGTGTTTATAAAAGTACAGAAGACAAAATGTTTTTATTAGACAGCATAATATAAGAAAAGGATAAAATCAAAAGAACACGGGCTTCCCTGGTGGCGCAGTGGTTGAGAGTCCACCTGCCAATGCAGGGGACATGGCTTCGTGCCCCGGTCCGGGAAGATCCCACATGCCGCAGAGCGGCTGGGGCCGCGGGGCCTGGGCCGCCGGGCCCGCCG
>NW_006799818.1:828914-854840 GCF_000442215.2 Lipotes vexillifer
GGACATGGCTTCGTGCCCCGGTCCGGGAAGATCCCACATGCCGCAGAGCGGCTGGGCCCGTGAGCCATGGCCGCTGAGCCTGCGTGTCCGGAGCCTGTGCTCCGCAACGGGAGAGGCCACAACAGTGAGAGGCCCGCGTACCGCAAAAAAAAAAAAAAAATCAAAACAACACAAGTCTATGGAGATAGTAGTTTAGGGGTATTCTGGGACAGGTGATGGTGATGGATTAAGAGTAAATGGGTAGGGACTTCCCTGGTGGCCCAGTGGTTAAGACTCCGCACTCCCAATGCAGGGGGCCAGGGTTCGATCCCCGGTTGGGGAACTGGATCCTGCATGCCACAACTAAAAGATCCCACACATGGCAGCAAAGATCCCGCCTGCCACAACTAAGACCTGGCACAGCCAAATAAATAAAAAATTTAAAATAATTAAAAAAAAAAGAATAAATGGCCACATGGGATCTAATTGGTGTGATGAAAATGTTCTAAAACAGATTTACTAGAAATCATTGAATGGTACACTTGAAATGAGAGAATTATATAATATGTAAAATGTTCCTCAATAAAGTTGTTTTTTAAAGAACATTTGACTGATATTCAGGAGACCCTGAAATACAGCACTTGTTCTGCCACTAAATAAATAGCCGTGTGACCCTAGACAAGTAGTGTATTCACTCTAGCCCTTTATTTCATTATCTATATAAAGAGGGGGTCAGGCAGATGACCCGCAAAGTATCTCTCATTTCTTCCATTTCAATATTCTTTGACTCTATTTTGGCAAAGTTAGCCTCAAAGAAAGCTCTTTGTTCCTTGAAAAATATCTAAGCAGGGATGCTCTTCTGAAAGAAATTGAAATATAAAAATTTCCTTTAAAAACTTGCTCCCAAAATTATGGATCCAAGCCCCTTCAAAGACCCCTCCCCTTTTTTACCAATAGGACATTGTTGCTGATGGAACATTTTTAATGCTTTCAAAATATATTAAATCTAAGCCACCATGTATTCTGTACAATGAAAATGTCTGTGGTGGGGAAATAAAATAGCAAGAAAGAAAGTGAAGGGCTTCCCTGGTGGCGCAGTGCTTGAGAGTCCGCCTGCCGATGCAGGAGACGCGGGGTCGTGCCCCGTTTCGGGAAGATCCCACATGCCGCGGAGCGGCGGGGCCCGTGAGCCATGGCCGCTGAGCCTGCGCGTCCGGAGCCTGTGCTCCGCAAATGGGAGAGGCCACAGCAGTGAGAGGCCCGCATAACGCAAGGAAAAAAAAAAAAAAAAAAAAAGAAAGTGAAGAAGATTATAAACCACTGTTTAGAAAGAAACCTGTAAGGAGAGTTTCATGACACTTATATAGTTCTAATTTAAATCTGCAATCATAGGAAATATTTATTGAACACTAGATATAGTCAAAAGACCATGTAGAACCCTGCATATATGAGTATATATGGGGTTTGTGTATGTGTATATTATATATGTGTGTATAATAATTTATAGCTAACTTTTTCCTGATGATAAAAATAATACATTACTGTAGATTTTTGCAATTACAATAATATCTGAAGAATATGGACCAAACAGTCCTTAGGTTATAGCAAATTAAGGATGACTTCCATGTGACTATAGTTTTAAGAATTTTAATCCTTTTGTAAAAGAATCATTCAACTCTATACAGCCTATGTGGATAGCATGAGTTATTTAAACTAATGGGATTTTCTCCTAATTTTTTGCAAAATTTTTTTTTGCAAACAGTGGTGAAATTCTCTGGAAACATTTTTTATACTTCTTGTCTAGAAAATCATTTGATAAATCTAATATTTATACCTTAAAAAAAGACAGTACATGCCATCAGACTCCATTCTCCAGAATTCCCTTCCTTGTATGCTTCCAGGTTAGAATTGGCCAAGACAGGGCTTGCTCAATATTTGGAAGGTAGGAACAAGGTAGTGGTCATAACCACCTGGAACTATTTTCACAGGCAGGCATAGAGACAGAAGAAGAGATACGTGGCAGGGGCCACCATGTCATCTCACTCTCCTGCCCCACATCTAGCTTTGCTTACTGACTCCTGGCAGTGTTGACCAGCAGTGGCTCAGATCAACCCTTAGGTGCTTGGCTATGGATCCACAGAGGTTGTGGTTTATTCACAGGCAACAGTTTTTCATAGACCTCTACACAGATTCCCCCTTCATGTTCCTACTTTGGGACTAGACATATGTGGCTTCTTAAATTGACTAATTGGTAACTTCACATCTGGCCCTCCAACTTCTCTTCTAGACTCTTCTCTTCCCTAGATTTACCACAGTTCTAAATAAGTCTCTTATCCCATAACATAGTGCTTTTGCTCCCCTGACTAAACCTTAGCTGACCAAAATCCTATTCAATGGAAGAGAAGCCCCAACCTTAAGAGTAAAAAAATGAGATTATTTTTAATTAACTCAAAAACCCAACTATGCTTATGGATGAAGGTGTTGGAATGTAGTCCAATCACAGAATCTCTCTCATCCAGTAATAACATGAGGAAAAATAACAGCCATGTGTTCAAGCAACAACGAAATAAAGGGCTCAGCCTCATGTACAGTAGTGGCTACAAAAAGAAACAAAGGAGTCACCCACTTCCAAAAGCAGTTGTACAGAAAGAAGATGACTTAATATCCTGATAACTCTGGCTATAAATTTTATTTTGGCAAGAAGTGGTTTGAAAAGTGGTTCTCAAAATGAGGGGTTCTGTACAGTTAAAACTATTTTCATAATGATACGAAAGCTTTATTTGCCATTTTCACTGTGTTGGCATGTTCACTGCTGGTGCAAAAGCAATGATAGGTAAAACTGCTGGCACTTTAACATGTTTCATGACAGTCAACACCAAATATACCAGTAGGCATTGTATCTTCCACCACTGTACATGCATGTGCATGCGTGCACACACACACACACACACACACACACACACACACACTCCAGTTTCACTTAAGAATGTCATTGATGAAGGTGAGTAGCATTATTACCCCCATTTTACAGATGAGTTAACTGAGTTGCAGAGATGTTAAGTGTCTTTTTCAAGGTCAAACACATATTAAGTGATAGAAATGAGATTCCAATTTGGGCAGTATTGTTCCAGAAAAAAAAATCATTTATTTTAATCAATTATTCGATCCAATTCATTCATTTACTGTATTTTTATTGAGTACCTACTATAAGCCAGACACTATTCCAGGGACTGGGGGTATGAAATGATTTTCCATCCATCCATCCATCCATCCATCCATCCATCCATCCCTCCCTCCATCATCCATCCATCCCTCTCTCTATATATATGTGCACAGAGAGCTATGGTTCTTCCTGGGTGGTATAATTTTAGGTTAATTTCTCTCTTCTTTGTACTTTTCTGTATTGCTTGAATTTTTAAAATAGTGAGCATGTGTTATTTTTTATTAAAACAATAGTCATTATTCTTAAGATAAAACCTAATGTGACTCGTTTCTCTTTTGAAGGAAATAGAAAGTAAATTTTCAAATCTTAAACTCAAAGGGGTATGAAAAGACTGCTTCGTTCTTTCTTCTCACTACATACAAAGCAAAAGAACATGACATGTGGAAATTGTTTTCTCAGACTGATTTAGAAGTCAAGGTCTCCAAAATCTTTCCGTCCCACACAACAAATACTAAAGCAATTCTTTTTAAAAACATTACAAAGTTTCTTTAGAAAAAATTAGCTAAAAGTCTTAGTGATATTATTTGATCTCAAAGAAGGAGAATGCTAATGATACAGTTATACATCACCCATATGAACACTCTTCAGAAATTAACCACTTGCCTTCAGAGGAAATGAGTCCTGTGGAAGTGAAAATGCCATATCTGACTAGTCCTTTTATTTCTGGGAGGAGAATAATATACACATATAAAACAACATTAGGAATAGATTAAAGTCTTTGTCCTAATAAAATCTACATGTTTGTAACATGCCTGATAGTGCATTTTTAATTGATGGAATTACTCAGATACTTAAATTTAAACTTTTCCTGGATTTTGGTTTTAATTCATGTAAATCATTTGTGTAGTAGATGATAGGACAACCATATGCACAAATGCATGCTTTTAACTTCACAGGGTGAAAATTGGTGATGCTTCAGTCTTTTTTTAAAAATTTGGGCCAATGCATAGTGTTTCTTCTCTCTTCCCTATCAGTTAAGGTTTCAGAATAAGTTGGCAGTCCTATCCTAATGTGGCAGTCCTAGAAATCTGCAATAGACCATCTAGGTTCTTAGAACTATTGATTCTCTGTATTATAAAAGTGTTTGAAGAAAATTTAATCCACTGATTGAGACTATTTATTCTTCAGTGAGTCGGGCCTTTGACCTGGCTTCTTCAGTTCTTTAGAACAGTTGTTTCCAAATGTCATTTTTAGATTGGTGCTGAACTGACTCCATAAGAGTCACCAGCAGAGTCTGTTAAGAATACAGATTTTTGGCCTCACTGTGGGAGAGCCTAACTCAGTAGGTTTATAACTGGAACCAAGAATTCATATTTGTAAAGAGCTCTCCAAATGATTCCTACATATAGCCAGGGTTGGGACCCACTAACTTAGAAGACACAAGAAAATGAAGATGGAGCTGTGATGTCACACAGAGTAAATAATTTCCTGGTTAATTTACTGAACACTTCAGAAAAGGACATTAAGAAATATCTTGCAAAGCAGAAACTAACACACCTTTGTAAAGCAATTATACCTCAATAAAGATGTTAAAAAAAAAAAAAGAAATATCTTGCTATAAGCCCCTATTCACTGATTTCCAAGCTTTAGTCAGAATGACAAATAAAAAAGCAAATGGGCATTTGCATTGGCTGGGACACGTAAAAACTATTAAGGAGGAGACAGATATATCATAAATTTAAAGTTCCAGGGCCACTCACAAGCATGGGCTACTCTGAAAACTGATTACTGTTGGAAGCTGTAGCGTCCTGAGTGGGGAGGGGAAACGAAGTTACAACCAGAAAGCATTTCTAGGTGAGTGTACCTGGGAAATGGCCTAACAAGATCTCAGTAAAAAGACACCTGAATCTCCAGGGCACCAATACATTTGTTATGATTTCTTCTCTTGTTCTAAATAAATATTCATTTTCATACCTTATTTTGTATTCATGATTTGTATACTTTATTATTATTTTTTATTTTATTTTTTTTTTCCTTGGCCGCACTGCGTGTAATGCAGGATCTTAGTTCCCTGACCAGGGATCGAACCTGCACTGGAACTGAAGAGTCCTAACCACTGGACCACCAGGATATTTTTGATGATTTGTATACTTTAAAAAAAAAGATATCTCCCCCAAAGATGTAATGTTCAGTTTCCACATAACCTGTATACATACCTGTCTTAAGGGTCAGTAGTAAGAAATCATAGTATGAATATCAGGCTTATTTAGAGACACACCACTGGTGAAGCATGAGACATGAGATCACATAATAGTATACAGTACTAGGTAATCTTTGAAGAATCCTCTGAGAGGGAATCCTTGACTAGAGGGTTCAAAGTTCTGGTCGAAAGAAAAAGCATGACATATTCAAGAAGTAAAATTATTAATAGTTAGAAAACCTGGAGCAAAGACTTTAAGAGGAGAGATGAAACCACAGGAATCAATCACTTAAGCCACAATAAAAACTTTCAACCCTGTCCTGAATGATAAAGGAACCACAAAGTGTTCTAAACAAGGGGTTGATGTGATGAAAATGGCATTTTTGCAAATTTATTCTGGACTGTGGTCTGTAAAATAGACTGGAAGTGTTCACACTGAGAGACAGAAGGACCAGCAAAGAGGCAATTGAGAGAGAAAGAATGGTGATTTAAATTAGGGGAGAAACAATGGCTATGGTGAGTCATGAGAATAGCAAGATATTTTTAAGATGTAGGATTGGTGACTGATTTGATGTGAGTTGTGACAGAGAAAGAGAAATCAAGGAGGTTGACCAAGTATCTGGCGTAGGCAACTGGATGGGCGGTAGTGTGATTGCCAGAGAAAGGGAACACAGAGGAGAAGCAAGTTTGGAGACATGGGATAGAGGGGTCAGGAGAAGATTAAGAGTTCAGTGTTGGAAAGCTGGAATTGAGATGACTGATGGGTGTCCAAATGGAGAAACTCGGCAGGAGGTTGGATATTGCGGCTTGGGGTTCGGGAGAGATTTGATCTGAAATATACATTTGTATATATATTTGAGATGAAACTGAATCAGGAGAGTGTGTGAAATGAGAGGAGGATCCTGAAGAACACCAACATTTAAGGAATGGGCAGAGATAGGGGAGATCATAAAGGGGTCCGTGAAGGAGTAAGCAAAAGAGTTAGGAGAATAATCAGAAAAGTAAAATGCAATGGAATCCAAGGAAAGAGTAGAAGAAAGATAACAGTGTCAAATGCTACTGAGATATCAGGTAGGATAAAGACTGAAAAGTCCATTGATCCCTGGACAGGTAGGGAATACGAGACGGCGAGTCAAGCTACCACAAATGGAGTCGATGCAAAGATGCACATATATACTCTTTTCTCTCAGGGCCCAACATGGGGCCTGATGAAACCCATGTTGAGAAGCCCTTGGGAAATTTTAAAGGAAGTCCATGAAACTTCATCACTAATTGCCAAATACTTTAATCAAATAACCTGGTTTTGTCTGACAGTTCCAGTTTATAAAATCCATTCTTGTCATATGTGTTTATAGTAGTCAGAATTTGTAGTAAGATTTTTTTGTTGGTTGTTGGAAATATGGTCACTGTATATTTTTAGGAATAGAGATAATGAGAACAAGAGATGCAGTTTATCCTGCTTTCCACCTTCTTGTATACTGAAAGCCTAAAGAGAAGGCACACAGTTTGGTTCCAGAATTCTGAACCTTTCCTGCTTCCCTCAGGACTCTTTTTTCAAGAATCTACATGTCAACCTTTCTGCACCAGTATGATGCATGGGATTTTAGGTAACAAAAATGTGCTGCAAAGAGAAGTAGATGATTATTCATTGCTACATTCTCAGTGCCTAGCACATAATAGGCCCTAAATAAATATGTATCAAATGAATGAAAGGAAAATGTAGGAAGCAATTTTAATCTTTATGACTAATAGAAAAGTGGGGAAAAGAACTGCTACAGGAAATATCTTTTGCATGCTTAGAGTTGTCTGACCAGTTTTTTAAAAAATTATGAACTCTTTGAGAGCTAGACCACATATCTAAAGTGGCTCACACAAGTCTTAACATTTTCCAAGAGCCCCCAAATGGCAAGTGGTTGAGGGCAAGAGCTCTAGTCTGTCACAATATCCAGGAATAAAGGGGTGTTCCAGACTCAAACCAGGCTCGGTCAAAATGCCCCAAAATGAATATCCCAATATTTTTAGTAGCAAAGGGGAGGCACACAGACATGTCAAATCTGGGTTAGTGTATATAGCTCAGGGGTCATGTTTTAGTAGAAGAAACCATTCTCGGCAAGTCTTAGAAAGCAAGGAAAGATTGGAAAGCAGTTGACTGTTGGCCCATCTCTTGCTTTTTTTTTTTTTTTTTTTTTTTTTTTTTTTGCAGTACGCAGGCCTCTCACTGTTGTGGCCTCTCCTGTTGCGGAGCACAGGCTCCGGACGCACAGGCTCAGCGGCCATGGCTCACAGGCCCAGCCGCTCCGCGGCATGTGGGATCTTCCCGGACCGGGGCACGAACCCGCGTCCCCTGCATCGGCAGGCGGACTCCCAACCACTGCGCCACCAGGGAAGCCCCCATCTCTTGCTTTTTTGATAGTATCATTGGAGATGCAGACTTTGGTCCTTAGAGAAACTCTTGAAATGGGCTAAGCAAACTTACCAGCATTTCCAACAGCCCACCATCCTTTCTAACAGAATGCTATTGCAGAGTTGCTTAATAGACTTGTTCTCTCTGGTTAGCCTCTCAAGTCTTACATGATGTGGTACAGTTTGAACAAAGAGAACTATTTAGGACTAGCTCTATAGCAGCTTTTGACAGAGGTTTGTTTCTAAAAATTCTAATATCCTATGCTCCTTAGGAAATATTCAATATGAAATTTTAATCCAAATATTCACCCAAGAGCCACTTTTTAATATTGCTTTCTTCCTTTCCTTTTCCTGGTAGAGGTACACTATTTAATATGCAATTTTATTTGTGTTAAGTAGGAAACATTCCCTTAAAACATTTAAAATGGTTTGAGAACATTTTGTCCTCAATAGTTCCATGCCAAAATATTACATTGTGTAAATATTTTATTTTTTCGAATGACCTGCATCTTTTTAAGTTTTTTTCTCCCCAGTGAACTCTCTTCAATACCATCATCAAAGCTTACCACAGGGCATCTTTGTTGGTATTAAATCTGTATAAATTCCTGTCCAAAATACCTTTAGGCTATTTTGTCTACTTGAAACTAGAACAGTATTTTCACCAGAGGACTAGATGTGCCAGACTGTTAATTTTTAACATGCTGAATAGATCCTAATACTGAAAGTTATGAATCAAATTATATTTTCTCATAACTCATAATCCATAGTGGCAGTCTAAAAAGTCATAAAAGGAGTTATACTGAAGTTGGGTGTATGTTCATATCCCTGATTATGAAAAGTATATAACAATTTCCTTATTTTTATCATTTGCTCATTAATTACTCAAACTTTAGTTGCTGGAAGAGGCATTTTTCACAATGCCCATCTCATTGTTTACAAAGAAGTCTTAGAGTCAGGCCTTCGATTTTCTTAAGACTCATTTCCTCCGCTACAACTAAAGTTTCTAAAGATGCATCTATAGTAGCTTTGTTCTTTCACAAACCAATTCTTTCTGTTCAAGTTGTTCCTCCTTATATACATTATACATGTCAGGATGAAGCAATGTGTATAAAGAGATTAGTTATTGGGGTTAAATTCAAAGTTCTACCAGGAAGTCAAATAACCAATGTGTGTGTATTCACATTGTATGTATGTATCTTATACTTTTCCCCAATTACTAATATGAAACAAATGCTATTTTGGAGGAGTGCATAACAAATTCATATAATGTGCCCACACATTTCATGGTTTGTCTTAAGGAACCAGGAGGAAAACAGCAGTATACACTTCGAGCATTCCTGTTTTAGAGAGCTTTATGTAAAAATAGGCAAGGCAACAAGGCCATTGTAATAGAAATGGAAGATAACTGCAAAACATTCCCTCTCTGTCAATGATCTAGAGAGACTTTTCAGCTCAGTGGTCAAGAGGTTGGGCTTGGGAGTCATATCTCGGCTCTACCACTTTAGATATGGGTAACATTAAGCGACTTCCCTGTGCCTCCGTCTCCTTTAACATATTACAGGGATTACAATAATGCTTATTTCATAGGGCTATTTTGAGAATTAAATGAAGTAAGGTGAGAAGTAAATAAAACAGATGTGTAAAGCATTGTAGAAGAGGGTATGTTTCAAGAAGTGTTTATTATTGTAAGCCCTAAGCACCAGTACTCCTGAATTTTAAAACAGAAGATAATAATAAAATACACAGGGTAAATGGGGGTGGTAAATTGTGGCAGGAATTTAGAAATTAAAAAGATGTAAATTGGCAGTGGAACATAATTTTTTTTTTTTTTTTTTTTTTGCGATACACGGGCCTCTCACTGCTGTGGCCTCTCCCGTTGCGGAGCACAGGCTCCGGACGCGCAGGCCTAGCGGCCATGGCTCACGGGACCAGCCACTCCATGGTATGTGGGATCTTCGCGGACCGGGGCACGAACCCGTGTCCCCTGCATCGGCAGGCGGACTCTCAACCACTGCGCCACCAATGAAGCCCTGGAACATAATTTTAAAGTGAGTGGGAAGAGAATATGTTGTATCATTACTTAATGAATATTCAATAGTATGGCCCTTGAGCAAGAATAAGGTCTTAAAAGAAAAGAAAGATTTTAGGCAAAGGATGTTTTGGTTTTAAATCTGTAAAGCATATCTGTGTAAGCCAATATGAACAGTGTGCTCTGGGCTAGAACATCTTCTTGCTCTGCAATTATTACTTTCTTTCAAATATTCTTTATTAAGGTATAATTTACATACCGCTAAACTCACCCATTGTAAATGTACCATGCAACGATTTCTAGTAAATTGAGTTGGGCAACCATCACCACAGTTTAGTTTTAGAACATTTTCATCACTCCACCCCAAAAATCTTTCCTCATGCCCATTTGCAGGTAATCCCTATTCTGGCTTTCAGTCCGTGGCAACCACCAATCTGCTTTCTGTATACATAGATTTAAATCTCATGGGCATTCCATATAAATGGAATCATACAATATATAGTCTTTCAGGTCTGGCTTCTCTCACTTTGCATAGTGTTTTTGAATTGGTTTCATGTGGTAGTATGTATTGGTAGTTGATTCCTTTTCATTGCTGAATAGAATCCCTGTTTTGTAGGGGTATACCACACCTTTTATCCATTCTCTACTTGATGGACATTTGGATTGCTTGCAATTTGGGGCTATTATAAATAGTGCTGCTATAAACATTCAAGTACATGTCTTTGGGCATATGTTTTCATTTCTCTTGTGGATAATCCTAGGAGTGCTGGATTGTATAAGTTTAAGTTTTCCTTTTTTTGGAACCACCAAACTTTTTTCCAAAGTGGGTATACAATTTTACATTCTTACCAGCAATGTGGAATGCTCCAGTTTCTTTACATCCTTGTCAACATTTATTACTGTATTTTTAAAACTGCAGCCATTTTAGTGAGTGTGTAGTGGTATCTGATTGTGCCTTTAATTTGCATTTCTCTATGATATTAAGGATCTTTGCTTATTAATCATTCTGTATCTTCTTTGGTTAGGTATCTTTTCAAATATGCTCATTTTAAAAACCGAGTTGTTTTTCTTCTTATAATTGCTTGTAAGAGTTCTTTATATATCATAGATAAACATTTCTTTATCAGAAGTATAATTTGCAGGTATTTTCACCCAGTCTGTGGCTGTTTTATTAATTTTCTTAATCATGTCTTTTGGAGCACACAGTTATTTATTTACTTTCTTTTATAAATTAAAGCTATTTATTTATTTATTTTCATGTTCAACTTTATCAGTTTGTTCTTTAATGGATTATGCCTTTGATGTCATATCTAAGAATTCTTTGCCTAATCCAAGGTTATAAGGATTTTTTTCCTTGTGTTTTCCTTCACAAGTAAAGTTCTTGCATTTATATTTTTGACCTATTTTGAGTTAACTTTTGTATATGGTGTAAAGTAAGGGTCTAAGTTCTTCTTCTTTTTTTAGCATATTGATATCCAATTGTCAGCACGATTTGTTAAAAAGTCTATCGTTTACCCATTGAATTGTTTGGTTTCTTTGTCAAAAATCAATTGTCCATTAATGTAAGGATTTTTTTTTTTTCTGGACTCTCAATTCTGTTTCATTTCTCTATATTTTTATCCTTATGCTGGTACCACACTGTATTGATTACTGTGCCTTTATAGGAAGTTTTGAAATCAGGTAGTCTATGACCTACAACTCTGTTGTTCTTCCTTTTGTGCTGCTATCATAGCATCTTTTACATTTAAAAAATAGAAGATGTGGGCTTCTCTGGTGGCGCAGTGGTTGAGAGTCCACCTGCCGATGCAGGAGACATGGGTTCGTGCCCCAGTTGGGGAAGATCCCACATGCCGTGGAGCAGCTGGGCCCGTGAGCCATGGCCGCTGAGCCTGTGTGTCCGGAGCCTGTGCTCCGCAATGGGAGAGGCCACAACAGTGAGAGGCCCGCATACCGCAAAAAAAAAAAAAAAAGAAGAAGATGTAAGTGCTGGGGCATGTGTGTGTGTTTTCTGTTCATCTTTTTGGTCGAAACACTCAAACCAAAAAACAACAAAATATCCCCAACCTTCTTATATATTCTAGAAAATCAAAGGTTTAGGATTGTGTGGTAAATGAATATAAATGTTTTTATTTTGGCACACAGTTTTTACATTAGCTAGTACTTGTTCATTACCTCTGCTAAAGAGTGTGTTTTCCTATTGGTTAAACTTGTAAGCATGAATGACTTGCAGTTCCTTATGAAACTGAACTTTTATTCTGAAAGTCTACTTCCAGGGAGTTAACTGCATGCATTATTTTGTACGAGAGAAACCCAAATAATTATTGCAAAATCATTGGTGGAAAGATTTTTCTACCATTTAAACTGATGCCCATTTCCCCAAGCTCCTGCTGTTGCCACAGTCATTTAACACAAATAGGGAACAAAACAAAATAAAATTAAGTAAGCAGGAAAGTTGTCCTTTTTGCAAGAGAATTGCTTCTACACTATTTATTCCTACATATATGTGATTGCATCAAATTATTTATTTACATGATTTATAGATATAAAATGATATTATTCCATATAAGGCCCCATTTAAACTCCGTTTTACATGAAAAATTGAGATTATTATGACACATTCTTTGACTTAACTATTGAGCTCTCCACCTCTCATCCCAGAGTTCCATCTACATACAGTGCTGTGCTCAGTTTACTGTTATGGGATCACACATGAGCATAGTACTGCTCTCACAGGATGGAAATATTAAAGCATGAATAACTCAAAAGATAACTCATAAAGATAGTGATTTTATTATCTAGATGCCTAACTTCATTATTAACAAGTGTGTCCAAGGAATCATGACAAATCCATTTTCTGAATCTTCTAAAAGCATTTTGTGATTCTCTTTGTACCTAATTTAACTAAAATTGTAGAGACAGTTGCTCATTAATGATAAACATTTACACTGATGAGAATCATTGGGTCTTATTATGGCTGAGAAAAATAGAGGTCATTCCTTCATCAGGTGCTTCTTCAAATAAGCTCTTTTATTCTGCAAATAGCCCTTTAAACCTCCCCAGATTAATTTCTCTCTTTCCCATCCTTTTTTTAGAAATGACTATGTTTCAAATTTAATATTTAGACTAATAATTAACACTAATTATTTCAAGGTCAAAATTGTTGTACCTAAGTAAATTAAATCCAAACTGCCAATATCCAATTCTGTAAAAGCACTTAAGGGTTAGATTATTCATACAGAGTTAAAAAAGAAAAGCCTGTTAGCTTAACTACCTGCCATTAGGCCGTGTGTCCAAATAAATGCCAAGCAAACTCAAGCCCACCATATACTGAGCTAAGCCAATGTCAGATGCAGGATTTTAAAAGTAGGAACATGAAAGCTAATAGCCAAGCCCCAGGGGCAGAAAAAGCAGGAGGAAAATTCCTACAGCTATTTTACTTTTTGTATCTAGCAGATATTGTGCTCTAAACCAGTGATTCCCAAGTCTAGAGAGTCGTCAGCATTTCTTCAGGAAAATTTTAAAAGATACAAATACCAGGAATCCACACTCAGAAATGTTTATTTAATTAGTCTAGGTGGGGACTAGGTAATTCTAATGTGCACTCAGGTTTAAGAATCACTGTTCTCAACAAAACCTCAAAAAGGCAGCTAAGTGCGACATCGTGACAGATGCAAGTGAGATTTTTTTTTCCTGGTTAAAATATATTGAAAACAACATGGATGCCCTTGGGAGACGGTCACTGCAGACTATCAAGCTGCATTCACTAGACCTCAAAGATGTTTGCTATTCACGTGAGCTTGTCTCTTCCATTCATGTTGCCACTGACAGGAAGTAATCTGAAGATTTGTTCTTGTTCCTCATCGTATACTTGCTTGTCAGATAACTGTATATTATAAATGCTGCAGATCAACAACCACTACACCATTTTGATTTGAGAAATCAAGATTTTTCAGGTAGCATTTTTCAAGAGTGCCAACAAAATAAGGTTTTACTGTTTGAATTGTTGTATTTTTAAATTAATTCAGTTCTGTTGGTCTCCAAATATTTAGGGTTTCGTTTTCCGTACAATGATAGTTTTTAAGTGTTCCCTACCATACCAGAAATGTCTAGTTGCTTTAATATTTTTAAAATAAAGTCATTATTTTGGTGGTGGTGGGAGTGAGAAGCTTCAAGATTAAAACAGACTTTAAGATATTTTATGTGGAACTAACAGCTAAGATCTAATTGGAGAAATAAAGGTAATGGTTTGAAGTCCTCTTATGCAAGAGCATGGAAGTCATATGTTGTTAAGTCATAGCACTCAAAATTGAATTGGTGATATGCACTAATCTTTAAAAGATGTGATTACTTTCTAGCACAAGTTTCTTAGAAATATGCATTTGTCTTTAGAAGAGAGTAAGAGGTAATATTCTCAACCTAAATGAGTCCAACTGATGCTAAAATTACCTATTTTGCTGCCCAACTACTTCTATCATCTCCAAACAATAAGACATCTTCCAACAGAAGTTATTCTGCTAAAAGTCAAAGTTTTTTTTCAACATAGGGAGTTGAAATTTCCCTGTGGGCTTCAAGGTTTCTTATAACTCTGGCATTACTATGAGAGAATAGGAAACATTTAAAAACTGCTTGTTTGAAAGAAAAGAGGACAGGCCTTTGGATCTGTTATATCTTGAAATTTGACAGTGAGGCTGAGCAGGAGGGAGTTGAGAAGGAGAAGAGAAGGAGTTGAGCCCACTGGTGAGACAAAATAGCCAGCAAAAACATTTCAGACATACGGGTAAATCCCACCTATTCAGGAAGTGACATTCATTTTCCCATCAACACCTGGTGCCAGATGTAGCAGAGTTCAGCCAGGGGTGGGTGGTGAAGGGAATACTCAGAAATCCAGGAAGGTACAGGAGACTGTCCACGGAAGCATGGATGCAGCACCCCGGTGAATCTAGATCCCTTTACCAAAAGTCATTTTGCAGAA
This sequence comes from Lipotes vexillifer, assembly GCF_000442215.2. Classification (NCBI taxonomy): domain Eukaryota; kingdom Metazoa; phylum Chordata; class Mammalia; order Artiodactyla; family Lipotidae; genus Lipotes; species Lipotes vexillifer. The sequence continues at coordinate 843,661 of NW_006799818.1, forward strand.
AGCCAACTTACTAAAAGGTCAATTTGTGAAATGACCATTTAATCAAATTTACCACTTATCAAAAGCTCAGACAGAGAAACAGTTTTCTTGAATAATTAATGTGTTTTACTCTAGCTATACTTTAAATAATATTCAATTTATTAAATGCTGAGGGTCATAGGATCATTAACTTTTCTTATGAGTGTGTTCATGAAGAATAATTTTATAAGGTGAATATTCATATTTAATATATTTATATATATATTTAATATATTCAAGAATATATTCTTGATCATATTCAAGTCAAATATATTTTCAAATATATTCTCAATAAGAATATATCCAAATTCATTTAATATTTTCAAAAAGAATGTTCCCTAAAACAAATTGTGAGTATGTTGATAAATTTATTAAATTCAGTGAATCAGTCATTCAGAAAATTGCTCTTTCAGGAAATTGATTTTTGGTGAATTGCTCTGTGGGCTGGATTGGGGGAGGATTAGGGCTGAGATGGGGGTGTCAAGGTCTGGAAAGAGCAGAAAATTGCTCTAGTATAGATCGTCATGAGGGTAGCCCAGGACACAGTGCCCATGCCCCATATCTGGTAAAGGGCTGCTATAATAAGCCTGGATGAATGGAGGCATTGGACCAGAGGATACTTATTTATAGCCTCAGATTGCTCTGAGAATAAATAGGCTGGACCTGCAGAAGATGAAATTAGTTGACCCAGCTTGGGAGAACTGGGGTAAGAGGAAACTCAGAAAACAGGCTTGGGGCTGAGAAGCTTTACTGAGCAGGCCACATTTAAACCATCTCAGGCCACACAGTCATCTCTGCTTTCTTTAAGTCATGGGTAGTCCCAAGGTAGGAGACAATTCAAGTAGGGTTTGGCTGAGGCTGCAGGAACCTACTTCTCTACAGATTTTTCTCCTTGAAAGGAAGCAGTATTTTCAATTCTTATTTTGTTTCAGTCCCTGGCAATGAATATGGAGCACAGTACTAGGCACGCCCAAAATAGGTTAAAAAATGCTTGTTGACTTGATATATCTGGACGCTTGAAAACTCACGTCAAATCATTTATGGCCTTTCTCATGACAAATTCTAATTTATGCTTTCTATGGCAAATTCCCTAGGAATCAGAATCTCATATTTCACAGGCATATGCTTGAAACACAGAGGTGTTACGGTTGTACCTTGACCTTTGAGGAAGAAAGTTACATACAGATACTGAATTGAAACCAAGCCCTCTGCACTTGAAAGTTCAGAGGAGATTTAGAAAATTGTGACAATTTAAAAGCTCGAGGCAGGCTTCCCTGGTGGTGCAGTGGTTGAGAGTCTGCCTGCTGATGCAGGGGACGCGGGTTCGAGCCCCGGTCCCACATGCTGCGGAGTGGCTAGGCCCGTGAGCCATGGCCGCTGAGCCTGCGTGTCTGGAGCCTGTGCTCCACAGTGGGAGAGGCCACAACAGTGAGAGGCCCGCGCACCGCTAAAAAAAAAAAAAAAAAAAAAGCTCGAGGCATCTTCCTGAAATCTCAGGTGAGATTTTATTTCTAGTAAACTGAACTTCAAAGAAGCAAAGTTATAAATAGCTATTACTAGTAAAGGTCTAGCCATTTTCTCATGTAGAAATATTTCCAGACTCTTTATTTATATAAAGTAGCTAGGAACAGCTCAAACCTAAAAAGATTTATTCAAAACCAAAGTCTGTTTGCCTCATCAGTAACTACCTCAAGGTATACAGCTCAGTAGTAGATACAAACATCTTCAATAAGAAATGCCAACTGAGGCGATTACATGGTTGCCATGGAAGCCTAAAATTTGGGCTTATATAACTGGGATAGAGAAAACCCTACTACACTGGAGAGAAGCTTTTTGAAGTGAAATGTGGGTACAGTGCAATTTATGAAAGAATTATAGACCATAGTATTCTAGGGCTGGAAAAGACCTGAGGTTACCTAGTTCCAATCTTTTCATTTTTCTCAAATGTCTCATTTTTCAGGTAAGAAAAAATGGCAAAGAGCCTGCCCAGTGTCACATAATCAGTCCCTGAGCCACAGATAAGAGTCCAAATTCTGTCCAGCAACAAGAAAGCCAACCAACATCCTGGGCTTGTGTGCCTTTATGTATAACTACTGTGTGTCAGGGTAGAGCTAACTTGGGGTTCACGGTCGGAATTCCATCATCAGTATGGCTATTCTTTCTGGCTACAGAATAACTATAGAACAGTTATTAGCACTTCTCCTAGGCAGAAGGGGATGATGTAGGAGACATGGCTGATTCTTCTTCACCTCTTCTCTCCTACCAACTTCTCTTATGGACTTCCCCTAAATGGACATGTAAGTAAGCTACAGCCTCGAATGCATATTATTTGTTTTGTGAGTATGGTTGTGTGTATGCCTGTGTTTCGAGAAATACTATTTCTTAAATGATATGAGTGTGTAGTGCATATCTAAGCTTATGGGTTGAATATGAGTCAGTCTATGTCTGAGGTCTTGGTGTTTAGATATTGTTAGGTAGATAAGTTATTTGCTGAAAAGAAACTTGAAGTATGCCTGCTATAGGGCAGGCAAGGATGATGAGTTTGGAGGTTATCTGACCTGGTTTTCATCCCCAATCCCTGGGGATCCTTTGGAGATGGAAAATCCAGAGTAGGAATTCATATATTTTTTGTACTGGTGGTGAGTACTAAGAAGCTTAAAACTCACAAGAGGAACTCTTACCATAGGCATGACACCCTTACCATAGGCATGACACTCACCCCTTGTGAGTGACTGCCTAGTCTTTTCATAGCTACTGGGGTGGGGGGAGTGAGTAGGACAAGAAGAGAGGTAAAAGAGAACCCTGGAGTCTGACATTCTGAGTATAATCTTGACCAGGTGCTCACCAGCTATGTGATTTTAGGGGAGCTCCTTTTTGGTTTGTTTGTTTACCATCAAGTCTACACATGGACTATATACCCTTAAGAACTGGTTGAGGGACAGACATAAATCCAAAGATCTCCAATGTGGTAATTTTCACAAATTTCTGTAACTTTCTGACTCTTTGGTATAGATAAGGGGAATGACTAATGGCTCATAACAAATATTAGTTAAATGAATACATGAATTAATACATATTTAATCAACATTAAACTCCTAGTATTTGAAAGATGCTTCATACTTTAGCTTGTTTCACCTCAATATGCTGTGAGGTGAATTTTTTTATCTCCCTTCACAGTTGAGGGAATTAAGGGTCAAACAGAGGTTGAAGAATGGTCATAAATCAGAACTAGAAAGTGCCAGCTTCAAGCTCCTGAGACCACAATTACAACTTACACAACTGCAAAGAACTAGACGTCGCTTCTTAAGACCCAAGAGTGCCCCCTCTGCTTTTGTTTGCACCAGTATAGGATCAGCATGACAAGTACCCCCCCAAAAGACTCAGACTTGACCTCAAGAGAATACTCTTTTGAGGGAGGAAGATGATGCTGTCTCATGGTGTGACTCTGTGATCACAGGAAAGGGCTGTTTGTACAGATGTTTTAAAAGAGATCAGATTTCCACAGTGGAGCCTGTATCCATCTCCCTAACTGAACAGGAAGCCCTTTGTAGTGTAATCCAGTTCCTTAAGGCAACATTCATCATATCTTCAGAAGAGACCACCTCTCACTCTTTGATTCCACCCAGGGACTTGCCTTAGAGAGACTGTGCATTCTGAATGGGCAAAATATCCCTGTGAAAGACGTTGCTGAAGAAAACACAAGATTAGGGACAAAAAAGAAACATAACCACTTCAGATTTAATCCTTGTAGAGCTGACACTAAGATTTGGTCATCTAAAAAACATTAATTTATATTTTTCTTGCAAAGACATTTATAATAAAGTTAGGAATGTCTAAATAGGAGAGTCAGTATTTTAAAAATATTATAATAATCTGTGTATTTTCTTTCTATTCATCCGGGAGAAATTCAGCTTTTCTCTTTTGGAAGAAGGGTTGAAGTGTATTTTTCTTCTCTTTTTCCCTTTAAAAGAAACATCCAAGAGACTCTCAGGATTACACTCACTAGATGTTAAATTTTAAAGTGCATAACTGAATATATATAAACAATACCTATCACTGCAATTTTTGAATAGAAATTTTGTACCAAAAAAAAAGTGGAAAGTTCTTGGACTTTTCATGCCTCTTTGGGTTGAAATATGCTCTCTTCCTCCCTCTCTTTCTGCAGGATGAACTATTATTCCTTTCAAAGCTCACAATGAAAGCTGTGATTATTTTAGTTCTCCCTTCAGCAGAATTAAGTGTGCCTGTAGCATTTTTGCCCAAACCACAGTAATCAATTTCTTGAAATATTGTCATTATCTGTGCCCTCCTCCCTTCCTTATCCCTGAGTTACTTGAGAGCAAGGGCTCTATCTTATTGTCTTTGAATATTAATACCTAAGCCCTGGGCTCAATGAATATTTTTTTCAAGTTTATTTTATTTATTTATTTATTTTTTGAGGTACGCGGGCCTCTCAGTGTTGTGGCCTCTTCCGTTGCGGAGCACATGCTCTGGACGCGCGGGCCCAGCGGCCATGGCTCACGGGCCTAGCCTCTCCGCGGCATGTGGGATCTTCCCCGACCGGGGCACGAACCCGTGTCCCCTGCATCGGCAGGCGGACTCTCAACCACTGCGCCACCAGGGAAGCCCTGAATATTTTTTGAGTGAACAATCTAGACCCAGTCGGAAGTACCGATATTCTCCCCATAAGGTCAAGATGCAGTGACCTGATATAAACTCAAACCTGAGTGGACCCAAGCATACATCAGATCTCATGTCTTCTTTAATTTTGGTAGAGTAGGAGTCAGTGAGCCTAAATTATTTCCCTAGTTCAATCATCTACTATCTCTGGATGTCTTATTAAACTTCAAAAAGCTATACCTTCTCCAACATGGGAATGGTGGAAAATACATAAGACGACATCTAGAGAACCAGAGTTTCTTATTAGCGAGTACATTATTATTGTCACATCAAGCAAGCTTCCGGCACTCTCCAGAGTGCTGAAAAATTTACCCCGAGAAGAAAAAACAACCTGGAAACATTTTCACTATACCTGTGCTTTCTATTACTAAATAGTACACATCCTGTGAACTCCTGTGGTATGACTCTAGAAAAAATGAAGCAAAAAATAAGACAAAGAGTGAAAAAAAATAAGCCTGAGCATTAGTTTTGTGGAGGACCAATGATTTTTTATAACTTGCCTCAAGAGGCAGAGGCTTTTAAAATAAAGAAATAATATTGTTTTGCCTATTTTGAGTTGGACGAAAGCATACTGATGTGTGAACCATACACAGTTTCTAATAACATGTACTTTTAAAAATGCAACTGGTTTTTTAGGTTGTTTTGAAAACTTATGTTTCAGTTAATAACTTATTTAGAAAATCCCAATGATCTATGTTACCTTACATTTTAGGTACATTTACATTTAGTTTTCCTCTTCTATAAAATGAGTTGTGGAAAACAGCAACATTCCAAAATCTATGGACTCTTATGAACTGTAATTTGTGGGCAAAGTACCAATTTGGAATCCAATTTTCCTTTTGTTTTTCCTGTGTTTTAACAGGACAATTTCAAACAACTTCTCTCTGTTTTTGTTCTTGTCTCTCTTTTTTCCCCCCATTTTCCCAATGTACTCTAAGCTTTTATTTCTGAGTTTTCTGAGTCTATAAGTACATGGGCTTCTAAGTATATGCTCTTACCTGAGGACTGACTAAGGAATGACTTTCTGGTACCTTGGAAGCGGCATTCAGAAAACATAACCATAGCAAGGCCTGTGGAGTTGACAGGCAGAAACAGGGCAGGCAGGCCATGATTCATTACTTACTCTATTGCCCTAACTTGACTCTAATCCACATGACCTGCAGGTTGACTATACTATCACAGAACCATATCATTCATGGCACAGACAGAGGGAGAGTAGAATTTTACCTCATGAATTGGCCACTGTTAGGAAAACCAGGACCACAGTTAAGCTAAACACTTCACAAATATAAATATGTATTCAAATAAAGTGAAGAAACCACTTTGTTTGTTTGAGGGCACTTCCTGGTGAGTGTGAGTGGGAATTAACACAGGAGAAGAGGAAGAACAAAAAGGTTACCTCAGGGTTTCAAGAAAAAGGTAACCACTTGTAGGAAAATCATTATGGAGTATTAAGCTCACACCAGGCACCATATAAGACTCTGGGAGACACAAAGATTCAATCACAATCTAGTGGAGATGGCAGACACATAATTACAAAAAAGCATCATGAAAGACAGGGTAGGTGCATTTAAAAAGGCACAGAGGAAAGAACAATCACTTATGCTGGGGACACAGTCCATCAAAACTTACTGAAGTCACCTGGGAGATGGGTCCAAATCATCTTCGGAAATGACCTTATCTCTTATGAGTCTTCCAGGTCAGAGATGAGCAAGGGAAACATGGGTCTTCTGGGATTAGTATATATGAAATCAAATGTTCTGTAGGCGTTTTAGTGCAGACTGAAGCCTCCTGAGTTTGGGTTGGCACTAATGTTGGATTGAAAATGGGTAGGATGAAATTTGAGGTCTGAAACTCTCTGATTTCTTCTTTACAACAAACTGATTTTGGCAGTAATAGATGAGGAAAAAATGCACTTCAGCTATTTAAATAAGCTTTAATACACAGAAGCTATAGAGCAGTTCCATCCAATAGAACTTTTTGCAATGACAGAAATGTTGACTTCATTCTCCAATGAAGTAGCCACTGGACACATGCAGTATTGAGCACTTGGAATGTGACTAGTGATACTGAGAAAATGATTTTTAAATTTTATCTAATTTTAATTAATGTAAGCTAAAGTTTAGCTACATTTGGCTAGTGGCTACATTACTAGACAGTGCATCTTCAGGGCATAGAAGACCTGTCCCAGAAAACTGAGATGAAAAGTCCAATTTAGATGAACAACTAAATTAACAAGTATGACTTACTCTAGAATACAATTGGAATAAAGTTTTAGATACTACAAGGCTTCTACCAAAACCTGAATGTTTTAAACATTCCAACTATATAGATATGCAGATATTCATTGATTAGCATTAACCAATCAGCTGCCAGATACCTTATGATAATTGTCTTCTAACTAGCATTCCAGCTCTCCAATAAGTAGTTTCTGTCTCCTAGTTATCATTCAAGCTGATTCCTCCCTTTTGGCTCTGTAAAAAGAGTACTTTCTTACAGATTGCACACAGGAAATATATTGTTTTAGATCAGTAAGTCTATAATTCATATATGTGAAAAGCTATAATGGGGAAGACATTTTAAAAGTTGGAATATTTTAGAGGAAAAGTGAGTGCTGGGATATTAACCTGCTAGGAAACTAAATCAGACTTGAAGATACTGACCTACAAAAGCAAATAAATAATACTCTTAAAGAACTGACTTGTTCTTGGGAGGTGGAAGAAAGCTTAGGAAGTAGATTTGGGGAAATATATTTAAAATCAGGTTGTTTAGTAATTTCTAGAGCAAGACTAAAACCATGGATACCTAAAAAATCATACACTCTGTCAAGTAAAGATAATGTTTTCCAAACCTTGATGAATACAGCGAAAAAAAAGAAAAAGAAAAAGAAAAAAATCACATATGGGAAAGCAGGAAATCATGTAAGAGTAATTTATTGATATGAAAACACAGACAGGGGCTTCAAAATATTTATTTAATATTTGAAAGTTGTATGTTTCTTGACTATTAATACTTTTCCTGATTCCTTAGACTCATATAGGGGCAGCAACTATTAAGAATTATAAACATGCTAATGTGTGTCCGGTTTTGAATCTAAATCTAGAGTACTTAGGTGGTTGGAAATCTGTAAGATTCTCACTGGAACATTTCATTCCAAGCAGGTATTTTTAAAATGTTGCCTAGATGAGCTTAAACTTATAAATTACATTTAAATTTTTTATTCAGATCAACTTCATTTCTTATACGGCAATCTTTGTTCAGTGAGAGACCAATGTAGCTATTGTCATTTTTATAAGTCAGATAACTTATAAAAATGACAATAGCTAAGAAATAAAGCCAAGCACCTAATTAATTGTCAAGAAATAGTGGAGCTCACGTTATTGGTTTCTGTTATTAAGGAATTTATATTTTTATGATATATCTAATGAAACAGTATTCTTAATTATAAATATATATGCTCAAATGTATATATGTATGTGTGTGTATATATATATATGTACATATTCTTTTATTTTGTGACTTTTAACTTACTATAATGGGAGGCTTAAAAACTTTTCTGTTTGTAATGAGTTGACTTTATTACTCTTCTTTTGCTTCAAAGTTTCCCTAAATCTAAAACTTCTTATGACTCAGTATAGGAGCTATCCATCTAAAGTAAATATTATATAATTTGAGAGGGTGTCTTACTCAGAGGGTTTAAAAATATAAATTATATCTGAAGGTGAAGAACATATCATGATTCTAAAAACAGAATTTCAAATAAAACTTGACATCAATAAAATATTTTTAGGAATATAAATATTAAGATTTAGATTATGTATATAAGGACTTTGTTGGAGCTAGAGATCTCTTCTCTCTTCCCCTTGTCTTGTTAACCCTTGTTCGATAATTTCCACCAGCCTGAGATAGGGAGGGAGAGAGGTAAAGAAAAATGAGAATGGTTTCTTCTGTCAATTAGTTCCTTATTTTAAAGAATATAGTTTTTAAAAAGATGTCTAAATATTGAACCAGAAGATATGGGCTTGTGTTTGAAGTGTCAATGTTAGCCTTGTAACTTGGGTATTTGAATCCTTCCCACTGTTCTGTAGATCCATTGGGAGTGGTGGGGGGAAGTAAGTGTTCATGAATTAGAGATCACATCTGAAATGGAAGCAAATCCAATTCTTATTATTCGGGAAAAGTTGAGAGTCATGTCAGGAAGACCAAATGCCTAAACTGGTTCTGGGGGAGATGCCTGGTAAAGGACAGACCCATGGGAAAACAGAGAAAGAATCAGATTCTAAGAAGGGATAGAGTCAGAAACGTTCATGCCAAGAGAAGGCAGGCAAGGAAGAAGGGGTCCAGGACAGCCAGCTTGGAGGGACTGTGGCTCATGTAATCAGACACTGGGTGTTGCTGCACATGTTTAATGTTGAGTCTTCTTAAAGAATGGAGTATGGTGTGCTGGAGCTGACTTTGTACTGACATGAAATTTTCAGCAATCTTGAGAGTCAGTTGCTAAAAATTAAATTATATAAACTTATAATAAGCTATATTATATTTAAAACAAAGATAATGAATACTCAAAATTCACCCTTCCTATTTATCTTATTACATTTTGTCATTATATATGCTCTTGAGATTATTTACATCTATTGTATCTGTACATTGGAAGTACTATATAATGTGCAGCTGCACATTTCTTCCTAACTCTGCATTCAGTGATATTACTTTGGTAATTTGAAATCAGCTATGGTGGGAGTATTTATACCATGGAAGTTAGCAAATACTACAAATTAGTACTTGATTTTTTTTTATTAATTCCCTAGACTTAAGAAAGTAGTGTAGAAAATATTAATACTACTATTAGAATTAAAGTGTGTCTTGTCCATAGTCATTACATGTGAAGAGCACAGAAAATTGAAAACTATTATCTGATTCAATAAAGGTTTTCTTATATCATTGGCAAACAAAAGACAATATGCCTTTGTTGTTTCACTTTCATCTTACTCATTAACGTATGAGAATGTTAACCAACATTCATATTAGAAATACATCTATTTGCCAATTGTAACTTGGCTGTGGATTTGAAATTTTGGCAAAAATCAGTGAAAGCATTTTGTGATAATCAAGGAACTATATGGAATTTACAATAAAGAGTAGTATCTTTTTAATATTATTTGTAAAAGGATTGTGTGCTACCTATTCTTTATATCAGTAAAATTTATAATAATCATATGTACTTACATACCTAGGTATATATTCACACCATTGGAATATTAATCTCATTTCAATTTACTTATCCCTCAAAGCAGATGAAAACATCTGTGACTGTCTAGGGGGAAGATAAAATTAGGCAATATATGTGAAAGTTCTTTATACATTGTGAAGTGCTATACAAATTCCAATTAAGATTATGATTAGGGAAGTTAAAGCACCCTTTTTTCTTTTCATCCAGATTTTCTCAAAGGCTTTAAAAGGAAAGAATCTTTCTTTACTCTATGAAACAAAGACTCACTGGGGAAGAAAGTTGCTTTATGGGTTTAAGTAAAGTTTTGTCAATTTTATCCATGTCTGATAGTTTTCTTGCTTATTTTTATGGTCTTTTGTCCTAAATTAAATATTAGACCATTTAGAATGGTTATTTCTATTTGTATCTGAATTGAAACCATTATAGTTTCCCAATATACACAAATGAGAACAGGAAGTTTTGGGTGTAATTTTAAAAAGAAGACAGGAAGAAAGAAGAAAGAAAGAAAGAAACAATAACCTTGAAATATCATGGGGAAATGAGGTAAGCAGAATATAGTTACTAAACCTGAAATTTGGCTGAAATGACAAGTTCTGAGGCCCAACATTTTCATTTATGATCTTGGATCTCAAAATAATTGTGTCTATTATTCAGCTTATCGATGTAGGAACTGACTCAGAGGAAGCAATGTCATTTGTTCAGTGACGCAGTTATTAGCACTTGATTGACTTGGCCAACTGAAGAATGACTGCATCAAGTCAACCCTGTTTAGTTTTCACCATTAAGGCATGAAGGCATTAAGGCATGAAATGATGTCTCATCTCATTTATAGAGCTGAACGTAATTCCAGTAAAAATAAGAGGTGGAGGACAGGATTAATTACAACTGGGGCAGTTTTTCTCATTATTTTATAACTTTGGTTTATAAAGTACAGACTAGTGGTGCTCAACCTAAGCTGCTTATTGGAATCAATAGTTTAAAAAATATTGAATACTAGGGGCTTCCCTGGTGGCGCAGTGGTTGAGAGTCCGCCTGCAGATGCAGGGGACATGGGTTTGTGTTGTGCTCTGGGAAGATCCCACATGCCACGGAGCGGCTGGGCCCGTGAGCCATGACCGCTGAGCCTGCGCGTCCGGAGCCTGTGCTCCGCAATGGGAGAGGCCACAACGGTGAAAGGCCTGCGTACCACAAAAAAAAAAAAAAAAAAAAAAAAAAAAAAACAAAAAAAAACGAAAAGCAGCCCACCCCCCCA
>NW_006799818.1:854870-859816 GCF_000442215.2 Lipotes vexillifer
AGAAAAAAAAAAAATATATATATATATATATATATATATATATATATATATATATATATATATAATACTAGAACCAACCAGCTGAGATCCTCATTTGGTTGGTTTGAAGTGGGGCCTGAGTATTGGTATTTCTTAAAAGCACTTCACATAATTTTAATGTCCAGATGGAGTTTAGAACCACTGGCTGGATTTAGGGTGTTTTTCTTTATTAGGTACTTCTCCAGAGATTAGGCTCATTAAACATATAACAAAGCTTGTATTCATAATGTGAATATCTTATCAAATATTCAGGCTATAATTTCCCACATTTATACAAAACTATGATTCTCATGTAAAAGTTAAGCTTAAGTAACATTAACAAGTGAATAAATGCTACTATAAAGTTAATATTTTTAGGATAAGAAAAGCAAGTTGTAACCTATCTTTTCCCATAAATGTTTAAAAATTGTCAATTATTATTTTGTGTAACAAACATCATCTTTATCCTTAGACTAGTTTTGGACTCCTCCTTTTTTTTCTTTTTTTTAATATTTATTTATTTTGGCTGTGTTGGGTCTTCGTTGCTGCGTGTGGGCTTTCTCTAGTTGTGGCGAGCGGGGGCTACTCTTCGTTGTGGTACGTGGGCTTCTCATTGCGGTGGCTTCTCTTGTTGCAGAGCACGAGCTCTAGATGTGCGGGCTCAGTAGTTGTGGCTCACAGGCTCTAGAGCACAGGATCAGTAGTTGTGGCACATGAGCTTAATTGCTCCAGGGCATGTGGGATCTTCCAGGACCATGGCTTGAACCCATGTCCTCTGCCTTGGCAGGTGGATTCTTAACCACTGCGCCACCAGGGAAGCTCCTGGACTCCTCCTTTCTATTCATTGCAGATCCTATCTTTAACTCAAATCCTTCCTGGAACTTGACTTGCCACATTGGAATAAAAATTCCCATAGAATGTTTCCAGAGTTGCTGGCAGCTTTCCTCTGGCCCAGAGATAGATGGTCCGTTTACCCAGGCAGGACTGTTAGAAGTATTTGAAGGTATCACCTGAAGTATCTTTGTGGCACTATTATTAAGGAGTCCTTGCCATTTGACACCCTGAGTTCTCTTTACCAGAGAGCAGGAAGATAACTCTTTTACAAACACCTAAGTCACCTCCACAATCCGGCTTGAAACACAAAATTGCTTTCACTGACATCTGTCCATTAATTCGACAGTATATTAGAGCCCATACTATATGACACACATACATATCCAAAGGTTTCTCTGCTTGATGCTTCTATATTATTATAATCATACATATGTGTAAATGGTTTCATGTATTTGAAATCATTTATATTATAATATTAAATCCTCATAATGGTCCTATGAGCTTACTAAGGGCCAGAGAGGTTACATTACTTGTCTTATACAATATTTCTTGTAATATATAGTGGTTGTGCCAATGGACAATCTAGGGGAAGGTCTTCATATCCTCCCCAATATTCTTCATTGATGCTCCCAAAGCCACTTCAATAAATTTGCTTTCCGATGGAAAACAGTGAGTTTACCACCACTTAACATAACCAGTGAGTTAAACACCACTTTAACATAAGTCCCTTCTACAAGACTGTCATTTTGATGCTGTATCTATATAAAAATCCTGGAGCCCCCCACGGTGATACAATACCATATTCTATTGAATTAGGTGACATCATTTCTGAGTGATTCCTCCCTCATTTATACTGCAATGAAACAGAAGTTGTAAAACCTTCCTAAGTTCTTGGAATTAAGTTATACTCAATTGATAAGCATTTTATAGGTACCCTTGAATATCTTTGAGGGAAATTTAAAGCAATTCAATAGATTTGGGGAAATGTATCTAGAATGTCCATCATCCTCTTTCATTTATTATAAGATTGTAGAGATGAGGGAATTCTACAAAGAAGATAAACTTCGGAGTTTGACGGATCTTCTCCTGGTTGTGTTCTCTCCCATTTTGCATGGCTAAATCCTGCTTGTCATTCAGGTCTCTGTTTAAATAAATTCCTTATATTCTGGCAAGTCTATCCTAGGTTTTCAGTTAGACACTCCTGTTATAACCTCTATTTATTAAATACTCATTTATTTAATTTTTCTCTTCTATGCTAGGAATTAACTGCACGACGACAGAGAGGATGTCAGTTTTGTTAACTGCTCTATCTATCACCAGCACCAAGTGTAGTGCCTGGCACCTAGTATGCATTCATTGAACAGCTGCTGAATGAATGAATGAAGGAAGGAAGGAATAAATAACATAATAGTATCAAACATTATTTCTATATTATTATGAATTATACACTGAAATAAATATTTGATATGCATTATCTTATTTAAGTTTACAACATTGGTTTTTTATTTGCTTATATTATTATCTAGGGGGATAGAGTATAGAGAGGTGGAGGCAAGACAATTCAGGCCTGCCTATTTCCAAAGCTCATGCTCTACTTGCAACATTCCATCAGAGACTAGCCACTAGTAGAGTGGAAATGCATTATAATTCATGATTATATAACTCATCAAAGTGTATTAAATATCATTTTGTTTAAAGTAATGTTTGCTCCAAAAAGAATGGATGTCGATAACATACTTACTGGACTTTTACACTAAAATACTATTGAATTTGTTGTTTCACAGGATGACCCACATGTTTGAGCCCTTGTTTGACCATTTGTAGCTATATGATTCATGGGATGAGGGGACTGGTTCAAAAGTTATCTTTCTTTGAAGGATGAAATTCAAAAAGAAATTAGTTATTTTCTAAAATTCTTAAAAGCTTTTTAACCCTTTTATTCCTATAACTGCTTAAAATCGCTGACTATCATAAATTGATGACTTGACAGTAAGTGGTATTAATTTAGTGGTTGTTTCAAAACTGTTCTGGCTTTGCAGATAATGCCAGTGAACTGAATATAGATTTATAGATCATAGCTAAAGATATAGGAAAGTGGCTCTTGAACAGAGATATATTCATGAAGGCAGAGCATCTATGTTTGCCCAGAGGCAAGGCAGTGTTTTCCAATGATTCTGCTTAAAGGTATTTTTAAATATAAAGCAGATCATCTAGCATACTTTTGCCTTGCTTTGCTGATAGTTTCACCTCACAGAGAGTATAGGAGGAAATAGGGTACAGTTTCTTAGACTCTGACCAATAAGGGGAAATGACTGGCAAAATTGGAAGAGTTGAACATATAAGGAGAAAAATGTTTATTCCTAGAATATGTGCTATCTGGGAGGGAAAGTTCAGACATAGTAATCTGTGTACCTTTAAACTTGAAGCCAAATTTGAAAAAAAAAAAAAAAGTGGTAGGAGCATCAAGATTACAATTCTGGCTATGTAATCATAAGTGATTCAGCTGAGGAAGAAAAGAAGATTGTATATTAAAAATTCAGTTCAGGTCAGGTCAGGCTTAAGGGGAACTATAGAATAAATGACTCATCACCAAAGATGGGAAGATTGGCATTCAGAAGGACAAATGAAGAAAATGATCTTTGGCTTGTGAAAATACTAAGGGCAACAAAAAAGGCCTTTGGAAACATGTTCAGATCAGAAGATCAAAGAAAGGGGTAGGCCACTGCTTGCAGCCAATGCCATAAGTGAAGGATGATGGAGCAACAGCAGATATCCTCAGATCCTAATTTGCTTATGTATCCTTTGCAAAGGAATTTTAAAACATAAAGAAAACGTTTGTGAGAATAAAGGAAGAACGATTTAAAACAAGAAATAATTGAGGATCCTGAAGGAGTGGGAGGGAGGGAAGGGGGAGCAAAAGTAAAGGCTGGACCTCTGAGTCTGGCACCCCTGAGGGGAGGCTGGGGGAGGGGAGGAGTTCCTACACCCAGGGGGACCCACCCACGGTTAGGGGTCCAGTGCCGATGGGGGAGACTCTGTGGGAGATGGGGGCAGGGTGTGTAGGAACGGAAGGGAAGGTGGCTAGTGCTTTCCCTGTCCACTTAGGCACCAAGGAGCCTGTTGGGCTTCTGGGCCTAATCCTCTGCCCTTGGAGCCTCCCTCCTGCCACGCAGAACCCAAGCCCCGCCCCTACACTTCCACCCAGGGCCCTACCTCTACACTCGGAGACCCCCCTCCAACAAGCTGGGCCTAAACCCCACCCACACACCCTCAGCCAGGGCCCTACTTCCAAACTCCAGAATTCTACACTCCAGAGGACCTCCTTTGGACGTGCTGCCTCTCCCCTTCTGCGCAGGTCTTAAGCATTGGCCCCACCCCATGCTCAAACCTCACCACGCCCCCATCTAAGTGGCACCCCACCCTAAACCTCACCCCTGACTAAGTTCCACCTCTGCCTAAACTCTGCCCCCCATAGCCAAGGCTTTTTTTGTGTGTTTTCTTTTCTCCTCTTTTAGATTGGGGTTTTATATTACCTTGTTGTTGATTCATTATTGTTGATTCATTTATATATATTTTTTTCTAATAAATATTTTATCTTTCTAATTTTATTTTATTCTTTACACTTTGTCATTCTGCTCCTTTTGGCTGTTCCCTTGTATTTATTTTTTCTGTTGTGGTTTTCTTTTACCTTGTTGCAGTTGTTTAATTATATTTTTATTTTTCCTAATATATATTTTATCTTTCTAATTTTATTTTGCTTTTTATTCTTGGTTATTATACTGCTCCTTTTTTTCTTTTTTTTTTTCCTCACCATGTGACTTGTGGGATCTTGGTTCCCAGGCTGAAGATTGAGCCTGAGCTCCAGTCATGGGAGCTATGAGTCCAAACCACTGGACTAACAGAGAACCTCAGATCCTAGGAAATATTAATCAGAGTGAGGCCTCCTAGAGGTCCTCATCTCAGCACCAAGACCCAGCTCTATCCACCTGCCTGCAAACTCCAAGCTGGACCCTTCAGGCCAAACAACCAGTAAGGCAGGAATATGGCTCCACCCTTCAAAAAAAAAAAAAAAAAAAAAAAAAAAAAAAAAAAAA
>NW_006799818.1:859826-889008 GCF_000442215.2 Lipotes vexillifer
AAGGTAAAAACCTACAAGACCAAATAAATGAAGATGAAATAGGCAACCTACCTCAAAAAGAATTCAGAGTAATGATAGTAAAGATGATCCAAAATCTTGGAAACAGAATTGAGAAAATACAAGAAACATTTAACAAGGACCTAGAAGAACTAAGAGCAAACAAACAGTGATGAACAACACAATAACTGAAATTTAAAATTCTCTAGAAGGAATCAATAGCAAAATAACTGAGGCAGAAGAATGGATAAGTGAGCTGGGAGATAAAATGGTGGAAATAACTGCCAGGGAGCAGAATAAAGAAAAAGAATGAAAAGAATTGAGGACAGTCTCAGAGACCTTTGGGACAACATTAAACACAACAACATTCGAATTATAGGGGTCCCAGAAGACGAAAAGAAAAAGAAAGGGTCTGAGAAAATACTTGAAGAGATTACAGTTGAAAACTTCCCTAACATGGGAAAGGAAATAGTCAGTGAAGTCCAGGAAGCACAGAGTCCCATACAGGAAAAACACAAAGAGAAACACACTGAGACACGTATTAATCAAAGTATTAAAACTTAAATACAAAGAAAAAATATTAAAAGCAGCAAGGGAAAAGCAACAAAAAACATACAAGGGAATCCCCATAAGGTTAACAGCTGATCTTTCAGCAGAAACTCTGCAAGCCAGAAGGGAGGGGCAAGACATATTTAAAATGATGAAAGGGAAAAACCTACAACCAAGATTACTCTACTCGGCAAGGATCTCATTCAGATTCAATGGAGAAATGAAAAGCTTTACAGACAAGCAAAAGCTACCACGAAACCAGCTTTACAACAAATGCTAAAGGAACTTCTCTAGGCAGGAAACACAAGAGAAGGAAAAGACCCACAAAAACAAATGCAAATCAATTAAGAAAATGGTAATAGGAACGTACAAGTCAATAATCACCTTGAATGCAAATGGATTAAATGCTCCAACCAAAAGACACAGACTGGCTGAATGGATACAAAATCAAGACCCTTATATATGCTGTCTACAAGAAACCTGCTTCAGACCTAGGGACACATACAGACTGAAACTGAGGGGATGGAAAAAGATATTCCATGCAAATGGAAATCACAAGAAAGTTGGAGTAGCAATACTCATATCAGATAAAATAGACATTAAAATAAAGAATGTTACAAGAGATAAGGAAGGACACTACTTAATGATCAAGGGATCAATCCAAGAAGAAAGCATAACAGTTATAAATATTTATGCATCTAACATAGAAGCACCTCAATACATAAGGCGAATGCTAACAGCCATAAAAGGGGAAATCGACAGTTACACAATAATAGTGGGGGACTTTAACACCCTATTTACAGCAATAGATATATCATCCAGACAGAAAATAAATAAGGAAACACAAGCTTTAAATGACACAATAGACCAGATAGACTTAATTGATATTTTTAGGATATTCCACCTGAAAGTAGAAGAATACGCTTTCTTCTCAAGTGCACATAGAACATTCTCCAGAATAGATCACATCTTGGGTCACAAATCAAGCCTTGGAAGATTTAAGAAAACTGTAATCATATCAAGCATCTTTTCTGACCACAATGCTATGAGATTAGAAATCAATTACAGGAAAAAAACAGTAAAAAACACAAATACATGGAGGCTAATCAGTGCACTGCTAAATAACCAAGAGATCACTGAAGAAATCAAAGAGGAAATAAAAAAATACCTAGAAACAAATGACAATGAAAACACAATGATACAAAATCTATGGGACACATCAAAAGCAGTTCTAAGAGGGAAATTCTTAGCAATTCAAGCTCACCACAAGAAAAGAGAAAAATCTCAAAAAAAACAATCTAACCTTACACCTAAAGCAACTAGAAAAGAAGAACAAAGAAAACCCAAAGTTAGCAGAAGGAAAGAAATCATAAAGATCAGAGCAGAAATAAATGAAATAGAAACAAAGAAAACAATAGCAAAGATCAATAAAACTAAAAGCTGGTTCTTTGAGAAGATAAACAAAATTGATAAACCTTTAGCCAGACTAATCAAGAAAAAAAGGGAGAGGACTCAAATCAATAAAATTAGAAATGAAAAAGGAGAGATTACCACTGACACCGCAGGAATACAAAAGATCATAAGAGACTACTGCAAGCAACTATATGCCAATAAAATGGACAACCTGGAAGAAATGGAAAAATTCTTGGAAAAGTACAACCTTCCAAGATTGAACCAGGAAGAATTAGAAAATATAAACAGACAATCACAGGTAATGACATTGAAACTGTGATTAAAAATCTTCCAACAAACAAAAGTCCAGGACCAGATAGCTTCACAGGTGAATTCTATCAAAACATTTAGAGAAGAGTTAACACCTCTCTTTCTCAAACTCTTCCAAAAAGTTGCAGAGGGAGGGGCACTCCCAAACTAGTTCTGTGAGGCCACCATGACCCTGACACCAAAACCAGACAAAGATATCACAAAAAAAGAAAATTATAGACCAATATCACTGATATAGATGCAAAACTCCTCAACAAAATACTAGCAAACAGAATCCAACAACACATTAAAAGGATCATACACCATGGTCAAGTGGGATTTATCCCAGGGATGCAAGGATTCTTCAATATACACAAAACAATCAATGTGATACACCATATTAACAAATTAAAGAATAAAACCCATATGATCATCTCAGTAGATGCAGAAAAAGCTTTTGACAAAATTCAGCACCCATTTATGATAAAAAAAACTCTCCAGAAAGTGGGCATAGAAGGAAACTACCTCAACATAATAAAATCCATACACGACAAGTCCACAGCAAACATCACTCTCAATGGTGAAAAACTGAAACCATTTCCTCTAAGATTAGGAACAAGACAAGGATGTCCACTCTCACCACTATAATTCAACACAGTATTGTAGTCCTTGCCATAGCAATCAGAGAAGAAAAAGAAATAAAATGAATACAAATTGGAAAAGAAGAAGTAAAACTGTCACTGTTTGCCAAGCACATGACACTATACATGGAAAATCCTAAAGATGCCACCAGAAAACTACTAGAACTAATCAATGAATTTGGTAAGGCTGCAGGACACAAAATTAATGCACAGAAATCTCTGGCATTCCTATACACTAGCAACAAAATATCAGAAAGAGAAATTAAGGAAACAGTCCCATTTACCATCGTAACAAAAAGAATAAAATACCTGGGAATAAACCTACCTAAGGAGGCAAAAGACCTGTACTCAGAAAACTATAAAACACTGATGAAAGAAATCAAAGATAACATAAACAGATGGAGAGATATACCATGTCCTTGGATTGGAAGAATCAATATTGTGAAAATGACTATACTACCCAAAGCAATCTACAGGTTCAATGCAATCCCTATAAAATTACCAATGGCATTTTTCACAGAAATAGAACAAGAAATTTCACAATTTGTATGGGAACACAACAGACCCCGAATAGCCAAAGCAATCTTAAGAAAGAAAAACAGAGCTGGAGGAATCAGGCTCCCTGACTTCAGACTATACTACAAAGCTACAGTAATCAAGACAGTATGGTACTGGCACAAAAAATAAAAATATAGATCAATGGAACAGGATAGAAAGCCCAGAGATAAACCCACACACATATGGTCAACTTATCTTTGATAAAGGAAGTAAGAATATACAATGGGGAAAAGACAGCCTCTTCAATAAGTGGTGCTGGGAAAACTGGACAGCTACAGGTAAAAGAATGAAATTAGAACACACCCTGACACCATACACAAAAATAAACTCAAAATGGATTAAAGACCTTAAGGAAAGACCAGACACTACAACCCTTAGAAGAAAACACAGGCACAACACTCTATGACATAAATCACATCAAGATCCTTTTTGACCCACCTCCTAGAAAAATGGAAATAAAAACAAACAAAAATAAACAAATGGTACCTAATGAAACTAAAAGCTTTTGCACAGCAAAGGAAACCATAAACAAGATGAAAAGACAACTCTCAGAATGGGAGAAAATATTTGCAAATGAAGCAACGGAAAAAGGATTAATCTCCAAAATATACAAGCAGCTCATGCAGCTCAATATCAAAAAAACAAAAAACCCAATCCAAAAATGGGTGGAAGACCTAAATGAACATTCCTCCAAAGAAGACATACAGATGGCCAACAAATACATGAAAAGATGCTCAACATCACTAATCATTAGAGAAATGCAAATCAAAACCACAGTGTGGTATCACCTCACACTGGTCAGAATGGCCATCGTCAATAAAAAGGAACAAACAATAAATGCTGGAGAGGGTATGGAGAAAAGGGAACCCTCTTGCACTGTTGGTGGGAATGTAAATTGATACAGCCACTATGGAGAACATTATGGAGGTTCCTTAAAAAACTAAAAATAGAACTACCATATTACCACTACTGGGCATATACCCTGTGAAAACCGTAATTCAAAAAGAGACATGTACCAATATGTTCATTGCAGCTCTATTTACAATAGCCAGGACATGGCAGCAACCTAAGTGTCCATCAACAGATGACTGGATAAAGAAGATGCACATATATACAATGGAATATTACTCAGCCATAAAGAGGAACGGAACTGAGTTATTTGTAGTGAGGTGGATGGAACTAGAGACTGTCATACAGAGTAAAGTAAGTCAGAAGGAGAAAAACAAATAATGTATGCTAATGAATATATATGGAACTTAAAAAAGCAGTACTGATGAACCTAGTGGTAGGGCAGGAATAAAGACGTAGATGTAGAGAATGGACTTGTGGGTACAGGGTGGAAGGGGAAGCTGGGATGAAGTGGGAATGGATGACTAGTGGGAAGCTGCTGCATAGCACAGGGAGATCAGCTCGGTGGTTTGTGACAACCTAGTAGGATGGGATATGGAGGGTGGGTGGGAGGCTCAAGAGGGAGGGGATATGGGGATATATGTATACATATAGCTGATTCACTTTACAGTAGAAACTAACACAACATTGTAAAGCATTTATACTCCAATGAAGATGTGAGAAAAAAAATATGAAAAAAAAAAGAAAAGAAATAATAGCGGAGAAACTTGCTACTGCAAGGGTGCAAGATTAATCCCTCAAAAGAATCATGTTCAAAGTTACTAGGAAAAGTTGTATATAAACACGGTTGATGACCTTTATGCAGATGGGAAATCGAACACTGGAAATGTGCAAATGTTTCTCCTTTTTCAAATGGAAAGAAATGAAATCAACAAACTAGACAAGTAATATTTACATCAATTCCTGGGACATTTCTAAGATTTACTTGATGAAAAGATAGAGTTTGAGCGCCAAAAAAAAAAAAAAGAAGATTTAAGATGATGACACAGTATTAGTTTACTAAAACCATGTCTTAATGGAACAATTCCTTTCTTCCTCACGGTTGCTGGACATAATCACTCCATCCTCCATGGTCTAAAAATGCATTGTCTGTATTCTGTTCACTCTTTTCTCACTGAGGCTCAGCTATTTGCTTGAAAGTCTACTTCCTAACTTGAAGGCAGGAAGCTTATATCTTTATATCCATAGTGTTTTTATTAATAATATTTATTGAATAAATAAACGAATTAATGACAGATAAAAGAGATGTGCTAGAAAATTTTATATTAGTGTTTCATTAAAGCATCGCATAATATACTAATTACATCCATGTGAACAAGAGAGAGTAAAAATATATTGATTGCAAGGGAAACTAAAGAGATTAATAACTATTGGAACCACAATACTAAAGGTGTTTTTAAATAAACCAAACTAAAGGAGGGACTTGTTTCTGGTGGTATACAGCAGGCCAATTTCTTTGGCCCTGTCTTGCCCCACATTTTTAGTAAACAGTTTATATAAAAATATGAAGGGTGATTTATTAAATCCATGGCTGATACAAATTTGGGAATTACAGCACAGAAGTCAGGTCTTAGAATCAGTATCTGAAAGCATTTTGATGGCATTAGAAAAGGTTATTGAAAATAATGGAAGAGTTAACTAAGTGGAACTAGATGAAATTGAACCGAGATAAGACTGAGTCAAACAATAGACTACAAAGGTAGTCTAAGCAGCAGCATGAGCAAAGGGGCTTAAGGGTGTTGTTAGCTGATGTTAAACACACCAGCAGTGTGATATGGCTGCCGAATAAGTGAATGTGACCTTAAGATGCATTAAGAGAAGTGTAGCTCACAGAGTGAAGAAGAAAAGACAGCTTGAACATTCTGTTTGATTCTAGGTTTTACATAATTAAAGCCTATAGGCTACTGTAAGTGAATTTATCACGAGAAAGGCTGAGGAAAGTAACAATATTTAGTTAGCATAAATGAGAAAGGACAGCAATGTGAAGAATTGGATAACCATATTTCATTAACTTAACAGCAAGTGGGAGAGGTAACAGAATGGTTCTGGATGGGCCCAAGAGGCAGAAGCAGGGCACATGAGAAGCCTAGGGTGATGGGTGCTCATCAGAATCATCTGGACAAACTTTATTTTTAACTTCTTTAAATTGAATCACTGTGCTGTACACCTGAAACTAACATGACATTGTAAATCAACTATACTTCAATAAAATAAAATTTAAAAAAATAAAATAAAAAATAAAACTGGCTTTCTAACTATGACAAAATCCAGATGCAAGTAAATAAAATAATTGATAGATTTTACTATAAACAAATTTTAAAATTGTGCATGCTAAAAAACATCATAAGTAAAGTTAAAATACAAATGACAAACTAGGAAAAAATATTTGCAATATATATCACAAAAAACTAATATCCCTAATATATAAAGAACTTTTAAAAATTGAAGGATAAAGGGACAAAACTCCAATAGAAAAATGGAAAAGAGATAAAAACAGTTTACAAAAAATAAAAAGATAAAAAAGGCTCTTAAACAAATGAAAACCATTTAAACTCACTTATAATTATATAAATATAATTTAAAACAACCTGAGATAGTATTTCTGTACTATCAGAGTGGCAAAAATTAAAAAGCATGGTAATATATGCTATTACTGAGGTGGTGGGGAAAAGGGTCTTCTGTTATACATTGCTGGTGGCAGTGCAAACATTTATGACTATTTCTAACAAAATTACACTTAACTTTTGACCTAGAAATTCTAATTCTAGGAATTTACCCTAAAGATACACTTCCAACAATATGAAAATACATTTGCATGAGGTTATTCACTGCGATATTATTTTTAATTGCAAAATATAAGAAACAATCTAAGGTCCATATAAGAGAGTGGTTGAAATAACTATGGTGTATCCACACTATGGATTATCATGCAGCTATAAAAAGAATGAGGAAGATCTCTATGAACTGATATGGAATGACTTCTAGGATATATTATTTAGTGAAAAAAGCAAAGTGAGAAAGAGTATATGTAAGGAAGAAGAAGATATAAGAAGATATGCATGTATCTGTTCATTGTGCAAAAAGACATACAGGAAGATTAAACTAGAAAGTATGATATTGGTTACTTACCGGGGATAGGTGGGAACAGGGTGGTAAGAATGGGAAAACGAGAACAGGGAAAAAGGAATGAGGGAGGATGGTATACCTTTTCTATAGTTCCGACTCTTGGAAACATGGTAATAATTTCACATACTTAAACATAAATAATCAAAATCAAAAAGAATCAAAAGAACTCAAAATGTAATATAAAATGAAGGGAATGGAAATGTAAATAACTAACCTAATAAATGTAGAAGATTGTATTGTGACGATAAACTGTAAGGTTAAAGATAAAAAGAACTATACACAACTATTATACTCTAGTTAATATTTTTTCCCACAGTGGTGTGGGTTAGCAATTCTAAAACTGCTTTATGTGTATACCAGGATTGAGCAGATAAGTAAAGAAATTTGTAGAGAATGAGAACCAGTTTCCTCACTGTCAGAAAAAGAAGTAACAAGTAAGAAAAGGGAAAGGTGTGAATGAATTCTGTGGTATTTGATTGGACTTGGGACTATCAGTGTAAACTCATGGTTTTAAATGATTTATACAGAGAAACTGATATAGAAATATAGATTTCTACATGAGCACATATATATGTATTTCCTAGATCTGTCCAATGATAGGGTCTAGAAGCAAGACACCTCTGTAACAATAAGCATACTCAGATGTTGGTTTCTAAATCCCATTCTCTAACAAAAGTGACTAGAACTCCTTGGAAAAATGGTTGATTTTAGGGATGGGTCAGGGAAAATAGAAAATGAGGCTGGAATATCTTGTGTTGCTAGAAAGTAAGGAAGTGCTCAAAAAGATGAGAATGGCCTGTTGAGGAGAAAGGCATCAACTTGAAGAAGCTCCCAATGGCCAAATTTAGGATAACTGGAGTAATAAAATAAATAATAGTATGGCTAATAACCTATAGATTAAAATAAATACCTATGATCTCATACTGATACAAATAAGTAAACAGAGGAGAAGGGATAACTTTTTCTTACAGGAGAATTCCACTAATAAATATAGAAGAAATTATAAAAATAGAAAATCACCTTCATGTAATAATTGTTACAGGCAAGGTTCATCAATTAATGCTAAAATTAGTGGGCAAAAGTATGATAGGAAACAGAATATTTGCATAGCCTCAAAATAGCTCCCTACAAGATACTTATAAATTACAAAGGGAAAAATAGTAACTTTACATGGAGAAATCTGGCAGACCTCACCTTTACTAAGTGATCAAAGTTTACATCACCATCATAAGACATATCAACATCAGGTACCTCTTGATATGATGTGCTGGGAAGGGCAAACATCACTTCTGTGTTATTCTTGTCAAAAATGCATAAGCTCAATTGATTAATAAGCATACGTTAATTACAAATTGAAGGATATTCCAGAAATAAACCAAAACAAAACAAACTGGCTGGTTGTCTTCAAAACTGTCAAAATCATGTAAGACACAGAAAGACTGTGGAACTGCTATAGATTGAAGAATCTGAGGAGACATGACAACAAATGCAGTAAGGAACTGAGGATCAGGTTCTGGACCAGAAAGAGGACATCAGCGGGACAGCTGGCAAAACTGAAATAAGGTCTATAAATTGATTATTAATTCCCTAATAATTACATTATCATCATGTAACATGTTAACATTAATAGAAGCTGGATGAAGGATATATTAGAACTCTCATACTATTTAAAAAACTGTTTTGTAACTCTAAAATTAGTTCATAATAAAATGTTTTAAAAATGTAGTGTTTCCAGCCATTTGAGTTCAAATAAGGGATAACACTCAACAGGAGCTGTAAAAGAGATTCAAGCCATAACTGGGCGATTCCAACACATAGCCTGTAAGGCCATGAGGCTTTTTGAGGATATTAACAGAATCCTTAGCTTAAACAGTGAATTATAGGATTCTACACAAGCTTTGATCCAATGATAATCCCCTTGAATCCATAGAAAGTGAACAGTTAGCTCAATTTTACTTCATTTCAGCAAATGATACATGATGTGAGGATCACAAAATGTGTTATAAAATATTCAAATTAGTTTACAATGAAATTCCCTTAGTTTCAACTTTCAAGACTTTAAATACTTGAGAACAAATTTACATTTGTGAATGAGTTTTAAACCACACTCTAAATAGCCATTCTAAACTATACCAGATAATCACACAAATGACTCAAACAATTTAAATCAGGTGAAAATTATACTCTTAAGTGGACAAAGTAGATGACAAAACAGTACATGCAATATGATCCCATTTTTGTCAAAAGTGAAAATATATGCTTAGGAAAGAGCCTAAAGTTTTATATGATAAAATGTAAACAGTGATTAACTCTGGGTGGTTAGAAGTGGGTGTTTTTCTTTGCTTATCAGCAATTTCTAAATTTTCTACAATAATTATATTACCTTATAATCATAAAAAATAAGGATTATAAATGTTTTGAAAAAAGAAAGCAGTATAACAATTTTTCAGGTCTCTGAACAGTGAGTGGAACTAACCACTCCAAACAAACGGATGTAGCTAAATATAAAATATCTATATTCCAAACACTCATTTTGTGTTAGGATAAGGCTAACCTCTTTGCCTTGAGGCTACAAATAGGAGGTGATAAGTAAGTTTTTCTCCTAGTCACTTCAGTTAAAAATGTCAAAAATTACTCAGAGAACAAGTTTCAGCATTTGCAATTATCAAGCTGACAGTGTCACAGGAAAATAGTTTATTTTTTAAAATGAAAAGAGAAGATGCACTTTTTTTAGGGAGAGGAAAGAGATATGCATACTGGGGTATCTTCTTCAAGTCTTATTTCACTTTATGGGGCCTATGTTAAATGAAGAGGATTGATTTTGCCCCAATCTTTAAACTAGTATCCATCTCCTAGTGATTAGATGTTAAAACTGCACTTCTTAAATTTTAGAAAGAAGTACTTAAATTAAGTACTCAAACTGGCGTTGGTTCAGATACACGTTACTGATTCTGTAGGTCTGGGATGGGACTTTGATTTTGCACCAGTCACCTGGGGGTTTGTCAGAAATGCAGAATGTCAGACCCTACCTCAGATCTACTCAATCATAATCTACATTTTAACAAGATCCCCATTTGACTTATTTGCACATTAAAGTTTGAGAAGCTCGGATCTAAAGAACCCAAAATCAGTTAGATAGGCATTTGCTTTCTATAGTTTTCTACGAAAAGGATTTAAAGAAATAATAACGTTAAAAAAAGATTACAGAAACCAATATTGCCCCTGAACTCTGTGAGCAAACACAACTTTAATTTGTAAAACTATTTTTAGATAGTTAATTTTAGATAGTTAAATCATTTTCCTTAAAAGAAAAATTAAATTTCTTTGATTCCCCAGTGACTGTAAAGTTAGTTCTGTTGGTTTATTCATCCTTATACTAAATGGTTTGTGTGTAGCTAATTCAAAAGCAATCACTTCCCCCATTTGACTCTCATTTGAGAAGGATTTTTTCAGAATCTGGTTGGCTATATTCTATTGGCATAGTGAAGGACCTTTCATCTTTCAAATACTATGATGATACAGAATTATTAGTGGGACTAAGTGACATAGTGACAGCATATCTTTGCTTCTGATTTACAGTAATAAATGAGTTTCTAGAGCTCTAAGACAACACATTAAAACAAAAGAAAACGGAATCCATGGATAACTTGATGAGCTTAGTATTAAAAGAGAAAATTAGAGTGATCTCCCATAAGTTACTAAATTATTTTATAAGTACAATTTTCTTTATTCATAGATGACAAAACTTTGGGGTTGTGGAAAATCATTATTCACTTGAGGAACAGTCATACCATGGCGACCACATTAAAACTTTGTAACCGAAGAACTCTGGCATTTCTGACTATTTTTTCTGAATTTTTAAACAGTAAACTGCTTAGGACTCTACCTACTAGGGGTCCAAAAAGAATTGATTGTGTGGCTAAGTGTAACACAGTTTTAGTCTTACAAACACTCTCACCTGTGACACATTTTATTGGATCACATTTAAACCTACTGAAGCCATTCTACTCCCATTTCCTTTATAACTTAACCTTGATCTGACACTCTCACTCCTACCAGGATTTCCAACAAGATATACTGAGAATTTGTTTACTCACATAAACTCAAAAAAAAATTAAGCAATGTGTATTGTAAAAATATAGTAAGGCTCATTAAATACATTTTAAATCAAGCCTGCTTTTTTTATAGCCTAAAACAAAGAACATACGCAATTTAATATAGTACCATTAGATATGAACTGATAAACTGAGCCTAAATATTTGAAAGTACAACCATAGAAAATAAGAAGAGATAGTGTTTTCAGAAAGTTATTAGAGTATCTATCAGTTTGTTGTATCACTGTAAGATACATAAGTTAACTTTGCTTTCAGAGCAAAGAAGGAACTTGGAAGAAAAGGATGAAAAGAAAGTGCTTTCTAAGTCACCACCTACTCCCATGAAATATCTGTTGGTGAAGAATAGGGTAAGAGTTAAAACCGGTCTTTGGTCAGAGGAAAAGTTGTCATAAGCTTTTCAACTCTAAATGTATTTTTGTTATAATGTTAACCTTTAGGTCCATAGGTGATTTTGCTAAGGGAAAGTCATACAAATAACATCAGCCTGTGGCATAAGGACTTCTTACTGTTGTTTTAAATTTATGATAGTATTTCATTTAATTTTAATTAGCTTCTTAAAATATAAATTTTACTTTTCCTGGATATTATATTATCTATTTAACCACTAAACATTTTTTACAAGTATCATCTTAAATCAGTTTCCTGAACTACTTGCTCTTCATAAATGTTAAAATATTAATACTTAATAAGCAAATCTTTGTAGTTGAAAGATACCTGAATTGATAAACATTTTATGCTTTCCATGTAGCATTTTTGTTTGTTTGTTTTACAGAGGTGTGTAAGTTGTGCTTCACCATTCTCATAAGACAACATGCTTATATGTAAACAGTATCTGATCTTTTCACATATTTCTAGATGTGTTTAATTGATTATATTCTCCAAAATATGACTGAGGCTTTTAAATGAGGGCTGTATGTTGTGTTAGCTCAGATGGCATTTCCCACCGCTTTGACAAAATACATTAGAAAATGAAGTCATTTCATTACATGAAATGTAATGAAGTAATGTTGAGTGGAAAAAAAGGAAGTCCCAGAAATGATACCATCTTTAGAAGGCTCAAAATAAGCAAACTAAGGAATATATTGTGTTAGAAATACATTCATTTGTGTTAAAACAGTAAAACAAATAAGCATGAGCAAGATTCAAGGTAGCTGAAACCCCTAAGGGGTGAGCATGAGGATGGAATAGGGGAGTGGCACACAGGGTACTGTAGTTGCAAGTTACTGCGATATACACACACATACATGCTTCATAATATTACTTAATTTTTAAGTGCAAGAAAACCAGGAGGTTTAGATTATTTAGGAACAAATTGATGATGATATTGTAGGGATTCCCCTCTTAGCTGGGGTATCACATTGTTCTAAAAATACTGAGCAGTGTATACTGTCAGTAATACAATTTTCACTGTATTTTGCAATTTACAGCAAATATTTAGAATTTTTTGAGATACCTAATCACTAAACACTATGAATAATTATTTTTAATAATATATTTTGTATATTTTGTTTTATTATCCAACTTTTAAAACTGGTGATATCAAAAAAAAACTAGTAGTTTTAATTAATCAAGGAGAATAAAGGACATCTCAGATTATTCTGTTCATATTCATAGTTGGTGTTAGATGGTCATACTTGTGATCAGTGACTGCACTATTACTAGCAGATATTTGAAAAACTATACTTTTGATTCCAGAGGTTAGGGGCAAGTGGACTCTGATTTACGTTAAGTCATGTAGAAAAAGATATCTTTTCCTAGTAAATCAATTGTGTGAAAAGCAAGAGCAACTTTAATTATCAGGTATGAGCGTTTGGAGCAAAGAACAATCTTATATCAATATCACACTACAATTTCAATAAAATAAGAAGTACCCCTCATCATTCTAGGCAGGCTTATATCTAGGAAAGAATGGGATGAGCTTAAGGTACAAATTCTTTCATTATAAAACATCATATAGGGACTTCCCTGGTGGCGCAGCAGTTAAGAATCCGCCTGCCAATGCAGGGGACACAGATTTGATCCCTGGTCCAGGAAGATTTCCACATGCCACAGAGCAACTAAGCCCGTGTGCCACAACTACTGAGCCTGCGCTCTAGAGCCCATGAGCTACAACTACAGAGCCCACATGCTGCAACTACTGAAGCCCACGTGCACAGAGCCCATGCTCTGCAACAAGAGAAGCTACAGCAATAAGAAGCCTGTGCACAACAACGAAGAAGCAACGCAGCCAAAATAAATAAATAAACAAACAAATAAAAATTTTAAAAATTATATAACTATTCTTCAATCCTTAAAAGGATGGAACATTTAGCAGGGTTTTTGCAAAGATTCACTTGGGTCTATTCTGGAATATGTCTTTTTTTCCTCGCTGAGTATTAGAGGGACTAGTTCCAGCAAGACTAATAGGCAAAATGGATACAGAAGGTGTGGTACGTATATACAGTGTAATATTACTCAGCCATAAAAAGGAACAAAATTGGGTCATTTGTAGAGACGTGGATGGACCTCGAGACTGTCGTACAGAGTGCAGTAAGTCAGAAAGAGAAAAATAAATATTGTATATTAACGCATATATGTGGAATCTAGAAAAATGGTACAGATGAACCGGTTTGCAAGGCAGAAATAGAGACACAGATGTAGACACCAAGGGGGGAAACGGGGGGTGGCTGTGGTGGTGTGATGAATTGGGAGATTGGGATTGACATATATACACGAATGTGTAAAAAATAGATAACTAATAAGAACCTGCTATAGGGGGGAGCCTTCAAGATGGCAGAGGAGTAAGACGTGGTGATCACCTTCCTCCCCACAAATACATCAAAACTACATCTACACGTGGAACAACTCCTACAGGACACCTGCTGAATGCTGGCAGAAGACCTTAGGCTTCCCAAAAGGCAAGAAACTCGCCATGGACCTGGGTAGGGCAAAAGAAAAAAGGAAAACCAGGGACAAAAGAATAGGTATGGGACCTGCACTTCTGGGAGGGAGCTGTGAAGGAAGCTCATTCACTGGCAGGGACGGGGAGTGGGCAGCAGGGGGAGCTTCGGAGCCGCGGAGGAGAGCGCAGCAACAGGGGTGCGGAGGGCAAAGCAGAGAGATTCCCGCACGGAGGATCGGTGCCGACCGGCACTCACCAGCCCGAGAGGCTTGTCTGCTCACCCGCCAGGACGGGCAGGGGCTGGGAGCCGAGGCTCGGGCTTCGGAGTTCAGATCCCAGGGAGAGGACTGGGGTTGGCTGCGTGAACACAGCCTGAAGGGGGCTAATGCACCACAGCTAGCCAGGAGGGAGTCTGGGAAAATCTCTGGACCTGCCTAAGAGGCAAGAGACCATTGTTTCAGGGTGTGCAAGGAGAGGGGATTAGAGTACCACCTAAATGAGCTCCAGAGACGGGGGTGAGCCGAGGCTATCAGCGTGGATCGCAGAGATGGGCATGAAATGCTAAGGCTGGTACTGCAGACACCAAGAAGCCTGTGTGCAATCACAGGTCACTATACACACTTCCCCTCGCAGGAGCCTGTGCAGCCCGCCACTGCCAGGGTCCCGTGATCCAGGGACAACTTCCCCGGGAGAACACATGGCACGCCTCAGCCTATTGCAACGTCATGCTGGTCTCTGCCGCCGCAGGCTCGCCCCCCATTCTGTACCCTTCCCTCCCCCCCGGCTTGAGTGAGCCAGAGCCCCCTTATCAGACACTCCCTTAACCCTGTCCTATCTGGGTGGGGAACAGTCACCCTCAGGAGACCTACACGCAGAGGCGGGGCCAAATCCAAAGCTGAACCCCAGGAGCTGTGCGAACAAAGAAGAGGAAGGGAAATCTCTCCCAGCAGCCTCAGGAGCAGCGGATTAAATCTCCACAATAAACGTGATGTACCTGCATCTGTGGAATACCTGAATAGACAACAAATCACCCCAAAATTGAGGCGGTGGACTTTGGGAGCAACTGTAGACTTGGGGGTTGCTTTCTGCATCTAATTTGTTTCTGGTTTTATGTTTATCTTAGTTTAGTATTTAGAGGTTATTATCATTGGTAGATTTGTTTATTGATTTGGTTTCTCTCTTCCTTTTTAAATATATATATAGATATATATTTTTTTTTTCCTTTTTCTCTTTTTGTGAGTGTGTATGTGTATGCTTCTTTGTGTGATTTTGTCTGTATAGCTTTGCTTTTGCCATTTGTCCTAGGGTTCTGACTGTCCGTTTTTCTTTAGTATGGTTTTTCAGTGCTCGTTACCATTGGTGGATTTGATTTTTGGTTTGGTTGCTCTCTTCTTCCTTTTTCTCTTCTTTTTTTTATTACTGTTTTATTTTTAAAAAATTTTTCTATTTTAATAACTTTCTTTTCTTTCTTTCTTTTTTCTTTTTTCTTTATCTCCCTTTTCTTCTGAGCCGTGTGGCTTACAGGGTCTTGGAGCTCTGGCTGGGGGTCAGGCCTGTGTCTCTGAGGTGAGAGAGCCGAGTTCAGGACATTGGCCCACCACACACCTCCTGGCCCCATGTAATATCAAATGGCTCTCCCAGAGATCTCCATCTCAATGCTAAGACCCAGCTCCGCTCAAAGACCAGCAAGCTACAGTGCTGGACACCCTATGCCAAACAACTAGCAGGACAGGAATACTACCCCACCTATTAGCAGAGAGGCTGCCTAAAATCATAATAAGGCCACAGACAACCCAAAACACACCACCGAATGTGGTCCTGCCCACCAAAAAGACAATATCCAGCCTCATACAACAGAACACAGGCACCAGTCCCCTCCACCAGGAAGCCTACACAACCCACTGAACCAACCTTACCCACTGGGAGCAGACACCAAAAACAATGGGAACTATGAACCTGTAGCCTGCAAACAGGAGAACCCCAAAACAGTAAGTTAAGCAATATGAGAAGACAGAGAAATACACAGCAGGTGAAGGAGCAAGGTAAAAACCCGCCAGACCAAAAAAAAAAAAGAGGAAATAGGCAGGCTACCTAAAAAAGAATTCAGAGTAATGATAGAAAAGATGATCAAAAATCTTGGAAAGAGAATGGAGAAAATACAAGAAACGTTTAATAAGGACCTAGAAGAACTAAAAGCAAACAAACAATGGTGAACAACACAATAAATGAAATTAAACATTCTCTAGAAGGAATCAATAGCAGAATAACTGAGGCAGAAGAATGGATAAGTGACCTGGAAGATAAAATAGTGGAAATAACTACCACAGAGAAGAATAAAGAAAAAAGAAATGAAAAGAATTGAGGACAATCTCAGAGACCTCTGGGCAACATTAAATGCACCAACATTCGAATTATACGGGTCCCAAAGGAAGAAGAGAAAAAAAAAGGTACTTAGAAAATACTTGAAGAGATTACAGTTGAAAACTTCCCAAATATGGGTAAGGAAATAGTCAATCAACTCCAGAAAGTGCAGAGAGTCCCACACAGATTAAATCCAAGGAGAAACACACCAAGACACATATTAATCAAACTATCAAAAATTAAATACAAAGAAAAAATATTAAAAACCACAAGGAAAAACAACAAATAACAAACAAGGGAATCCCCGTAAGGTTAATAGCTGATCTTTCAGCAGAAACTCTGCAAGCCAGAAGGGAGTGGCAGAACATATTTAAAGTGATGAAGGGGAAAAACCTACAACCAAGATGACTCTAACCAATAAGGATCTCATTCAGATTTGATGGAGAAATTAAAACCTTTACAGATAAGAAAAAGCTGAGAGAATTCAGCACCATCAAACCAGCTCTACAACAAATGCTAAAGGAACTTCTCTAGGCAGGAAACACAAGAGAAGGAAAAGACTTACAATAACAAACCGAAAACAATTAAGAAAATGGCAATAGGAACATACAGATTGATAATTACCTTGAATGTAAATGGATTAAATGCTCCAACCCAAAGACACAGACTGGCTGAATGGATACAAAAACAAGACCCGTACATATGCTGTCTACAAGAGACCCACTTCAGACCTAGGAACACATACAGATTGAAAGGGAGGGGATGGAAAAAGATATTCCATGCAAATGGAAGTGAAAAGAAAGCTGGAGTAGCAATTCTCATATCAGACAAAACAGACTTTAAAATAAAGAATATTACAAGAGACAAAGAAGGACACTACATAATGATCAAGGGATCGATCCAAGAAGAAGATATAACAATTGTAAATATTTATGCACCCAACATAGGAGCACCACAATACATAAGGCAAATGCTAACAGCCATAAAAGGGGAAATCGACAGTAATACCATCATAATAGGGGACATTATCACCCCATTTTCACCAATGGACAGATCATCTAAAATGAAAATAAAAAAAGAAACACAAGCTTTAAATGACACGTTAAACAAGATGGACTTAATTGATATTTATAAGACATTCCATCCAAAAACAGCAGATTACACTTTCTTCTCAAGTGCTCATGGAACATATTCCAGGATAGATCATATCTTGGGTCACAAATCAAGCCTTGGTAAATTTTAAAAAATTGAAATTGTATCAAATAGCTTTTCCGACCACAATGCTATGAGACTACATATCAATTACAGGAAAAAATCTGTAAAAAAAACAAACACATGGAAGCCTAACAATACACTACTAAATAACCAAGAGATCACTGAAGAAATCAAAGAAGAAATCAAAAAATACTTAGAAACAAATGCCAATGAAATCACGATGACCCAAAACCTATGGGATGCAGCAAAAGCAGTTCTAAGAGGGAAGTTTATAGCAATATAATCCTACCTCAAGAAACAAGAAATATCTCAAATAAAAAACCTAACTTTACACCTAATGCAATTAGAGAGAGAAGGACAAAAACCCCCCAAAGTTAGCAGAAGGAAAGAAATCATAAAGATCAGATCAGAAATAAATGAAAAAGAATGAAGGAAAGGAGAGCAAAGATCAATAAAACTAAAAGCTGGTTCTTTGAGAAGATAAACAAAATTGATAAACCATTAGCCAGACTCATCAAGAAAAAAAGGGAGAAGACCCAAATAAATAGAGCTAGAAATGAAAAAGGAGAAGTAACTACTGAGACTGCGGAAATACAAAGGATCATGAGTGATTACTACAAGCAACTATATGCCAATAAAATGGACAACCTGGAAGAAATGGACAAATTATTAGAAAAGCACAGCCATCTGAGACTGAACCAGGAAGAAATAGAAAATAAAAACAGACCAATCACAAGCACTGAAATTGAAACTGTAATTAAAAATCTTCCAACAGGGCTTCCTTGGTGTCGCAGTGGTTGAGA
Organism: Lipotes vexillifer; assembly: GCF_000442215.2. Classification (NCBI taxonomy): domain Eukaryota; kingdom Metazoa; phylum Chordata; class Mammalia; order Artiodactyla; family Lipotidae; genus Lipotes; species Lipotes vexillifer. The sequence continues at coordinate 878,683 of NW_006799818.1, forward strand.
GTCCACCTGCCGATGCAGGGGACACGGGTTAGTGCCCCGGTCCAGGAATATCCCACATGCTGCAGAGTGGCTGGGCCCGTGAGCCATGGTCGCTGAGCCTGCGCATCTGGAGCCTGTGCTCCGCAACGGGAGAGGCCATAACGGTGAGAGGCCCGAGTACCGCAAAAAAACCCCAAAAATCTTCCAACAAAGAAAAGGCCAGGAAAGATGGCTTCACAGGTGAATTCTATCAAACATTTAGAGAAGAGCTAACACCTATCCTTCTCAAACTCTTCCAAAATATAGCAGAGGGAGGAACACTCCCAAACTCATTCTATAAGGCCACCATCCTCCTGATACCAAAACCAGACAAAGATGCCACAAAAAAGAAAACTACAGGCCAATATCACTGATGAACATGCAAAAATCCTCAATAAAATACTAGCAAACAGAATCCAACAGCACATTAAAAGGATCATATACCATGAGCAAGTGGGGTTTATCCGAGGAGTGCAAGGATTCTTCAATATACGCAAATGAATCAATATGATAAACCATATTAACAAATTGAAGGAGAAAATCCATATGATCATCTCAATAGATGCAGAAAAATCTTTTGAGAAAATTCAACACCAGTTTATGATAAAAACCCTCCAGAAAGTAGGCATAGAGTGAACCTACCTCAATATAATAAAGGCCATAAATGACAAACCCACAGCCAACACTGTTCCCAATGGTGAAAAACTGAAACCATTTCCACTAAGATCAGGAACAAGACAAGGTTGCCCACTCTCACCACTATTATTCAACATAGTTTTGGAAGTTTTAGCCACAGCAATAAGAGAAGAAAATGAAATAAAAGGAGTCCAAATCAGAAAACAAGAAGTAAAATTGTCACTGTTTGCAGATGACATGATACTATACATAGAGAATCCTAAAGATGCTACCAGAAAACTACTAGAGCTAATCAGTGAATTTGGTAAAGTAGCAGGATACAAAATTAATGCACAGAAATCTCTGGCATTCCTATACACTAATGATGAAAAATCTGAAAGAGAAATTAAGGAAACACTCCCATTTACCACTGCAACAAAGAGAATAAAATACCTAGGAATAAACCTACCTAAGGAGACAAAAGACCTGTATGCAGAAAACTATAAGACACTGGTGGAAGAAATTAAAGATGATACAAACAGATGGAGAGATATACCATGTTCTTGGATTGGAAGAATCAACATTGTGAAAATGACTCTACTACCCAAAGCAATCTACAGATTCAATGCAATCCCTATCAAACTACCAATGGCATTTTTCACAGAACTAGAACAAAAATTTCACAATTTGCATAGAAACACAAAGGACCCCCAATAGCCAAAGTGATCCTGAGAAAGAGAAACGGAGCTGGAGGAATCAGGCTCCCTTACTTCAGACTACACTACAAAGCTACAGTAATCAAGACAGTGTGGTACTGACACAAAACCAGAAATATAGATTAATGGAACAGGACAGAAAGCCCAGAGATAAACCCACGCACATAAGGTCACCTTATCTTTGATAAAGGAGGCAAGAATATACAATGGAGAATGGACAGCTTCCTCAAGAAATGGTGCTGGGAAAACTGGACAGCTACATGTAAAAGAATGAAATTAGAACACTCCTTAACACCATACACAAAAATAAACTCAAAATCGATTAAAGACTAAATGGAAGGCCAGACACTATAAAACTCTTAGAGGAAAACATAGGCAGAACACTCCATGATATCAATCTCAGCAAGATCCTTTTTGATCCACCTCCTAGAGAAGTGGAAAGAAAAACAAAAATAAACAAAGGGACCTAATGAAACTTAAAAGCTTTTGCACAGCAAAGGAAACCATAAACAAGGCGAAAAGACTACCCTCAGAATGGGAGTAATATTTGGAAATGAAGCAACTGACAAAGGATTAATCTCCAAAATATACAAGCAGCTCATGCAGCTCAATATCAAAAAACCAAACGACCCAATCCAAAAATGGGCAGAAGACCTAAATAGACATTTCTCCAAAGAAGATATACATTATCACCAACAGACACATGAAAGAATGCTCAACATCACTAATCATTAGAGAAATGCAAATCAAAACTACAATGAGGTATCACCTCACAGCAGTCAGAATGGCCATCATCCAAAAATCTACAAACAATAAATGCTGGAGAGGGTGTGGAGAAAAGGGAACCCTCTTGCACTGTTGGTGGGAATGTAAATTGATACAGCCACTATGGAGAACAGTATGGAGTTTCCTTATAATCTAAAAATAGAACTATCATAACACCCAGCAATCCCACTCCTGGCATATACCCTGAGAAAACCATAATTCAAAAGGGTCATGTACCACAATATTCATTGCAGCTCTGTTTACAATAGCCAGGACATGGAAGCAACATAAATGTCCATTGACAGATGAATGGATAAAGAAGATGTGGCACATATATACATGGAATATTACTCAGCCATAAAAAGAAATGAAACTCAGTTATTTGTAGTGAGGTGGATGGATCTAGAGACTGTCATACAGAGTGAAGTAAGTCAGATAGAGAAAAACAAATTCTGTATGCTAACACATCTATATGGAATCTAAAAAAAAAAGGTTCTGAAGAACCTAGGGGCAGGACAGGAATCAAAATACAGACATAAAGAATGGACTGCAGGACATGGGGAGGGGGAAGGATAACCTGGGATGAAGTGGGAGAGTGACATGGACATATATTCACTAACAAATGTAAAACAGATAGCTAGTGGGAAGCAGCTGCATAGCACAGGGAGATCAGCTCGGTGCTTTGTGTCCACCTAGCAGGGTGGGATTGGGAGGATGGGAGGGAGATGCAAGAGGGAGGGGATATGGGGCTATATGTATACATATAGCTGATTCACTTTGTTATACAGCACAAACTAACACTCCATTGTAAAGCAATTATATTCTAATAAAGATGTTTAAAAAATAGAACCTGCTGTATAAAAAAATAAAGCAATAAAATTCAAAACAAAAAAAAAGACTAATAGCCAAGCTATGTGAATAGTAGAGTTGCAAAAGGACTAACTGTTTACCGGTAATTGTATAAACATTTGCCCCAAAACCTGTTTTGGACACTTGTGTAAACTTTTCAGGTGAAGAAAAAATATAAAACCTACAAGTTTACTAATTTGAAATAAGTTTTGAGGTCTAGTCTGAATTTACACAGATTACTTCAGGTTAAAATAGAGGCTTGTTCCAATGATCCTGTTTAGCTCTGCCAATTCCAAAATAGATAGAATTTGACTAAAAGTGTAGAACTAATTAAAAAATTTTAAAAAGACACTTTGAAATAAAATTTAGTTTTATGGAAATTAATTGAGTTAAGAGAAGATAACCTTGGAGTTGGATGAATAAAATAAGCAACGGATAATTTTTTTGCATGCTGTCATATTTGGTCTTACTTTTAATTTAAGAAGAATAACAACCTTTACTGTACCTGACGAGGGGTTCTTTCTGATTTACTCCTACACCATTCCCAGTCTGAAAGGTCTGGTTTCTGACTCTCCTCATGAGAAAGTCTTCTTTCTGGCCCTTCCAAAAGGGTGGTTTCATCATATTTAATATCACCTTCTGTTTTTTCAGGGAGCAGTGGATCAACAGTCTTTTCATTGTGGGAATCCTGTTTAGCATCTATAATATCAGTGTTTGTACATTTGTTGATGCCTTTTAGTGTGGAGCTGTCCAGAGAGCGTGTGGTGCTGATTTCCACCTTTATGGCATTGAATACATTATGAGAGTCTCTCTGAGAGTCTTTTGTAGTTTTGCACTCATAGTTCATGAGATTGTGATAGGATATTGAATTTTCATCATCATCATAGTAATCTTCATGTGCTATTTTATAAATTCCATAACTTCGTTGAAATGATAGATTGAATTCAAAGCATCTCCTCTTGGCTATGTAAAAACAAAAACAAAATTCCATGATTAGGAAGATAGATATAAACAGTGCTTGGATATACAAAATGAATAAAAATAGGAAAGTGAATTCAACCTGATTAGTTGAATTATCTTCGTTTACTTCTTGTCAAATTATGCAAAGCAACTGTGCCTCACAAATTCAACCACCTTATCACTCTGGGCCTAACTGTTCTCACTTACACAATGGAAGGCTTGAAATACATACAACCCCAGGACACTGAAGTCTTTAAAGAAATTTTATGTAAAAAATTTATCCATGAATTAGAATAGTCTCATATCCACTCAGTTTTAGTTTTAGCTCTATCAGTCTACCAATTATCTCTACATTTCTTTATTTTGGGATAAAATACATTGTTTATAAATTTTATTTTGCTACAATTTAATTATTAAAAAGTTCTTAATATTACTTGAGCTATTCTACTGGCAATACCAACAACAGATATAAGTGCTTTAAATATTTTGATGTATATCATTCCTGACATTTATATGTTTATAAATGCATACAGTAAAAATTAGATAATGCTACAATACAGTTTTTAAACTTTTAAAAATAATATGTACACTTCTGAATAAATTTGAAATGAATTTTAAAGAAGAGTATATAGACATATTTCTGTGAACTGAAGCACTTTACAACATGTATATACCTGATTAACTACAAGAGCAGTTTAGCAGGAACACATAAAACTTTCCATGGTTTAAATCAGGTGAAATATGATGGTATCTTACATATAGCACTACTATTTGGTGAATACTGTATAAAGTCTTAGTAGAATAACAACATGAGAATGTGACAGAAGTGATACAATTGTTGTATGTGAACGTCATTAAATACTAGATAATTTTTGTGTATTAAGAATGAAGCTATATCAAGATGGTAGACAAAATGCAATGTAATGTTTTGATTTTCATCTTTCAAACATGGCTCATTTCAAAACATTTTTCTACTTGGATAGTTCTGTGTTTTATAGCACACATTTAGCTATCCTTGGTGGAAAAATTTATTAAAAACTATAAAATTTCTATGAGAACAACAGGTAAAATTTGATTCATTTTACAATACAACCTCATGTCATTCATATGCTGATTCTATTACTGAAATTGTCTCAGAACTGAAGATTTACAAACCAATTCTGCTGACTGAAAGAGAATTTATAGGTATCACTCATTATTTGAGCCAAAACATTCACTGAGCCAGGATACAAACAAAAATTTCTATTCAAAGAAAATGGAAAAGTAGAAACAGATGTTAACATTATACACTACTTCATTTACAGTACTACTTAACTTTTTCTAGTAATATAGTCCAGTAAAATTAAATTAGAATTTTTAAGTTACTCTAATAGTGTGAAAGCTGAAGGAACTAAAAGGATGTTTTAGTTACTGTTGGGTTTCCTTTTTCTCTAAAAAAAGTTATAAAGTGACAAGTGGTCAATTCAAGGATATTAAGCAAACAAAAACTGTCATAAAATCCCAATTTTATCATATAAATGGATATCTATGGCTATATATTTTATTAGCTGTGTATTATAACTATGAAATATATAAAGCAAAAGTGAGTAAGGTTTTTAAAGAACTGTGCAGAATGTGTCGATGGAGAATCTACTTCCACATCACTGGGTGCAAGAAGCAGTCTGAGGTAGGCTATGAGAAGGAAGTGTGATTGAGAAAGATACAGTGGGGAACTAGAGCATTCCAGGGACAGTTATGCACAAAGGTCATGACATTTAACAAAACAACAACCCTACATAATAAAAGGCATATTCGTTCTATTTTGCATTTGAGAAAACTGAGGCTGATAGAAGAAACCTACCTAAGATTACTTACTTGGTAAAGAGATTTTAATTTAAAGCTGACTCAAGAACTGAAGTCATTAACCTCTGTGTGAAATTGCTTTACTGCTAATCAGATCCGTGAAATATGTTAATGGACGCAGAATGTCCCTGATGTGCTATCTTTGAGTTAAGGGAAGTACATTAATTATGAAATGTAACCAATAGAAACATTTCTTGTTATTGACTTTTCCTTAACACTAGAGGTAAATTCTGACTAACCAATGAAGGTAATAGGCTAAAACAACAAAACAGAGTTGACAATATTTGACTAGTAACTTACAAGAAACTTAGAAGAATAGAGTCAGGGTCTTTTGAAGTCTATAGTACACTTATGAAAAATAAGTATAATGTTACATTTGCTCTGAAAAGCAAAACCCTGGATAAGGCATGAAATAGCTCTAGTCTTCTGCTTTTAATCACATCTTACTAATGACAATTTTAGACATAAGTAATTATATCAGCTTATAAATATACATAATTCTTCAGAGTAACATGTCAGCAGATACTTTGACTTTGTCAAAAAACAGAAGCTGAAAATCTGATTTTTATAGAAACTATTTTATTTTAACTGTTTATTTAATTTAAAAAAGAACGCATCATGTCATGCAAACCAAATGGGTCTGAAAGCCATATCCAATCCATATGTCTACCACCTGAGACCTCTGTTAAAACCATCCTTTTGTAAACCACTTTTGTTTTGAGACACTAGTAATACAGATTATTGTTGAAAACAGGAGAGAACTATTATTTCTGGAAATTATTTTCCATTACTGACATTCATTTTCTGGCTGCATGTCTCTCAGTATCCATACAGTGAAGCTGAGATGTAGAATTATGTTTACATCACCAAAATGAACCTACGGTAAATATGAGTTAGGAAAAAATATTTTCCTTTTCTTGCTTCTGGAGTTCCCAGCAAAAGAATGTAAAAAGGGGATATTAATTTGTTAAGGAGAAAAAGCTTAAATGTGACACTGGAGCCATCAAAGTACTATAACTACATAGAATCAAAGTACTATAACTGATCAAGCACCTGCCCACCTGAGGATGAGCCATCTTTGGAGTTTCAAAATTCTGTTTCTGTGTCACCCTAGCAATAGGAAAATTTATGGTGGGTCCTCAGACAAGGAAAGTACATCATTCTTATTCTTATAATTTTCCTGTGGCAGAGCCTAGGATCAAGTGAGAGAGTGCCATGGACATATATTCACTACCAAATGTAAAATAAATAGCTAGTGGAAAGCAGCCACAGCACAGGGAGATCAGCTCAGGGCTTTGTGACCACCTAGAGGGGTGGGATAGGGAGGGTGGGAGGGAGACGCAAGAGGGAGGAGATATGGGGATATATGTATATGTATAGCTGATTCACTTTGTTATAAAGCAGAAACTAACACACCATTGTAAAGCAATTATACTCCAATAAAGATGTTAGAAGAAAAAAAGAGAATGGAGCCATTTTAAACTAACGTTTCTCACATTTTATTTTCGAAGCCATGCCTCTCTAAGCTCACATTTCAACACCTTCCCTGAAATTTTAAAATAAATACAAATAAGGGCAACGATAATTTTAGAGGAAAAATATTATTTTGATCTTGAAAGGCATGGTTCTAATTTCAAACATGAGATATTAGCAGGATTATTGATTCTGCTAGTCTGCTGTAGTTTCTTCTATTTTGTGCAGTATAAGACAGAAGTGCTTCCTAGACCATTTATAGTGATAGATCTGTTGCATTGCTTTGTTTTCAGCTCTGATAGAGGTGCCCTTAAGTTCTTAAAAATGACTGCCCTAAACTCTTCTTGTCTCTCTCACAATTTTAAATACTATAAGATGGGGTTAGTTCATTAATTTAGTGACAAAATATTAATGTTTGATAGAATGGTAGAACTTTCAGGCTTGTAAGTGATTTTTACATGTTCTATGTTCTTCTATGTGGTTCAAAAAGATTTATTATTAATTTTCTGTGTCACTGTTGCTCTGGATATTAATATCCAAAAGCACATAATTATTACAAGTTCCATGGTTATTTTATTTTAAGGACATAGATGAATTAGGCATCTATTAACAATAAAACTTCATGGCATCCTTAACACTAAAAAAAATCTTCTGGTCATTTGAAAATTATCTAGATATTAAATGTCATGAATACATGGAAAATGACCAGTTCATGACTATTTAATGTTTATAAAATAAACCTGTTGAAGAACTGATTGCAGAATATTCTTTAATAGTCTCCAGTTTTCATAGCCCTAAAATAGTCTAAGATGGACTGTTTTTATTTATTCTTTCTTCTCTGTTAAAGAATAATACACTTGCTTATTCTGAGCAAAGGACAATTAATGGAACAGTTAATTCAGCATACACTAATGTAGTCTTGGATTTATTAAATGGTAGAACATCCTATCTTTTGTCTGGAATGACAAAAAAAATATCCTTTTCCTTACTGGAAGAGTCAAAATATACAGGTCATTCTTCAACTTTTCCTGTCTCAGAATAAAAACAATTACACTCTAGTGAGTTTTATAATTGACCGCACTCCTGGTCTAGAGGTACTCTTTAGAACATAGTTGTTTTTTTTTTTTTTGGTTTGTTTGTTTGTTTTAAGTAACTGGCATGGCTAGATTCATACATGAACATACATTGACAAACTCTGCCACCTTTGTCCTTTTTTGAAATTATAGGTGTTTGCGGGGTTGTTTTGTGTATATATGTATGTTTTCTAAAAGCAGAGGCAAACACTTAAAATTTGTTTTGGAACTGTTTTTAGTCACTCCTATTGCTTACTCTGAAAACTTTCCAAAACCCTGGAAGAATATAAGCAGCAAACTAAAGAAAATGCTTTTCTTTACTGTTCCACTCAGCAATAATGAACTTTAATATAATGAGTTTTTAACTTTTCAAAGATGCAGACTTCTCATACGTAGATTTGGGAGGGGGAGTTATTTTCTACTTTAGGCTAAGAGCTATGGTAGATATAACACCTAAAGGCCTTTGTGACTTCATGCTGTGTTGAATAAATTCTCTTTTTTTCTTACCTAAAATAATTATTCAATGTACAAGCAGTTCACAGAGCTGTTTTAAACTTGCCTCATTTAAAACTTACTCCAGTACTGTGCTAACAATTGTTTCACATTATAATTTCTTCCATTTACCACTTCATTTGTCCTTGGACTCTTCATCCCCTACTAAGGCAACTCTCTCAATAGACCACCTTTCTGTATTTGACCATATGCATATTGTTCCCAACCTCTGCACTGTTCAGGACTTACGTTTTTTCCCATCAGACGTCACTGCATATGTGTCCTGCTTGCAGTTGATGATGCAGCCACAGGGCAAGTGTGTCCAGTGTTTGGATAAGACAAACACTGGAGTTACAGTGGTGGCCAGGAGGGTTAGCAGAAAGCTGAGCGTCTCAAAGGGAAGGCTCTGAAACCCCACGACGTGCTGGACCACCATGTAGATCTGCAAAAGCAGAGAGCTTCAGACCTATCCTAGGATAACATTTTCCATTTTGCCAAGCCTTTCCCTCAAGCATGCTGCCCCAGCTCCCTTTTCCAGGGCCCTTTCCTGTCTGAGAGCCAGAAGCTCTATTCCTGGGCTGGCATCCTCAGTTTGGGTGATGGACTACTGGGAATCCTTGGGAGGAGGCCCGCTGCTCCAGACTGCACAGGCTTTGAGGGTTTCCACTCTTGACAGCCTGGTCTGTGCTAGCTGCCAGCTCAAGTTTCCACCAGGGAAACACAGTCACAATCCAGAAAATGCTATCCCAGAAAACAGGCAAGCATGTGTGAAACCTGTACCTGGTACTCCAGATGTCCTTTGTCACATCCCTGGCCCCTCACCTCTGCCAGGTTATGCTTGTCACAGTAGGGCACCACCTGCCACCTCTCAGCTGGGCTCTTTCCTGGAGGCTTGAACAAAAGCCTGTCTTGTCTACTTTCTGCTGTCTCTACTTCTGATCACGCCTCTCCTGTCTCCCTGCTGGGGATGGGCAGTGTCCTTACTAGGGAGGAATGGAGCAGAGAGAAGGGCATGACAGAGGATTGGGGGCAAAAACCCTCTTTACTGAATACTCCCAGATATCGCTACTAGAGAAAAGGACACCCTTGACCATGAGAGATCTCAGAAAACTAAGTCTCCCGCGCCTGAAAGCGCTCCTCATACTCCTCCCCAGTTTTTTTTTTTTTTTTTTGTCACGCGGGCCTCTCACTGCTGTGGCCCCTCCCGTTGCGGAGCACAGGCTCCGGACGCGCAGGGACCGGGACACGAATCCGCACCCCCCGCACTGGCAGGCGGACTCCCAACCACTGCGTCACCAGGGAAGCCCCTCCTCCCCAGTTTTGAACCGATAAGCACTTAGCAGCAAAGACTTCGCGGCTGCTAGTCCTACCCGTGAACTGCCTTCCTCCAAGTGCTTCTCTAAAACCAAGCGAGATACATTCGTAAGCGGACTTAATGCACGTCTCTGGGTGACCCTCCAAACCGGGGAGGGTGGTCTCAACACGCACTCATACTGCCTGGCACACCTCCCCCCCCCCCCCCC
>NW_006799818.1:889021-892452 GCF_000442215.2 Lipotes vexillifer
GCGCGCTGTGTGCAACCGCACTTTTACCATCATGGGCAGCCAAAGGGTGACTTTTGTCATCGCTAAGATCAAAGAAAAGCGCTTCTGCGCTACGCTCACGGTGAAGCTCCTGGTGCCATAGAGAGTCCCCCGGTCCTCACGCCTGCAGGCTCCAGCCACAGCGGTAGCACCGCGCGCCGGCCCCTGCCCCAGCCCTGCCCTCGCGGGCAGACCCGGTCCAAACACAGTGTCCGAGCTTGGGGAGCATCCTCCAGAGCACCGCAGAGCCGGGCCCGGAGCATCATCTGGGGACAGGGAAAGCACTCTCCCCCGCGTTGAAGGGGTCCCTGGAGTGGAAGCTCCGCGGGAAATTTCCTGGTAGTTGCCGTGGAGTCTTGGCGGCTCCTCCGAACACAGCAACTGGTGAGTGAGGGGGACCGAGAGGCCAGCGAGGAGTCCGAAGGCCGAAGTGTACACAGCGAAAAGTAGCAGCACGTAGGAGCTGGAGCAGTCGGCCAGGCAGCCCCAAGGCGTGCGTACAAAGGCGCCCCAGCCGCACAGAGGAAGCGCAGAGAGCAGCAGACTGGCTGCCCACACCGTCAGCGCCACGCCGAGCACCTGGCCGGATCTTCTGGAGGCTGCCTGGTTCCCCACAGCCCTGTGCATCGTGTAAAAGTTGTAGGAGACTAAGAGAGTCGCCTTCAAGTTGCTCGAGAGGCCCTGGCATAAATATAGTAAGGCAGAGGTGGTGCACAGAGACTGGAAGTAGTCAGAGACCTCATTTGGCCACTGCAAAAACATGAAGATGGTCACCGACAAGACGCTCATGAGATCATCCCCAGACCAGGAAGCCACAAGCATGGACACAACAGTTCTGTTCCGCGTTTTCATTAGGGAAACTAGTGAATAAATGCTGCCTGCCAGGGCTGCGAGCGTCATTAAGCATGTCAGGCAAAAAAGATAGATATTCACGGTTCCTGGCGGATTTAAAAGATCTGTCGAATTATGATTTTCTTTCCACAGGCTAGAGTCATTTGTTGATAAGTTACTGAGGAATACAGACATTATCCTTGGTCAATATTTAATTCCTTTTTCAATGAGTCTATAAATATTCTCAAAATTAAGCATGGCTGTTAGTTGCAAATCAGATCTCATTATCTCCTACCAAGTTTCCCTCAAGATGTTCAGCAGTCAGTCCCGGCAGAAAATGGCCAACTCTCCTTTAGATCTGACTCAACCCATATTTTAAAATTGGGTTCCAATTAAAGCAGCAATAAGAAACTTTTCAACATTTCAATTAAAAACAGACAAACCAAAAACTCCCTCCTGAAACCAGCACGTTTCAGGCATGAAAGCAAAAGCTCCTCAAGTAGATTGAAAAACAATGATGAGTGGGTCCTTTCAGGTCCTTCTTATGGAGCAAAGCAGCTTTGGCTTGCGGTAATCAAACTCTATTCAGTTTTTAAGAGCAGTAAAATGATGCATTTGGTTCCAGAGCTGGATTCAAAGGCAGAGAGCTTATCAGGTAGTTTTCAGCTTTGCCGGTTCAGAGACAGAGAGACAGAGAGAAAATGAGAGAGTGAGTCACTGAGCACAGCTCCCCATCAGAACTGCTGTGTTCTTCAATCAGCCTGTGATCCTCAGAGCTGCAGGAGGGAGGAGTCAGCTCCAAGCAGGAGAGAAGCAGGAACAAAAGGGAGGGGAGTCCAGTGTGTGAGCTAAATGATGTACATCTCCTCAGCCTGCCTTATTCGGAGCAAGAGACAATGTTTTTGCTAAGCCTTCCCCTTCGGTTTTGACATATAAAACTAACCCAAATACTTGCTCAGGCTTGATGTGAATGACAAATAACCGCTTTGAGAGGTCCAAGCTACTCTACTAAGGGGCTGCTTTTACTCTTATCTAGACCTCTCTGTTCCATAATCCACTGGAGGAAGAATATCATCAATGCCATTTTTAAGAAAATAGGAGGTACCAGCTTTGTTTGTTTTAAAAATATGTATTGTACTTACTAATAAGAATGTCATTATGGTCCTCACTACACTAAACAAGATTTTGCAGAATCTTTGGGTGGAGCCATTCTAACTTTAGCCATGTAACTATTTTATGTCAATGTCATAAAGTAAGCAAGCTTCCATTTGAATAAATAATATTTCTAGTTGTTAAAGTCAGATGGCATTATATAGGGAGTAAAAAGGAAGTTATCTCACAAAAACATTTTTAACCAGAGTATTGGGGTGTTTTGTACAACAATTGAGTCTCTGAACTCATTTTTTAAATTAATTAATTAACATCTTTATTGGGGTATAATTGCTTTACAATGGTGTGTTAGTTTCTGCTTTATAACAAAGTGAATCAGCTATACATATATATATATCCCCATATCTCCTTCCTCTTGTGTCTCCCTCCCACCTCGTTGGTTTTGCAAGATGAGTGGTTTAGCAAAGAAGTAACAGACAGCAATAGTTCTGGTCAAGCATTTCCCAGGATGCTTTGGGGGTAGTATTCCTCCTCAGCTCAGCCTCATGACCTGAGGGCTGTCTTTCCACACACAGTGCTGGAGTCTGAAGGAAAGCAGGGAAAGGGAAAGGAGAACATTCATTTGGTAATGGTCCAAGTACATGGAAGTGGCAATAGAACTCTGAACATTCCTTTCATTTTAGAGGTAACTGAAGCTACATTTTGAACCTGAATCTGTTCAAGGGAAAAGTAATTGGATTAGTCATTGCCAGCCATAACCTTCAATAAACAGTGGGCCCTTCACTTATCTTGACCTATTGTTTGATTTCCCCTTCACTCAGCCACCTGTGACAGCTAGCTCAGCACTCTGGCTCTTCCTACTGATAGTAATAGACCTTGCAGCGTAGTGTGATTAAGAAGGCTCTGGGTTACCTTTCCATATGGTATTTAACCCTGGAGTTTTAGTGGGGTTGGACAATACGTATCACATTGTTCAAATGCAATGAGTGGAAATAAATAATGGCTGTCACAATACCACTTGAGACCTGGGGACATTCTTTCTGTCATTACCAACAACTCTGGGTTTTCTATTAAATATATTTTTGAAAAGGGACAGGACACCTAACCACCATGCTGCCCTTGTCTCTACGATATGACAGAAGGGGCAAGAGTGTTAGCACATTTCCAAAGGTTGGTGGTGGAATTGCAGCCAGCAGGGAGCTAGGAGAGAAATCTGAATTTGATTCCAAACTGTGCTACTGCTGTCTGTGTAAACTTGGGCAAAAATTCTTATACTTTCTCTGGGTATCTGTTTCCACATCTGTAAAATAAGGGGACCTGACTGGATTATTTTTAGGTCCTTTCAAGTTCTAAAATTGAATGGTATAATTTTTAAATAGTTCAGGTTAACTTTATCTTAATTTTCTTTTCTGCCTACTTCACAATAATCAATATTGAACTGATGCTTGGGTTCTCCATGCTTTCTCTTTCCC
>NW_006799818.1:892462-944625 GCF_000442215.2 Lipotes vexillifer
ATGGAGGCCCTTGTCAATGTGAAGAAGGTATAAGATTCAAGCAGCCTGGAATGTTAGGCCAACTGAAGGATCATGGCTGCCCTGGAGGGCTCTGAGAACCTATAGTAAGATTTGTATGAGTAAGAAGTAAGGTTTGTTGTGTAAGTCACTGTGTTTTGGGGGCTGATTGTTATTGGATGGTAACTCAGCTCATCCTAATATGGTTAGGTATAGAGTTGCCCCAACAGTTAGTAAGTGGTAGAGCCCGTTTTTAAAATTATAGCCTGCCTTTGCATTCTTAATCACAACACACACACATTTTCTAATTGCCCCCTCTTAGCACCTCATGATTGGGAACACTTCCAAGGAATGTTGACAATTATAAAGTTTTGTTTCTGTTTTTCTTTCTCAGAAAGCATGTTTGAAATATCTCATTTTTCAAAGTTGTAGTTTATAAACAACCTTTTACCAAACTTTATGTTTTATAATATATATAATATATATATACATACATTGTGTATATATATAATACATATGTATATTATACATGAGTTTTTTGAAAGTTGTAAGCCTTCCCCTTAGCCATAATCTCATTTTCTTTGCAATATCCTCCTGCGCTAAAAAAAAAAAAAAAAAAGAAAGAGTCACCCTAAATGCCTTTCAAGTAACCAGGGTAACATTTAGGAGTCTGGGGAGAAAGATTTCTAAGAAGCCCCTTTGTGCCTTAGCTTTACTCAGTTCTTGTGAATAAGCCTTGCTCCTCTTGTCTCATTTATGATAAATCTTTATATCTTCAATTATTGAAAATCCTGTCTGCAAATTACTTATTAATGCAAATTTAAATTGATTTAAATTGACATTATGATTACACCAGAACAGCTTAAGTGAAGACGTTATTTACTGTCCAACTGCTGCTTTGGTTACTTTGAAACATATAGCATTAGAGACTATAAAACAACCTAGAGAGAATTTCATGGAAAAAATTTTGTTAGGCTTTTAGTTTATGAAGTCCTTGATGTGATTGTACCTTTGCAAAGAACTGCAGGCAACTCATTTTTCTAAAAGTCTACATTATATCTGAAAATCCTCAAAAAGTAGGAAACAGCATAAAAAATTCTGGCTGAACATGGTTAAATAACGTCCTTAGCAATGCAGAGCTTTGGCAATAAAAAAGTAACCACAGAATCAGATGGAAACATTTAGTCTTGTATTATGAAAATTTAAAAAAAAGCATCACAGATAATCATGAAGATATAACATTTCTTTGTTTCTAAAAATATAGGATGTAACCAAAACATTTTAAAGGAGTGGCCCAGGTCAAGACTCTTACGAACTTACCATCAAAGCTCAAGAGAAAGATATCATAAATTATCCAATACATATGCACACATATACATAATATGTAAAGTCTAGAATTTATGAATATAAATATATATAATACACATATAAATTTATAACATATATGAATATATATATGTAAAATACAGATTGTATTAAACATATGCATACTCTGCTTTAGCTGATAGTTTCCAAAAAAAGTCACTAGCAATTTGGTGTCACAGGAGAGCCCAAATGCTGTGATTTATTTTCTTCTTTTTCAAAGTCTCATCAGAAACGTACAATATTTAAAACTGTCTAATAACTTTGAATAAGGACACACATTTAACTTGGCGCCAAGTCAGAGAGACTAACTTCATATATATATGAATAGGTATATATGTTAATGTAGAACAGTTACGGAGAGAAATAGGTTTACTGTTAATGGTCATTCTTTTTATTCATTCTGGGCAAAGATCTTGACCATGGTAGTTCTGAAGGTCCACCTAGTCATATAATAAAGATTATATCTGGAGGAGAGCGGTGGGAAGCATTGAGTGGACTGAGAATGACTGAATCCACTCCATAGAGTAAAAATATAAACAATATATAGTTATTCTAACCATAATTATACAGTGTAAACTTTCATTCATTCATTCATTCAACATTCGTTTGAGCGTCTCAAGTTCAGACAATGTGCATTAACGGTAAACAGAACATTACAGTTCCTGCCCTTATGAAGCTCATGGTCTAGTTATTTTTCATACTATTTTCTTCCCTAAATTCCTCTCTGAAAATAATCTCTCATCCCAAGGGGGTCCACACAATAAATATTTAATGCTTAGGATGAGAATATCCTTATGCACAACAAATTGACCAAGTCTTAAATTAGTAATGAAGTAATACAGGAGGGCCCCTGTACCTTATTTTTTGGGCTACAAGGTTTCAAAGAAATTATTTCAACATCTCAGTATCTTGAGGATAGAATAATATCCTCAGCTCAGTACTATGACTATAAGTGATATATGAAGCAGTTCTGATATTATTTTTTAGTTTCTTTGCACTGGGGAGCTGGTGAAATCTCTTAAGTAGCTATGAGAGTAGTTCTTGGTTCTGGTCCAGATTTCCCTTCATCCCGCATGGCCCATGTTATGCTGATCCTTAATTTTTATGTGACCATCCCCCCCCACTCAGCCCCACCACCACCTCCACGTCGTTCGTGACCCATACCAGTGTTTGCTGGGACTTTGCTGCCTTTTAAATAAAGCCTTCCTTAGTATTTCAGAAACTTCTCAGTCTCTACATCTATAAAGGCCCAAGGTTCACTTTAAGTACCAAAACTTCATCAACCATGTTCTCAAAGATGATTGCTCTTTCCAGTCCTTTGCAAAATGAATGCCACTCATTGTCGTAGGAGTGGCTTCTCTCTCAGTGCTATGGCTTTGCTTTCTAATCTGAGCACTCTGTCCTGTAGGAGTATCAGTGTCTTGCCTTGAGGTGATATCTGGGGCATAGTAATGGGAAACATGTTTTCTCTCATGTCTTTTGGCAGGAAGAGTAATTTCCTTATTAAGGTCCCAGTTTACTTCACTAAGTAAAAACAATGACTTTGAAAGATTTCTTGGTTTATTTTAGGGTCTGGCAAACTATGGTTTGTTTTTGTAAATAAAGTTTTATTGGAACATAGCCACACCCATTTGTTTAAGTCTTTTTGTGGTTGCTTTCAAGCTACAACAACAGAGTTGAACCCTGAGTAGTTGTGACAGAGACTGTGCCAAAAATATTTACTATCTGGCACTTTACAGAAAAAAATATGTTGATTCTTGGTTTATCCAAAACAGGAAAATTTCAGTGCAGAGTAACTCCAATTGATAGAATGGGTCATTTGTGAGATTTAGACAAACACACATCTTACGTGTTCTAACATATATAATACTATATAGTATATTATATAATAAATTATATATTATATTTATATATAAATTATATAATTAATATCAATAACAAAAATAAATAGCAACAGCTAACACAATTTTAGTTCTTATAATGTGTTGGACATTCTTCTAATAAAGTTAACTACATGTATTAACTAATTAACTAATACTCATAATACTAAGATGTGAGTATTAGTTTTAATCGCACTTGCCAAACAAAGGCACAGAGAGTAAATAATCCACCTAAAATTACACTGCCTGTAAACGAAGACGTTAGGTTTTATTCAGGTTATTTAGAGACACACCCCTCGCTTATAGAGGCAAAATTGTATGTGTTTTATTTTTCTTTCCTATTCCCTAGATTTCTTGCCTTTGCAAACATTCTGTGAGCTTTAATAAATCAGAGGGATTGCTGGGGAAGACAACTTCCTGAGGCAATTTTCTGAAGTCCTAACTCAGTAACAGAATGATACAGACGGCCGCCTGTTCTTTCTTTTCATTTAGTATCACTGAGCTCCAAGGGTTTTAAAGAAATTATCTCAGTAGTTCTTACTTCCCTAAGAAGTGAAGTTTTATCCAAACTCCACAGCCGAGAAGTTACAGCACACAAGCAAAATCACTTGTTGAAGATGATGCTGTAATTCAGTGACTGAGGTGGAAATTAAATTCACCTTCCTCCTTTTTCTCATTTGTGTCTACTCACAGGGGCAGCAGTGTCTCAGGGCTATGTAGTGAGAAATACCCCAGGTTTTGGGTATATTTGAAATGAAAAGGTTATGTACTTATGAAGTATTTTTTAAATCTCGCATGAAAGAGAGACACGGTGAGGGCTTTGAAATAGTAGTCCTGCAGAGGTGAAAAGTGATATTGATCCTCTGGTCACTGTGGTAGAGAAGCCGGACTCGGCAACCAGAATGATTGCTAACTCTCAACAGGCTTGCTTTGAATCCTTCAGCAAGCCACTTCATCTCACCTATGGCTTTGTTCCTCTATCTTCATAGACAGGAAAATAATACCTGTCCTGAAGAATTTGTAAAGGTCAGATGAAAAGCATCATAAAAGGTTAGAATAAATAATGATGAGTTTCTAGTATACTTATCTCTGAAACTGGCAGTTTCCTTTGAAGTGAAAGACTACACTAGCACCAGCTCAGGGTTCTCTGGTAGATGACAATAAAGGGGAAGCAGTTGTGATGGAGCATTTATCTCCTTCCTTTCCTTCCATGTCTGATGCATATCAGAACCATAAAGTCACCAAGCAATCGTGCTGTTTCTAAATTTGATGCTCAGATTAATAAAATGTGCAAAGAAGAGAGGATAGAGAAAAGGAGGGATGGCAGGGATAGGGGACGGAGAGAGAGACAGAATGAGAATGAATGAATATATAGTAGACTGGAGGTATCTGGGCTGATACATTATGGTACTCGTGGTGACAGGCATTGGAGTTGGAGGGAATATGGCTGGCCTAGCAAGGTTCAGGGTAAGAGATAAAGACAAACTTATAGACACAGATTCTATATTTTAAAATTTAAAATTTAAAATTGACTTGTTCCAGAAAGGACTGGAGATGAGAGCCAGTAAGTCAGACCTGAAAATGGGTTAAATGTAACTGTAAAGCTATGGCAAAAAACCCCATCCAAAACTACAGAAGAAAACCTTGCTCTTCCTGTGCAGAAGTGATGACAATGAGCAGTTTCATGTGTGCACAAAAAAGGAATCTATACACACATGTAATCATACTTACATTTCATTTATGGATGAAATCATTTTGGAAATCACTTCATACCAGCACTTCTTTATTTATATAGATGTTTTATATTTAGCTATATAAATGAACTATAATTTATTTAATTAGTTCCTTATGAAAGAATGTGTAAGGTTTCATCCCTCTTGTTTTGCTCTAAAAAAATAATGTTGAGGGAACATCACTGTACACATATCAAGGCACCTTTTTGTACGTACATACACAAGGTAAATTCTTAAAGTTGAAATTGCTGGGCCAAAGTTGCTTTAATTTTGACATATTTGTCTATGTGCCTACCAAAAATGTGCACCAATAATGGTAGCATAAACCCAAATATACTAAGACTGTCGGCTTCTCCCACATTCTCACCAGTACTGAGCGTTATGAAAGCTTTAAATTTTTTTGCTCCATCTGCTAGGTTAAAAAATATTGATTTATAAGTGTCTTTTGGTGTGAAAGAAATAAGAACTTCACATGTTCAGATACTTGTTATGAATTTGTCAATTATATTATGATTTTGCTGATGATTAATTTTTTAGGAAATTATTTTATTCAGGCTATTGCAATTGGGAGAGCATTCATTAATGAGAAATAACTCAAAGAAAAGGAAGGGGCCTTGTTTGTACTGAGGGAAGTAACAGAGGAATTATTGATAAGGATGGAGGTGGGTTTTATTTGGGGAAATGCCAGAATATGGTGGGTCTTTGGATTTAGCCATTTCCCAGAGCATAAAGGGTGGGAATCTCTCAACCATTACTGCCTTCTGGGAGCAAAGGGTTCAGATAAATTTCAACATTGTCATTCTCCCATTTTGTTCAAAACAAATTTTGTAGCTGAACAACTTAGAGGTAATTGAAGACTTCATGAGTGGGGAGAAGCAGGGTCTAAGAAATAATCTCTCAAGGGTACTTGTTAATCTTTTTATGGCTTATTTTTAAAAGGAGTTTTTCTTTTAAGGCAAACTGTTTGACAGTTTCCTTTGTGTCACACAAAATACTTCACATCAAAAGTGTAAAATAAATTACGTCATTTTAAAATACTACTATGGAATCACTTTTGCATTTAAAATTTTCCTGTTAAATATATTTTGGTACAAGGATTTAGAAAAGAATTTTGCTTGATTTTTATTTCCCAAGTAGGTATCCAGTTGCTCCAATGTAACTTTATATAGTCTATCTTTTCCTAACTGATTTGCTATGACAACTTTAAGATACAGTTACAATCATTTCCTATATGAATTGTGTCTATTTTCGAATCTCTATTTTGTTATACAGATTATTTTCTGTTGATTCCTATCCCATAAAATAATATATATTTTTATAAATTCTATAACATGCATTCAGAAAGGTGTGCAAATGATAAACACACAAATTAATAAATTTTCTCAAAGTGAGCTCACCTGTGTTACAGCACCTAGATGAGGAAACACATGACCAGGATGTCAGAAGCCCCCAAGTGTCCCAGTTACCACTGAACCACCCTCCAACAACACACCCCAAGGGTAACTAGGGTCTGACTTCTAATTTATAATTGTAGACTAATTTTCCTTGGAAAGATAAAGTATGTGCTGCTGTGAGTCTAGCTTCCTTTGTTCAATGTCATGTTTGTAAGATTCATCCATGTTTTTTAACATAGTGGTTCTTTTTCTTTAGTATATGGAATTCCACATTTATGAAGAGCCTACAATTTATGTGTCAATTCCATCATAGATGGACATTTGTGTTGTTGTCAGTTTGGGGCTATTACAAACAAACACTTGTAGATTTTACCCTACTTGCAAGCTTGTAAGTTAACTTGCTGCAGTTTCGTGGCAGAATAAGGGGATTCCTGGTTCAGAAGCAAAGTACTTTATTATTCACAACAATAGCAGTAGAATATCAGAATTTTCCTGTGCCAGTTTCCCAAGCCCAAATTCCCACAGGGTCATATGCAGAGAGCCAGGTGACACCTGCACACACAATGGAGGTTGTCAGGAGAGAAACCCTGAACTAGCTTAGGAACACAAACAGTTTATCATGGGCAGTAAGTATGCTGGTCCTTCACTCTGCAGGGAGACACTATCCCTTTCTTCCGAGGCTGTAAGCAAGTCTGCCTTTTATTTTGGATACAGACATCACTAAAAAGAAAATATAAAAAAACAGTCAGTGTCTCTGCTTGCAAGACATACAGAGACGCAAGATATGCATGGATAATTATCTCCCAATAGAAACAGGACAAGTATGTCCACGATTACCATTACTATTTAACATATTACTGGGGGTCCTAGCCAATGCTATGAGGAAAAAATACAAACAAGAGATTGGACTGGGTGGAAGTTCAGAAGAAAAATTATTATGTGCAGATGATATAATCATAAACCTAGGAAGCAAAAGAACTCACAGAAAAATGATTACAACTAAAAAGAGAATTCAATTGTTGGGCAAAGGATTCATTTTTAAAAATCAATAGGAGCAACAACCAACTAGAAAGTGTAATAAGCTGGAGAGGGTGTGGAGAAAAGGGAACCCTCTTGCACTCTTGGTGGGAATGTAAATTGATACAGCCACTATGGAGAACAGTATGGAGGTTCCTTAAAAAACTAAAAACAGAACGACCATATGACCCAGCAATCCCACTACTGGGCATATACCCTGAGAAAACCATAATTCAATAAGAGTCATGTACCAAAATGTTCATTGCAGCTCTATTTACAATAGCCAGGACATGGAAGCAACCTAAGTGTCCGTCGACAGATGAATGGATAAAGAAGATGTGGTACATATATACAATGAAATATTACTCAGCCATAAAAAGAAACGAAATTGAGTTATTTGTAGTGAGGTGGATGGAACTAGAGACTGTCATACAGAGTGAAGTAAGTCAGAAAGAGAAAAACAAATACTGTATGCTAACACATATATATGGAATCTAAAAAAAAAAAAAAGGTTCTGAAGAACCTAGGGGCAAGACAGGAATAAAGACTCAGCTGTAGAGAACGGACTTGAGGATACGGGGAGGGGGAAGGGTAAGCTGGGACGAACTGAGAGAGTGGCATGGACATATATTCACTACCAAATGTAAAATAGATAGCTAGTGGGAAGGAGCTGCATAGCACGGGGAGATCAGCTCAGTACTTTGTGACCACCTAGAGGGGTGGGATGGTGGGGTGTGAGGGAGACGCAAGAGGGAGGAGATATGGGGATATATATATATGTATAGCTGACTCACTTTGTTACAAAGCAGAAACTAATACACCATTGTAAAGCAATTATACTCCAATAAAGATGTTAAAAAAAGAAAGTGTGATAAAATATATATTTTCATAATTTAACCTTGAAGCAGTAAAAATCATGAAATGCCTGAGAAATTAATTTAACCATGGACATTCAAGCCCTATTTAGAGAAAACTTGAAAACTTTAATAAAAGATCATAGAAGATGATCTAAATAATGGAGAGATATTCCATGATTCTGTATAAAACATTTAGTATTAAAATGATATAAATTCTTCCTAAACTTATCTACGTATTCAATATAATCCCAATTAAATTCTAGTTGAGTTTCTTGAAAAACTCAGTAAACTTAAATTTATTTGAAAGGATAGAGGTCAATGAAGAGCTAAGCCAGTGTCATAAAAAAGGAGTAATTCATACAATGACGCCATTGTTCTAAAGGTAGTGTGATTAGTACAAAAACACATAAACTTTGTCCCAGCTTGGCATGGACATATATACACTACCAAACGTAAAATAGATAGCTAGTGGGAAGCAGCCACATAGCACAGGGAGATCAGCTCGGTGCTTTGTGACCACCTAGAGGCGTGGGATAGGGAGGGTGGGAGGGAGGGAGATGCAAGAGGGAAGAGATACGGGGACACATGTATATGTATAACTGACTCGCTTTGTTATAAAGCAGAAACTGACACACCATTGTAAAGCAGGTATACTCTAAGAAAGATGTTTTTTTTAAAAAAAAACACAAAAAACCACATAAACTAACAGTGCAACAGAACAGAGAGTTCAGAGACAGGCCTATAAATTTATATAACAACTTATATCACAAGTGTGGTCCCCTGAAGGATCATCACCTAAATCTATGGAGAAAAATAAAAATTGATCCTGATCTTATATATATATGTGATCTTACATGGATCAAAGACCTAAATATAAAAGGCAAACTATTAAGCTCTTCTGAAGCCAGGGAAGTGAAGGTCTTATTAATTAAAACTGAAAACATACAAATCATAAGGCAAAAATATTGATGCAGCTTTTTACATCAAAATTAAGAATTTCTGCTAAATATACAAATACCATGAACAAGGTTTCTGGAGTGATAACAAAAGGAAAGAATATTTTTGCAATAGTTGAAAACCTAGAAAAACAAAAGATGATCAAAATCAATTAAAAGGAATCGCTCCATCTGTAACTGGCTTATTTCACTTAGCATAATGTCCTTAAGGTTCATCCATATTGCCCCATATTATAGAATTAAGGTTCATCCATATTGTCGCATATTATAGAATACATGTAATATACGAAACTTCTAGCCCTTTAGATTCTCCTTCTCACTCTGTCTCTCTCTCTCTACTTCTCTCTCTGTCTCTGTCTTTCTCTCTCTTTTCGTTTCTCATGTAGCGCTTCCAAACACAGAATTCCCTTTTAGGAACTTGTGGAAATATGAATGACATAGAGGCAACATATAACTAGAAGTTTTTGTTTTCTCAGGATTACAGAAAAGGTCTCTTTATCTTTTATTACACCCCAGCACCCTTAAATGATGATGCGCCTCAGTATTTTTCTCTACACAGCTCTTAAATTTTTTCTTTGTTAAGTGATTTACAGGTTACTAAGCAATTTCACCTAGATTGTGATCTTTTTTACTCTTAATACAGTATAGCTGATTTAACAAATAGTTACAAGTGTTCACTATCATTTGCCTTTTGCATATGAAAACAGACCTTCAACATTTGCAGTAGCTGTACTTCAAAAGTTTCAGTGTGTACAGGACAATAATTTACTACAGCATATATTGTAATTTTCCCCATAGAATTTTTTTCTGGTTAGTACCTCTCTTTGGGAAGCTTATGATTCTCTGCATTTTAATCACCATCATGAGCAGCTGACTCTCCTTCAGAGGAGATTTTTAATAAAAAACAATTTTTTATGATGGCAAGTAGATAACAACAAAACTGTTGTAGAGTTTGAGATGCTGTGTGTTCAGCTAGATTTACTCACTAGCTTAATGTCTCACTCCTACAAAAAAGACTCATCATGTACAAACTGGGCAAAACTATTGATAAATTGATAAGTGGCATGAACCTTCCGGATTGCTTAGAAATACTCAACGTGATAAATGTTTCATTGAGAATGACAAGCTCCAGCTATATGTCAAAGCAAGAACTGAATTACAGTTGCTGGGAACTACTTTCATGTTTGTAGTGTTTATCTGAGGTCGATGTTGACAAGAACATGGTATTTTGCAGGGCTTTAGAGATCTTGATAACAAGAAAATATTCCTTATGGAGTTAGCAGAGCAAAGAACTGGTTTCTACCTTAGCTCTGTGGTTCTGATGCTATGCCTTTTATGGCCCCAATAGTAGTTGGGCTGTGAGTAATTTCTGAAGGAAACTCTGGAGGTTTGCTTGTGCTTTGGAGGTATGGTTTGAGTGCTTTAGAATTTAATGAAGTATTTCTCTGAAGCTATCAAGAGCACTAGTATGGTGAACTTTTCTGCCAACTGAGACTTCATTTAACAATAATCAGAGATAGCACATTGGGGGCACGGTAGGTTTTGAGGTAAAAATCTCAAATAACTGATGTCTTTTTGCAAAGAGTTAGATTGATTGCCTAGAGGCTCCGAGCCTTTGTGAACCAAGTAAATAGATAAATCAGTTTCCACCATTTAAACCTGTTTGACACAAATCCCTAGGTGTGATGTGTGCAATTTGCATCGAAACATAAAAGTCATAGAATTGTGACTCATTCTTCTTACCTACCCACTTCAGAGTTAGTGGTTCAGTTTTGTTTGTTTTGTTTTGCTTTATTTTGTTTTGTTTTTGTAAGCCTAAAAAGCAACTGTAACTCAGATGAAGGGTACAGCCGTTTAAGTTTACTAATAAGTTGTTCAAGAACTAAATAGGTATTGTAGTATTTTCAAGCTATTTTTTACAAAGACTCTTTAGAGATGTTACGATTTTCACAGCATATTGTTACAGAGTTGTGATGGGTGACTCAAAGTTAAAAATAACTTTGGTCTAGTGCATTGAGCTCTATTTTTTGCTAATTATCCTAAGCTGGGTGTCAGTCCATATCATTACAAGTGAAAGTCTGAAACACAAAATAAATTTTAAGAGTAGATAGTATTATTGCACACAGAAAGGAGATATAGAGGCCCTGCAATAGCTCCATGAATTAAAAAGAAAGTATATTATTTTTCCTTGGAAGAGCTTAAATTTTCAGTCTGCTGTCAGAATCAAAGAGCTACAGAACTGCAAAGGACCTTCTGGATCATTAGTCAATGCCTTATTTTGGAGAGGAGGAAACTGAGGCTTAGAGAGGCTTGGTAGGCTAGGTGACTCATGCAAGGTCAGGAGCTTGCTAATGGCAGAGCTGGCCCTGATTCCAAGTCTATCAAGTCTTAAATAATGCTTTAATTTCTTTGGCAGAATTTCTGACATTATAAAATTGCCCTATTCTTCTGCTAGGCTCATGAAAACTGCTTCAGAATGATTTTCTGGTTGTCTAAGTCTTTTTATTTTCCCCCTCCACTCCAAATGTCAGGCCCAACCTCATTTCCCTGCCTCTGCCCCTCCCAGAATCTCTGATAGATCCTTCTGCAGGCCCAGACCTACCTGATTTCCTGGCTAGAGCTAAATGAGGTAGGATGTGTAGTGCAGTTCTCTTTATCGTCTACCTTCATCTTGGGACACTTTGGCTTAAATCATCATCCCCAAACTGGTTATTTCCTCTTGGAAGATACCATATGAGATCTTATTTTCTACACAGAGTAAAACTTAATGAATGAAATGAATAATCCATCATGAGTTCATTTATTCAGTGAATATTTATTAATTACCATAGGCTAGGCATTGTGCTAGAAAGTGGGAATACAAAGGTGAGTAAGCCATGGCACCTGTCTGCAAGGACTTGGCAGTCTAGTTACAGGAGTTATAATGTTGTATGTGTCTCCCGGAGACACAAGTGAGGCTCGCCTGGTGCAAATTACTTCCCTTGTACTAGGAAGCCCTTGAATTGCCTTTTGATTTATACACCAAATGTTCCATACTAACTTAAAAAAATTTTTATTTAATAAAATTTACATGGCACTTACCATGTGCCAGGCACTGTTCCAAGAACTTTACAATTATTAATGCTTTAAATCCTCAGTCAGTCCTAACAGGTAGGTTCTATTGCTATTCCCACTTAAAGATGGGGAAACTGAGGCACAAAGAAGTTCAGTAAATTGCCTGAGCCCACAGAGCTAGCAAGTGGTAAAGCTAAGATTTGAACACAGGTAGCCTGTGTGCTTAACCACTACATTAAGGACTGAATGTGGACTAAATGAAGAGCGAGCATTGATGAATTCCATATTTAGTAATAAAAGGAGGCGGAGAGCAGAAGGACATTAGAGCTTTTGGAGATTAGTTTAAAAAATTCAGAGAATGAAAAGGGTGTTATGGAGAATTTTCAAAGTTTTGATGCCCTTATAATGTGCTCATGTTTTGATACTTTTGTTACTTTTTCATCTGTTTGCCTATAGTAAACTATAGAAAAGCTAGTTAAATAAGGTCTGGTGTGCTTCTTTGGGGATTCAATAGAGAACAGTTAGCCTGGGAAAATGGTATCAGATTTTCTCTCTTTTTTTTTTGTGTGTGTGTGTGTGTGGTACGCGGGCCTCTCACTGTTGTGGCCTCTCCCGTTGCGGAGCACAGGCTCCGGACGCACAGGCTCAGCGGCCATGGCTCACGGGCCCAGCCGCTCCCCGGCATGTGGGATCTTCCCGGACCGGGGCACGAACCCGCGTCCCCTGCATCGGCAGGTGGACTCTCAACCACTGCGCCACCAGGGAAGCCCCAGATTTTCTCTTAAACCTTCCCCTTTTACTTGGTGAGTATCAGCACTATCCGCTCAGCTCCCCAATCAGAACCAGCAGTCTACACAAGTGGACACACACTGAAATCACCTGGGGGAACTTTAAAAAATACTGATGTCTATGAAAAAATGCTCATGATCACTAATTATTAGAGAAATGCAAATCAAAACTACAATGAGGTACCACCTCACGCCAGTCGGAATGGCCACCATTAAAAAGTCTACAAATAACAAATGCTGGAGAGGATGTGGAGAAAAGGGAACCCTCCTACACTGTCAGTGGGAATGTAATTGGTGCAGCCACTGTGGAGAACAGTATGGAGGTTCCTCAAAAAACTAAAAACAGAGACACCATATGATCCAGCAATTCTACTCCTGGGCATGTATCCGGACAAAACTATAATTCAAAAAGATACATGTACCCCAATGTTCATAGAGCACTGTTTACAATAGCCAAGACATGGCAACAACCTAAATGTTCATCAACAGATGAATGGATAAAGAAGATGTGGTACATATATACAATGGAATATTACTCAGCCATAAAAAAGAATGAAATAATGCCACTTGCAGCAATGTGGATGAAACTAGAGACTATCATACTAAGTGAAGAAAGTCAGAAAGAGAAAGACAAATACCATATGATATCACTTATATGTGGAATCTGAAATATGACACAAATGAACCTATCTATGAAATAGAAACAGGATCACGGACATAGAGAAGAGACTGGTGGTTGCCAATGGGATGGGGGAGGGGAGAGGGCTGGAGTGGGAGGTTGAGGCTAGCAGATGTGAGCTATTATATATAGAATGGATAAACAAGTTCCTACTGTATAGCACAGAGAACTATATTCAATATCCTACAATAAACCAAAATGGAAAAGAATATTTAAAAAAAGAATGTATATATAACTGAATCACTTTGTTGTACAGCAGTAATTAACACATTGTAAATCAACTCTACTTCAGTTAAAAAAAAAAAAAATATATATATATATATACATAAATCCTGATGTCTAGGTTACAGTCTGGCCCAATGAAACCAGAATCTCTGGGGTGGGAATTTTCTTTTTCTAAGCTCCCCAGGCAATTCCCCAATGCAGCTAATTTTGAGAATCAACCACCGCAAATGCTTTTCAAACTGTGGCATGCATCAGAATTGCCTGGAGGGCTTATTAAACATAGATTGCTGGGCTCCATATCCAGAGTTTATTTGGAAGGTCTGGAGTGAGGCCAAAGAATTTACATTTCTTAAAAGTTTCCAGGGGATGCTGCTGCTGCTGTTCCAGGTACTCGGCTTTAAGAAGCACTAACTGCTTTTCTTACTCCACTTCCCTCTTTCTGCTCATTCACAAAGTCTCCTGAATCCTACCTTCTAAATATCCTCACATACAACTTTCCCGTCCATTCACCTGTCTCTGTCCTAATTCTCCCCTCTCGAAATATCTTTCTTCCTGTGCTCTTGTTTCCAGCCTCACCCACTCCAATCCATTTCCATTGCTGCCGAAGTAATCCTTCTAAAAATATGTGTATTAAGTGACCATGACTCTACGAATTTGAATTATTAATTTGGAGTATGTAATCTAATGACTCTCGTTTACAGTCAACTTTGCTACTACTACTTATTTCATATTCTACTCAATTTTCCTTACTCCTGGACCCTGAGAAAATCTTAGCACCTCTTTTCCATCTTGCACAGCACTGAGTTTTTGCCTCTGTCATGGCATTTGTTATATCATACAGTCATTCTTTAGACAGAGGTCTTCTCTTCTTCACTGGGCACTAAAGGAGGGGATGGTATGGTATATTACTCATCATTGTATATGAAGGATTTCGAACAGTTCGTGGAGAAAGGAACAATCATAAATATCTGCTGAGTTACTGGGTTGCATCTTTCAAATAATTTACCCCAAGTTCCTCCTATATCTTTTGAACAGATTTTTTAGTGAGGGCTTAACTAAACGGAAATTTATATATTTAATCATTACCAATGTAATGATCACTTTAGTGCTGTTTTCTGATACAGACTGCCTTCTGAAAGAAATGAAGGGCTTTTGAAATCTTAGCCATGTAAAAAAGTCAACATTTTTTCCAGAACAGAATATTTTAAGCCATTATATGAAGAAAGTTTAAAATATTATGTTTTGGTTTTCTTCACTGTAGTCAAGACACTTTTATATGTGCATGGCAGAGTAAACTGTGGTCTTTCAAAAATGTATTTATGATTTTAGGCATATCATTCAAAAACTTATCCTATAACTTTGATGGTGACATTTTACTCAGTTTATATAAATTGTGAGATATTGATACATTCTCAAATTGACATTAGAAGGAAGATAATAATGTATATTTTAAAGAACTCTACTTAAAACTAAATATTAATTATTGTGCGATCTGACTAAAATTAATCACCATAACATATACTCTAAATCTTTTCATAAAAATTTAGTTTGGATTTAGGATGTAACTTAAATGTTACCGGTATTACCCTATCAGTACTGAATCCTTAGTTTATATAAAGCCAAGTACTAGGCTTAAAGCAGAAGTTTCCTGTTCTCTCCATATGGTGGATGTTTGTTTTTTTTGCTACCCAGCCTCTGTTCTTTTACCTGTGGTGAAACATACCAATTTTCCCTTTTGTTTTGGGTAATTACTTCTCCTCTATTTTGTGCAGTGATGATGCTTCTGGCATAATCTCAATTTACCACATATCCAGGAAGATTCTACTTTGTCTTTTCAGCAGCACTCACTTTGGATGCTACAATGGTCCAATATATAATAATAGTAACCATTATTTATTGGACAACTTTGATTTGCAAGACAATGGCTAGGAACTTTTTGTGACTTCATATCAAAACTGTAAGGCAGGGGTTATAGCAATGTTCTTTCCTTTTGATAACTTTTAACATGTTTAGAATTGTGATCCTAACCACGAAAATTCATCCAGAAGGGATGTCATCAAGGTCAATAGTTTTTTTTTTTAATTTTATGGAAATTTTTATATGCTAAAATTAGAGAAAATAGAATAAGGAATCCCCATTATCCACCTTCAACAAACTCATGGTCAAATTTCTTTGATCTATGTTCCACCAGTTCTTTCCAGATTATTTTGAAAGAAATTCCAAATATCATGTCTTTCCATCTGTAAATAACTTAGTATGTATATCTCAAAGATAAATACTGCTCTTTTAAACATAACCTTAACACCATCATCGTGCCTAAAAATATTTGCAAAAAGTCCTATCACATCGAGTTTATAGACTGGACTTATGTTTTTCCACTTGCCCAATTTTCTCTCTGTCTCTCCGCCAGCCCCACCCAATCTGTCTCTCTCTCCCCTTTTCTTTCTTTTTAGCAGATTGTTTAATCAGGATCCAAATAAGATTAGGTTAGCATTTAGATTAGTTGCTGTCTCTTAAGTATCTCTTCAACTATAGGTTCTCCTTCAATCTCTTTTTTTTTTCTTGAAATTTGTTTGTTGAAGAAATGCATTGTTTTTCCAGTCTGGATTTTGTAGATCAGACTGCTTCCTGTGCTGTCAATTTGTAAGTTTCCTCTGTCCTCTGTGAACTGGAAGTTAGATTTAGAGGTTTGATAAGACTCAGGTTCACTTTTTTTTTTTTCAAAAATACTGCATAGTTGATGTATACTTCCATCAGGAGACATATAATGTCTGGTTGCCTCCCTTTTTGTGATGTCGTGAGCCACTGATGATCATTCCCCAGATCCATTAATGCATTAGAGGCTAAGAAATTCTGTCAACTCATTTTCATTTGTTAGCCCCCTCATCAACTATTGAGTTATCCTGAGGTACAGTATGTTTTAACAGCATAACAGATTTTTGATTCTTTTCCTTTGTTACCAGTTTTCAAAATAATGATTGAAACCCTAAGATCCTCCTAAGGTGACCAATTTTTATTATTTTAAAAATATTATTATGAATTTATGGGTATACATTTAAAAATTTTTTCTATTAGTCGCAGTTTTCTTTATTGATACTCAAATCTTCTCAACTTTGGCTAGTGAGAGCTTCTTAAAGTTGGCCCTTACGTCCTTTTGACACAACTCCAGTAGCTGATAGTTTCCTAGCATATTGGTATGGCAAGAAATAATATTCTAGACTCACCTTGTATGTTTTCACCCTGGGTCTGGCAATGAATTGTTTTTTTAGTAAAGGTAAGTTTTATTGTGAGCTTGAAGTGACTAAAAAAATGTCATGAAGAACCTAGGGGTAAGACAGGATTAAAGACACAGACCTACTAGAGAATGGACTTGAGGATATGGGGAGGGGGAAGGGTAGCTGTGACAAAGTGAGAAAGAGGCATGGACATATATACACCAGCAAATGTAAGGTAGATAGCTAGTGGGAAGCAGCCACATAGCACAGGGAGATCAGCTCGGTGCTTTGTGACCACCTAGAGGGGTGGGATAGGGAGGGTGGGAGGGAGGGAGATGCAAGAGGGAAGAGATATGGGAACATATGTATATGTATAACTGATTCACTTTGTTATAAAGCAGAAACTAACACACCATTGTAGAGCAATTATACTCCAATATAATTGGATGTAAAAAAAAAAAAAAAGGAAAGTCATTTAATAGATCATCCTGCCATACAAGTGCTCAAAGAACATTTGATGAAGGTAGAACTGAAGGCTCTCTTTTAAACCAACATTTGCCAAAGTCAGCTATTGAGGGAATGATAGTATCTCCTGGTTGTATTCTTTGGACTGATTTGACACCTCTAAGGGCTCCATTCACGTCCATGGATAAGACCACGGACAACTGAAAAAATTGTCCATGGTTCTACTTACTGGGTCTTTATCAGCCTCATCTTCTTATCTGTCTTCTTCATATATTTACCTCTATTTACAGACCTAGTGTCTTGTAACCATTTTCATCTCTGTGCTTAGTCCCTTTGGGATTGACTGTGTGTGAGGATAGTTTATTTGGCTCCTGAGCTGCCCTCCTCCATGGAAGCTTGCCTCCACTTCTGCCTAGGATCCTTCCTGCACAAGGTAGGCTTGGCCCTACCTTACTCCTCATTTAAGCTCATCTCCCAGAACCCCAGCTTCTGTTCTCTCTTACTCTTACAGAGGAATTTGAACTTTTGTCAACACTATGAAATAATAGGTAGTATACCTGAAAAGATGATTATCACATGATTTTGCTAGTTTTGTGTGTGTGTGTGTGTGTGTGTGTGTGAGAAAGGAAAAATACCACCTTGGACTATAAACCTTTAATTGGGTATTTTTAAAGAGTAATTTTTAACACAGAAAAAAGAAGGAAATACCCTAAATTTAAAAACCTCTGATTTATTTACCACTTTTAAAGAAGAGGTGCTGCATGTGACTAAATCTACTGTTGAGAGTTTGCACTGTATTCCACTGTTTGTTTACTGTACACAAGGATGGACAAAAAATTTATCATTGCCTCACTTCAGATGCATCTGTGGAATCATTTCCTAAGTATGGCTGACCCTTGAACAACATGGGTTTGAACTGTGTGGGTCTACTTATATGTGGATTTTTTTCAATAAATATATTGGAAAAAATTCTGGAGACTTGTGACAGTTTGAAAATACTCTCAGATAAACCGTGTAGCCTTGAAATGCTGAAAAATTAAGAAAAAGATATGATATGAATGCATGAAATCTATGTAGATACTATTCTACCATTTACCACCATAAAATATACACAACTCTATTATAAAATGTTAAAATTTATCAAAACTTATGCACACAGACCATACAGTTGAGAGAAATGTAAACAAACATAAAGATTCAGTATTAAATCGTAGCTGCATAAAACTGTAGTACACACTGTCCTACTGTAATAATTCTGTAGCCACCTCCTGTTGCTATTGCAGAGAGCACAAGTGTTGCAAGTATTTGCTTAAAACACTTTGTGACGCTAATCGTCTCCACATGAGCAGTTCACCTCTCCAGGAAATTTCATATTGCAGTGAACTCTCGAGGTTCCTGTGTATTTTTCATTGTGTTTAGTACAATACCATAACTTTAAATAACACCATGGTACCCATACGAAGTGCCTCTAGTGATGCTGGAAGTGCTCCCAAGAAGCAAAGTCATGACATGACTAGAAAAAAAGTTCAGTTGTTTAATAGGTACTGCAGATTAAGGTCTGAAATGGTGGTTGCCCACCATTCCAAGATAAACTAATCCAGCATAAGGACACGTTTAATAAAAAAAAAAAGGAAATTCATGAAACTGTCACTGCAGCTAGGACAGCAGGCATGAAAACCTTGCACTTTTCATGAAATACCTTTTTACCTCTTATTGAAAATGCAGCTTTTATGTGGGTGCGGGATTGCTATAAGAAAGTCATACCTGTAGACTCATATAATTCAAGAGAAAGTGAAGTCATTATATGATAACTTAAAAGAAAAGGAAGGTGAAGAATCTAAAACTGGAGAATTTAATGCAAACAAAGGATGGTTTCATAATTTTAGAAAGTGGTTTGGCTTTAAAAATGTCAAGATAACAGAAGCAGCAGCTTCTGCTGACCAAGAGGCAGCAGACGAGTTCCCAGACACAATTAAGAAAACTATTGAGGAGAAAGGATACCTGCCTGAACAGGTTTTTTTTTTTTTTTTTTTTTTTCTTGCGTTATGCGGGCCTCTCACTGTTGTGGCCTCTCCCATTTGCGGAGCACAGGCTCCGGACGCGCAGGCTCAGTGGCCATGGCTCACGGGCCCAGCCGCTCCGCGGCATGTGGGATCTTCCCGAAACGGGGCACGAACCCGTGTCTCCTGCATCGGCAGGCGGACTCTCAAGCACTGCGCCACCAGGGAAGCCCCTGAACAGGTTTTTAATGCAGACAAAAGTGTCTTATTCTGGGAAAAAGTCACAAAATGCATTTATTATTAAGGAAGAGAAGCTAGCACCAGGTTTTAAGGCAGGAAGGGGTAGGCTAACTCTACTGACCTATGCAAATGCAGTAGGGCTTATGATCAGGACTACCTTTATCTATAAAGCTGCAAACTCCTGAGCCTGGAAGGAAAAAGACAAATACAAGCTGCCAGTCTTTTGATTTTATAACAAGAAGGCCTGAACAACAAGATCCATTTTTCTGGATTTATTCTATCAATGCTTTGTCTCTGAAGTCAGGGAGTACCGTATCAGTAAGGGACTATGTTTTAAAGTTCTTTCAACATTGAACAATGCCCCTGGCCACCCAGAACCCCATGAGTTCAAGACCAAAGGCATCAAAGTGGTCTACTTGTCCCCAAACACAACATCTCTAAATTTAGCCTGTAGATGAGGGGGGTCACAAGGACCTTTAAGGCTCATTACACATGGTACCCTATGGAAGGGATTGTCAATGCAATGGAAGAGAACCTCAACAGAGAGAACAACATAAAAGTCTGGAAAGATTACACCACTGAAGATGTCATTGTTGTAACAGAAAAAGCCATGAAAGCCATTAAGCCTAAAACAATAAATTCCTGTTGGAGAAAATTATGTCCATATGTTGTGCATGACTTCACAGGATTTATGACAGAGCCAATCAAGGAAATCATGAAAAAGATTATGGATATGGTAAAAAAATAAAAAAAAAAAGATGAGGGTGAAAGGTTTCAAGATATGGCTCTTGGAGAAATTCAAGAGCTAATAGACACCACACCAGAGCAATGAACAGAAGACCACTTGATGGAGATGAGTGCTTCTGAACCAGTGCCAGATGATAAGAAAGATGTAGAAGAAGCAGTGCCAGAAAAGAAATTGATGTTGGACAATCTGGCAGAAGGGTTTTGATTGTTCAAGACTGCTTTTGACTTCTTTTATGACAGGGACCCTTCTATGATATGAGCATTGAAACCAAAGGAAATGGTGGAAGAAGAATTGGTACCATACAGAAACACTTTTAGAGAAATGAAAAAGCAAAAACTCAGGTGGAAATTATGATGTATTTCCATAAAGTTACACTGAGTGTACCTGCCTCTTCTTACACTGAGTGTACCTGCCACTTCCTCTCTGTCTTCTGCTTCTGCTACCCTGGAGGCAGTAAGACCAACCCCTCTGCTTTCTCTTCTCCCTCAGCCTATTCAATGTGAAGATGACAAGGATGAAGACCTTTATGATGATTTACTTCCCCTTAATGCACATTAAATAATCATCATGCTGTATAGTTCATAAACCTATGTGTTGTGTATGTGTGTGAGTGTGAAAATGTAATAACTACATGGCAAGAACTGTATGAGATGTTTATGTGTCATTATCATCATGCCTAAGTACTCATTGTGTAGAACACTGTGTGCAAGACTTGTATTGAGGTGGACAATCTATCCTTACATAGGCATACGGTGAGTGATATTTAGTATACACTTAATAATGTGTAGGTTTCCTTACTGTTTTATAATTTGCTTTCAAAGAATTACATTACTGTACAGTAGGCCCCTCTCTCTCATAATTGGAGAAACTATGTATTAGCCTATCATCCGTGGTAAGTGGCTTTTAAAAAAATGTAACAATCTTTACAATATTGTTATGAATATGACTGTAATATTATACGCCGTAACATTTTTATAACAATTCATCCATTAGTGTGTAAGCTAGGCTACGATGAGGCAATCGTACCAGTTATACTAGGCTACCATAAAGCCATCATACTGCTGCTTCTTCATTATCAATGCATGAATTGTTTTACCTGTAAATATGAATATCTTTATTACACCATCTTTTCATTTCTAATGTCTATTGTTAGTAATACATCTAACATCTATAGTGCTTTGTATTCTATAAGACAGTATTGATGTAGGTACTGACAGATGATATCTCATAAACAGATGACAAATTTATGGTATCCATAATTACAGTACAGTGCTGTAAATGTATGTATTTTCTCTTCCTCATGATTTTCTTAATAACATTTCTTTTCTCTAGCTTACTTTATTGTAAGAATACAGTATATAATACATATAACACACAAAATATGTGTTAACTGATGATTCATATTATCGGTAAGGCTTCCAGTCAACAGTAGGCTATTAGCAGTTAAGTTTTTGGGGAGTCAAAAGTCATGCGCAAATTTTCAACTGTGCTGGGGTTAGTGCCCATTACCCCTGCATTATTCAAGGGTCAACTGCATATTTTTCTTCATTTATTGTGGATTCCATATCTCTCACGTGAGCTTGGTTGCCTAAAAATATTAAGAAGCCACATGATAATGATATAGTCAGCTGTATAAGACATCTCAAATTTGTGATTAATTCTCTGTAATAGAATTTATAAGCAATGAGGTAAATTTACAAAGAAATGGTAGAAGAATCTGAGAAGAGATGTTGAGAAAAGGAATGATATCATAGCTAAGAAGACTCACAAATCATGGAATTGTCCTGTCAATGCTTCAAATTCTAAAGGTAGATTCAACAACAACAACATCAATCATGTAATGATTATTTATTATCGGTCAGTCACTATTAACTGCCCTACTTACTTACTGTATTTAATTTTCACAGAGGCCCAGAAGTTAGTAGGTACTCTCCCATTGCAGGTAAGAATAAAGTCTCAGAGAGATTAATTACTATGTGCTGAATCACTTAACTAATTAGTAGTGGAACAGAAATTAAAAATCATATCTCTTTGAGTAGAAGGTTCATGGTCTTTCCATTAACACTACACGACCTGGAAATTGCCTTAAGAGGGTAAAAATGTACTTATTTTTAATTAATTAACCCCATCTCCTTTTCCCTTTTACTTTATGGTGCATTAAAATAAAATCTAGACTCACAGACTTAGAGAATGAACTTATGGTTACCGGGGAAGAAGGGTGGGAGGGGGAGGGATAGTTAGGGAGTTTGGTATTGACATGTACACACTGCTATATTTAAAATGGATAACCAACAAGGACCTACTGTATAGCACAGGGAACTCTGCTCAATATTATGTAACAACCTAAATGGGAAAAGAATTTGAAAAAGAATAGATACATGTATATGTATAACTGAATCACTTTGCTGTACACCTGAAACTAACACAACGTTGTTGTTAATCACCTATACTCCAATATAAAATAAAAAGTTAAAAAAAAAAATCTAGTTTCTGATATTTATCTCACTACTTGTTAGATACTAGTATAACATGACTAGCCTTCAAAATAAATAATTTCTTTTTTTTTGCTATAATGTGTGTGTTGCTAGCAGTCAAAGAAAACATCTATTTTAATATTATATGCACATTGCTTAAAACATTATTAACTAAATTAATACATTCACATTTATCCTATGAATGTTTTCAGACCACAATGAATAACGTGCTTTTCAAATATAATACAGCAAGCTATAAAATAGGGCATAATTATGTTGAGTGAGTTATGGTGTTTAAAATCAGGATCTGCCACAGTGTCAAATAGTAAAAAGGAATGAAGCCATGTATAAAAATCATTTATCCTTTGTAAATCTGGTGAAAGAGTAATGTGAGGTCTCTAAATTACCTTTGGAGAAGAGTATGTATTATCTTTGGTGATCCACCAATGAAAACATATTGACATAGAAAAAGAAGTTATAATAAACTTGAAAAATTAAAAAATGGAGATTTTCCCCTTTATATGCTATAAATCTTAAATTTGACTCACTGGGAAAATATTGGTTGGGGATGACCACTTACTACTCCTTAATTTGGATCACCAACATTCTTTCTAATAGTAAAGCTAAAGACAGCTTTACATGATGCTATAATATCTCAATGTTGTCGAAAAAATGAATTTTCTGGAGAAAATTTGTTCAATATGACTTAAAAGACAGTTGATTACTGCCGTAAAGTGCTAAAATATTAAAGGAAAATATATTGTTTTTTAAAGCATTTGTTATTAATTGCAAACAAAAGCTTTAATTGAAAGCCATTGTTTTGATGGTTTATTATGAGGTTTTGCTATACCAATGATATTAAATTCAAATGATAAGACAGCTTTGATCTTCTAAAATATGTACATAGTAATGGTCCTTTATATAGCAATAATCTAAAAGTTTTCAATTTGAAAATCGTTTATTTGATTAATCTAATTCCTTTTTCCTTGGAAAGATTCTTTCTTCTAAAATGTGGCCAACCCCTTCCCCACCCAAAAAGCCCCCCAAAACAAAAGAAAAAAGCCTCACCATTACCAA
The DNA here is from genome assembly GCF_000442215.2 of Lipotes vexillifer. Taxonomy (NCBI): domain Eukaryota; kingdom Metazoa; phylum Chordata; class Mammalia; order Artiodactyla; family Lipotidae; genus Lipotes; species Lipotes vexillifer. Next base: position 916,627 of record NW_006799818.1, read on the forward strand.
TTATTATATACTGAATGTTTGTGCCTTCCCAAAATACATATGTTGAAATTCTACCCCAAGTGTGATGGTATCAGGAAGTGGGGCCTTTGGAAAGTGATAAGGTCATGAGGGTGGAACCATCATGAATGAGATTAGCACCCTTATAAAAGAGACCCTGAGATCTTCCCTGGTGGCACAGTGGTTGAGAATCTGCCTGCCAATGCAGGAGACACAGGTTCAAGCACTGGTCCGGGAAGATCCCACATGCCGCGGAGCAACTAAGCCCATGCGCCACAACTATTGAGCCTGCGCTCTAGAGCCCATGAGCCACAACTACTGAGCCCACGTGACACAACTACTGAAGCCCGCAAGCCACAACTACTGAAGACCGCGTGCCTGGAGCCTGTGCACTGCAACAAGAGAAGCCACTGCAACGAGAAGCCTGCGCACCACAATGAAGAGTAGCCCCTGCTTGCTACAACTAGAGAAAGCCCGTGTGCAGTCATGAAGATCCAACGCAGCCAAAACTAAATAAATAAATTTATTTCAAAAGAAAAAGAGAGACCTTGGAAGAGGGTCCTTACCAGAACCTGTTCATGCTGGTACCATGATCTTAGACTTCCACCTTTCAGAATTGTGAGAAAATGAGTTCCTGTTGTTAGTAAGTTACCCAGTTTATGGTATTTTGTTATAGCAGCCTAAGCTGACTAAGAAACCAACTGTATTCCAGCTGACTCTTGAACCACATGGGTTTGAACTGTACAGATCCACTTATACGTAGCTTTTTTTCAGTCAATACTATAGCACTGCACAATCCGTGGCTGGTTGATTCCAGGGATGCAGAATTGTGGTATGGAGGGCAGACTGTAAAGTTATACTTGGATTTTCAGCTGAGCAAGGTGGCAGAGCCTCCTAACACCTGCATTGTTGAAAGGTCAACTGTAGTTTCCTAAGGCTGCCATAACAAATTACCACAATCCTAGTGGTTTAAAACAACAGAAATTTATTCTCATGGTTCTGGAGGCTAGAAATATGAAATATAATGTAGACTCCTCCTGAGTGCTCTAGGGGAGAATCCTTCCTTGCCTCCTCCAGATTCGTGTGGCCCCAGTCATCCCTACCTTGTGGCTGCATCACTCTAATTTCAGCCACTGTCTTTACATGGCCTCCTCCTCTTCTCCTTGTGTGTCTCTCTTTTGTTTATTTCCTATAAAAATGGCTTTAATTGGATTTAAAGCCCATCTGGATAATACAAGAACATCTCATCTCCAGATTGTTTACTTAATTACATCCACAAAGACCTTTTTTCCAAATAAGGTCACATTCACAGATTCCAAAGGTTAGAATGTAGATATACCATTTGAGAAGGCAACATTTAAACCCACTATACCAACGTTACCCAAACTTTAGTTTATGTTCAGGGTTAGAGAGTGAGCTTTGGGGTCTGAAACCTGTGGGATCAAATCTTGGCTCCACCATCCACTAGCTGTGTGATATTTGGCAAGTTACTAGTTCAGTGTGTACATATGGAAACTAAGGGTAATAATACTGTTCATAGAAGGCTGATGGACATAACAATTGTAGTATGAGTCGATAATTGACACTTTCCTTCCTGCCTACTAAGTCGGATTCCTTTTGACCATATACATTTCTCTTGGTCACTTTTACTTGATCTCTCCTTGCCTTTTGGCACTGTTGACCACTCCCTATTTCTTGAACATTTTTACTCCCTCAGCTTCTAAGACATCATTCTTTCCTGATTGTACTCCTACCCTTTTGACTATTCCTTCTTTTTCTTATGTTTTTATCTTGCCCCTTAAATATTGTTTGCCTAAAGTTCCTAATACAAGCCCATTCCTTAATTATTCTATACACTTTCACCAGGAGACTTAACCTAATCCCAGAATTTTAATTAACATCTGATTGCTGAAGATTCTGAAGTCTACTTCTCCAACTCAAAAATCCCCCTTCAGGGCTGCCCTGGTGGCGCAGTGGTTGACAGTCTGCCTGCCGATGCAGGGGACACGGGTTCGTGCCCCGGTCCGGGAAGATCCCACATGCCGCAGAGCGGCTAGGCCTGTGAGCCATGGCCACTGAGCCTGCGCGTCTGGAGCCTGTGCTCCGCAACGGGAGAGGCCACAACAGTGAGAGGCCCGCGTACCGCAAAACAAAACAAAACAAAACAAATCAAAACAAAACAAAATCCCCCTTCAGTTAGAAACCTGTATGTGACTTGCCTTTCTACACCTAGATGTCCTACGTCCAAGTCTTCATATTCACATTACAAGCTAAACCATAATTATTTCACATCCAGAAATCTATACTTTCTTTGAAGACTTATGTATTGTTACTCTTCAGCCATATTGGTCAACCAGTAGCTCCCCAAATATGTCATGCTTTTTTGCCTGTTCTTATCTTTATCCACAGCTTTCTCTCTCAATTGAATGTTCTTTTCCCAATCTTGTGAACACCTATCAACTGTTCGGAACTTAGCTCAAGCATCACCTCAATTTTTAAGATGACCATTCACTCTTTTTTTGTAGCCCCACTGAAATGTATACCTACTTCCATCACAGCAAATGACATGACATTTTTGGGATTTTTCTCCCCCACTAGACCATCAACTCCTTAAAAGGTAAGTAACCATGCTTCATTTATCTTTGTATTTTTACTTTACAGGATAGTGTCTGGCACATAGCACTCAATAGAAATTCATTAAACTGGTTTCTTAAGCCTACCAAAAAGTCATCTTGCTATTATTATTATTTTTGTGTTTAGCTTATTCTTAAAAGCACTTAATTATTGCAATAGTGGCTAACATTCATTGAGAGTTGTTGTTTCAAGCATCTGGGGGTAGGAAACCTTCTAAAATGGCTTTTAATGATTCTTGCCTCCTGGTATTCACGCCCTTGTGTAATCCCTCCCTTTGACTATGGGTTGGATTTAGTAATCTATTTCTAACAAATGGAATCCAGCAAATGTGATTGGCTTTCACTTCTGAGATTAGGTTACAAAGAGAACATGACTTCCATCTTGCTCACACTCTCTCACTTGTTCTCTCTCTGATGAAGCAAGCTTCCGTGTTGCGAGCTATTCTGTGGAGAGTCCCATGTGATAAGGAACTAGGGGCAACTTCCTTTCAAAAGCCAACATCGAACTGAGGTCTTCAGTTCAACAATCTGAGAATCTTGTCGACAACTACATGAATGAACTTGACAGCTGATTCTTCCCTAGTCAAGCCTTGACTGCAGCCCTGGCCAACATCTTGCTTGCAGTCTGTGAAGAGACCCTGAGCCAGAAGACACAGATAACTGCATCTGGATGTCTGACTCAGAAATCACCATATAATAAATATTTGTTGTATTAAGATGCTAAACTTTGGGGTAATTTTTTTTTTTTTTTTTTTTCGGTACGCGGGCCTCTCCCTGTTGTGGCCTCTCCCGTTGCGGAGCACAGGCTCCGGACGCGCAGGCCCAGCGGCCATGGCTCACGGGCCCAGCCGCTCCGCAGCACGGAGGATCCTCCCGGACCGGGACATGAACCCGTGCCCCCTGCATCGGCAGGCGGACTCTCAACCCCTGCGCCACCAGGGAAGCCCAACTTTGGGGTAATTTTTTTTTTTTTTACATCGCTCCGCAGCACGTAGGATCCTCCCGGACCGGGACATGAACCCGTGCCCCCTGCATCGGCAGGCGGACTCTCAACCCCTGCGCCACCAGGGAAGCCCAACTTTGGGGTAATTTTTTTTTTTTTTACATCGCTCCGCAGCACGTAGGATCCTCCCGGACCGGGACATGAACCCGTGTCCCCTGCATCGGCAGGCGGACTCTCAACCACTGCGCCACCAGGGAAGCCCAACTTTGGGGTAATTTTTTATATAACAATAGGTAACTAAAACTTATTGTTTCAAGCAGTCAGCATGAATCAACTCGTTAACCCTTGAAACAACATTATGAGATAGATACTCTTTTGAACCCTATTTTATAGATGAGAAAACTGAAGCACAGTTTGGGGTCTGGGTGCAATTTAGCTGCACCTCTGTTCATGTCTCAGAAGGCTACAATCAATGTTTTGTCCCGGGCTGCAGTTCTCATCTTGGGCTCAAGGTCTTCTTCCAAGCTCTTTAAGGTTGTTGTCAGAATTCAGGTCACTGTGGCTATCTGATGAAGATCCCCATCTTCTTAGTAGCTGTCATCCAGGGACCATTCTCAGCTGCTGGAGGCTGCCCGCAGTTCCCTGCCATGTGGCTTCCACAGGCAGTTCACAACACAGATTTTTGCTTTCTTCCAGGACATCAGGAGCATCTCTAGATCTCCTTTTAAAAACTCATCTAATTAGAATTAATTAGAATAGTCTTCCTTTTGACGAACTCAACTGGTTAGGAACTCTAATTATATCTGCAAAAATTCTTTTGCCATATCACAGGGAACTCTACTCAGTACTGTGTAATAACATATATGGGAAAAGAATCTATAAAAGAGTATATATATATATATATATACATATATATATATACACACACACACACACGTATATGTGTATATATATATCTGATTCACTTTGCTGTACAGCAGAAACACAGCATTGTAAATCAACTGTACTCCAATAAAAATTTTAAAAATAACATAATATAATCATAGGAGTGAAATTCTATCATATTCACAGTTTTCACCAAGGGCATGGGTCATTGGATATCATTTTATTTTGTATTATTTTTACTTTCTATTGCGGTAAGAATACTTTACATGAGATCTACGTTCTTTAAAAAATTTGAGTGTACAGTACAGTGTTAACCATAGGCATGATATTGTATGGGAGATCTCTGCAACATAATCATCTTGCACCTGCATTTTTAATTTTTTAAATTAATTTTTAAAATTGAAGTATAGTTCATTTTCAATGTTGTGTTAGCTTCTGATGTATAGCAAAGTGAGTCCGTTATACATACACACAAACCTACTGTTTTTAAGATTCTATTCCCATATAGGTCATTACAGAATATTGAATAGAGTTCCCTGTGCTATTCAGTAGGTTTTTATTAATTACTTATTCTTTATATAGTAGCGTGTATATGTCAATCCCAATCTCCCAATTAATCCCTCACCCGCCGCTTCCCCCTGGTAACCACAAGTTTGTTTTCTACATCTGTGACTCAACTTCTGTTTTCTAAATATGCTCATTTGTACCATTTGTTTAGATCATTGGAGATCATTTTAGAATTCTGCCTTTCACTTATATATCTTCTTCTAGTCTTCCATTAAGCTTATTTTTATATAGTTGTAATAATGTAGTATATTTAAATATGTATACCCTCCTTTCAACTCTATCATATCATAAGCATTTTCCATTATTATATAGGCTTCATAACCATAATTTTAATAGGCTTACAATGCATTAAAGTTAAATTTGACAAATTTTTCTATACATTTTCATGTCTAATCCTGGGGAGATTAAGATATTTAACTTTGAAATGAGACGGGTTTCTAAACTTTTTTCTATTTATAAAACAGAGGTAGTAAAACAACTTATTTCATGATATTATTAAGATTAAATGAAATGATACATATAAAATGCTTAACATAATGTCAGGTACATAGTAAGCTTTTAAATAGCATCAACATCATTAGAATCATTGTCATTTATTCTGACCTTATTCTCATTTTACTTCAGATTCTTATAGACCTATTTGACACAAAGATTTCTTTTTGATGTCAGTCAGAATGCAGAAATATTTGGGATATGAAGAATCAAACGGTGGGGACTTCCCTGGTGGTCCAGGGGTAAAGAATCTGCCTTCCAATGCAGGGGCTGTGGGTTCGATCCCTGGTAAGATCCCATATGCCATGGGGCAACTAAACCTGCCTGCCACAACTACAGAGCCCACGTGCCCTGGAGCCCGTGTGCTCCAACTAGAGAAAAGAAAACCCTCGTGCCACAACTACAGAGAAGCCTGAGAGCGACAACAAAAGATCCCACATGCCTCAACAAAGATCCTACGTACCGCAATTAAGACCCAACACAGCCAAAAATAAATTAAATAAAAATTAAAAATAAAATAAATCTTAAAAAAAAAGAATCAAATGGTAATTTGAGTTTTTATTTACTAGTTGTGTGACTTTGGGTGGGTCACTTAGCTTTCTCATCTGGAGATAGCAAAATACATCCCACAGCTTCTTTGATAATGTATATAAAAGGACAAATAGTGTAATTATCACATAATTAGTACTAAATAATTTAGTTTATTCATCTTGAAACTTGTTAAAATATTCCAGGTACTTTGTACACATATTTATAGTCAAAATTCTTATTAAATGATCTGTATTTCTCTTACGTTCAGAGTTTATGGAAATAACAAAACAGTTTATAAAAGATGGATTATAAAAATAAAGAGCGTTTGAAAGGAATAAGAAAATGAGCTGTTTTAAAGTATTTGTTTTCTTTTATTCTGAACAAGATCTGTAAATAAGAGTAAGTGTACAGAATGTCATAGTTCCCATGTTTCTTATGGATAACTTAAATAATAGTAAACATACATATACTCTTAAAAAATAGTCCTGTCTTTAATGAATAATATATTTTACTCAACCATTTTCCTTATAGATTTCTTGACGTAGACATAAAAAAATTCTCATTCTGTTCAAAAAGATCTTTTGTTATTATTTACCATGTTTAAATCAATTAATTGCTGTATTTTCAGTACATTCATCTTTATTTTTCATTGCGGTTTTGTCATATTCCAGTCTGAAACATTCATAGAAACTGTGTGGGCTAAAATGCTGAAATGTTCTGTAAATCACTGCTTGCTAATGAAATTCAGTGTTACTGGGATCTTTTATTTTCCTTTTTACAGGAAAGATGATTGATGGAAATACTATATTTGGAGAAACATTTAGGCTTATGTGCATTATAAAAACAAAACAAAACACTGTACCTTTCAGCACTGAGGCTGAATTTGTGAGAGAAAAGCTGTTACTGATATTTGAAAAGTTTGTAAATGTAATTAAATGTATTTTAGTAAAACCATTCATAAAACATGAATATCTGAAACTATCTTTTGCATTGATGATAATGTTCTTTTACATTAGACAGTGATCACTTCAGAAGCCAGGATTCTATAGGTTGCTGAGCACACAGCATGGTGGGTTGCCATCCATGTGGCGGCTAACATCAGAGTGTCAGATTGGCTATGTGTGAACCTGACTCAGCTTCCTCACCTATAAGATGGCAAATACATTGGCACTTATCTTAAAAGAATTTTGTGAGGAAACAATGCGATCATCTGTATAGAATGCTGAGGGCCAGTGTATTATAAATAATCAAAGTTAATTTTATTCCATTACTATAATTTATGGTACCATTTTCTTAGACAATTTCTGAAATGCTAACCCATTGCTTTTCTAATGCCTCCCTAATGGCATTTCTTTGAAGAAAACTTGATAATATTTAGGCATTAAATTGAACTGCGGCTGCCAGGCCTCAATTTTGATGGGATTTCTCTGTGTTTTAGTGCCACTCCTCATTCTAGATAAGCATGGGCAAGGGCTTAGTTGGCCAGGGAAGGGAATTTAAATCTGTTTCTTTTTAAAAGTTAATGAATCTAAATTTCCCCAAAACCATCCATGAAAAAATTTAAAAACTATTGTGATGTCCATTATGCAGAGGAAACTATGGGGTACATAGACTGATGTTAACTTTTGCCCTATAAAGCCAGGTGAAATATATTTAACTTAGACCAAAACGCTATTGTTCCAATGTGTGGAGTGTTTGTAACAACTTCTTCTTCTCCCACAGGAAATGTCTCTGGCACCCCATAAAGTCCTGTAGTTATCATCCCATACCTCTGGGAATCACTCCTGGCTCTGCCTTCCACTTTCCATTAGTCATATGCTTGCTCTGCTTTATAGTTCCAGTTTCTTATCTAACTAACTATCCTGATCACTTGTACTAGATAGCCTTTTTGATTCTGGTTTTACCCTTAGACAGTCTCTCTTTCAGTTTTTCCTCCTTGGTTCTATATTCTACAGCCCATGGACCAGCATTGTTCTACTCAGTCCCTAGTCCTGTCACCTAGAACCTCGGCTCTGGTAAATTATACCAGACCCTCGCCTGTCCAGAGACAGAGTCAGTAGGTGCCCTAACTCTTGAGCATTCCAGTCTAGATATCCCTAGAGAACTAGGAATTCATGTTTGTTTTTATGCAGAGAGACCCAAGGTTGTGTGAATAAGGCCTTCAGGGTCAGTGTAGCCTCCCATCCTAGGAGAAAATGAGATGACCCTGGAATGCCAGATACCTTCAATTGATGGTAACAAGATTATAACAAATTTCGTGAATGTCTCGAGTTAACCCAGCGATGCTTTTGGAGCCTTGGAACTGCGTAAGTCTCTTGATATGGTGAAACAAAGTATTGATGGATATTTCTGAAGATCAGACTTTCAAGAGTTGAGGAACTATCCAAAGATGATACCCTTGCCTAGAATTGTTTTTTCTCCCAAAACTTTAGATGAGTTTCTTTTTTTTTTTTCTTTTTGAGCCATGCAATTCCTCTGACCCAGCCCTTGCACATCCAAAAGTACTCATGGTTTAGAAGTACACTTTTAGAGAATTTTCCAGCCCAATGGAAGCTGGCTTCTGTGGGATATGAAACTATGCTCCCTAAGGCAATACCAAGGCTACAGTTAAGAACTCTGTAACCCCAGTCTAAATTACCAACACCAACTTCTAAAGTGGCAGGTTCTTTTGGAATACATTTCTTCCTCCATATAATTCACTGTTAGGTTTGTTAGGTGGGAAATACAAAAGATGTATGGATAGTTCTTATTCTTGGGCATATTATGACCTATGAAAAGTCACAGAAACAGTTAAATGATAAAACATGTTTCTGTGTTTAAGATATCAGAGGAGAAAATTATCACTTCAGGTTGGTGGCATATGGTTCCATGGGTGAGGTAGACTCAAGCTGGGGCTTGAACAATGTTGAAGGTTTACATGTATGGAAAATATTGGATGGGGGATATCCAGAAAGAGTCACATTGTAACTGGAACAAAGCCTGTTATGTCATTCTCATGCTTAAAATTTTTCAGTGTTTCCAGTTGTGCTTCTTAAACTTGAATGTGCATACAATTAAGCTGTTAAATGATTCAGATTCAGTGGGCTTGCAGTGATGTCTGAGATTCTGCATTTCTAACAAATTTTCAGCTGCTACTGCTGGACCTCAGATAAAACTTTGAGAAATACGAATCTATACTGGGAGTGCAGGTAGGGAAAACTATAGTCCATGGACTAAATCTAGCCCACTACCAGTTTTTAAACACAGTTTTATTGGAACACAAGCACATCCATTTGTTTACCTATTGTCTATGACTGCTTGTGTACTGCAATGGCAGCATTACATGGTTGTGACAGAGACCATATAGCCCACAAAGCATAAAATTTTTACTCTTGTATCCTTTACAGGATAGGTTTGCCAATCTCTGGTCTATACTATAGGATAAAATCCAAATTCCTTAGGAATGTATGCTAGGACCAGCAAAATTCCCCTTCAGCCTATCTGTCCAAGTTTATTGCTCTGCACTTGCCCCCTTAGGGTACATTACTGCCATATGATCAACTTGCTGGTGCCCAATCCTACATGGTCTTCCTCACTTCTTTGCACATAGCCTTTGTCTGGAATAATGTTTGCAGTTGTACCCCCTTGCTCACTCACTCATCTTTATTCAGTTCTGATGATAACTCTTCTGGGAAACTTTCTCAAAGCTGGGCTAGATGTTTGCTTGTACTTGCTGTTGGACCCAGTACTCCCCTCTGTCAGAGTACTCATCATTATGCATGGCTCTTTCTGTTGTCTCTCTCACTGGAAGTCAGTGGTTGCATTTCATGGTACATAATATATAACAGATGTTCCAAAAATATTTATTTAGTGAATGAATAAAGCATTAATAAGTGTAGCATATTTGGGGTAGAGGGAGAAGATAGGTTTAATGCAGGATTTATTTAGGAGAGTAGTGGGAAATAAGGTTGTACAGAGCAGGATGGCTAAGATAGTATAAGTAAAGTGCTTAGCCTGGCACCTGGCACATTGCAACTGCTGACAGATACTGTCTTTTATTAAAATACTATTTTTTTAACATATTTATTGGAGTATAATTGCTTTACAATGGTGTGTTAGTTTCTGCTTTATAACACAGTGAATCAGCTATACATATACATATATCCCCCTACCTAAGGAGACAAAAGATCTGTATGCAGAAAACCATAAGCCACTGATGAAAGAAATTAAAGTTGACACAAACAGATGGAGAGATATACCATGTTCTTGGATTGGAAGAATCGACACTGTGAAAATGACTATTCTATCCAAAGCAATCTACAGATTCAATGCAATCCCTATCAAACTACCAATGGCATTTTTCACAGAACTAGAATAAAAAATTTCACAATTTGTATGGAAACACAAAAGACCCTGAACAGCCAAAGCAATCTTAAGAAAAACAGAATTGGAGGAATCAGGCTCCCAGACTTCAGGCTATACTACAAACCTACAGTAATCAAGACAGTATGGTACTGGCACAAAAACAGAAATATAAATCAATGGAACAGGACAGAAAGCCCAGAGATAAACCCATACATATATGGTCACGTTATCTTTGATAAAGAAGGCAAGAATATACAATGGAGAAAAGACAGCCTCTTCAATAAGTGGTGCTGGGAAAACTGAGAGCTACATGTAAAAGACTGAAATGAGAACACTCCCTAACACCATACACAAAAATAAACTCAAAACAGATTAAAGACCTAAATGTAAGGCCAGGCACTATAAAACTCTTAGAGGAAAACAGGCAGAACACTCTATGACATAAATCACAGAAAGATCCTTTTTAACCCACCTCCTAGAGGAATGGAAATAAAAACAAAAATAAACAAAAGGGACCTAATGAAACTTGAAAGCTTTTGCACAGCAAAGGAAACCGTAAAATACTACTATTACCACAACTTGCATCTACTGTTGACTCTATCACCATCAAAGCTTGTCATTGTCAATTTTTTTCTTGCCTTGTGCTGTGACTTTCAAAAAGCCTAGAACACACATCCTGGCTTATTAGGTACTGATATAGATCACTGTGTGCAAAATCAGCTTTAATGTTAAATAGGATAATATTTTATCTTATAATTTCAAAATATTATGTTTCAGTAAATTTTAGAAGTATTTCTCATATAACTGTGATGTAGTAGCTGAACTTATTAATGTAGTCTTCTGAGATCCATGAGACAAAGAAGGAATTTCTCATTTCATGAATAGATGACATGAATATTTCTTAAATTTGTTCCCTGAAATTTATTATTGTAAAATGACAGAGAACTACACATTTCCAGAAGAGGTAGAAAAAATTTCTTGTTACTCATATAGTCAATGTCATCAGAATGTTAGGAAACAAAAGCATTTTTGGAAAAATGTAGTGTGGTATAGGCCTCTAGGAATTGAAGAAACACCCTTGCACAGATCTTAATACTAATATCAATAATAGAGTAAAATTGTTCATATTTACTTTTTAAAACTCTTTTAATGACCTCATTTGATAATCAAGTGTATCCTTGCCTTGGTAACCCTAGATTTGGAAGTTGTACATAGATTTATTCTATAAATCTGTGCATATGAGGAATGTATAAGCTCAGAATGTAGCAAAAATCTGTGTAGGTGACATCCTTAAGTATCTCTTATGGTTAAAATTAGAAGGAAATGCAAATCAAGACTTAGCAGAAGAGACCACTATATCACCCCTCAAACCTAGATGGCCCAAACTAAAACTCTCAAATGAAAAATAAACAGCAATTAAAACCTATAGTTAAAAAATTACAGGTGAATTATATTTTATCATTTACAAATAACTGAAACCTAAATACAATTTTTTTTCTTTGTTTTTGTCCTTTATGTGACATCAGTATTTCTCAACTTGAGAATATTCATTTGCTTTGGAATCACAATAGCAACAAACTGGGCCAGGAAGGAATGCCTGCCAAAGCCCATCTACTAATCCTGTCTTTGGCAGGCCCTTAGACCTCTCTGAAACCTAGTTAGTCATCTGCAAAATAGGTCAAATAATGTCGACTGTATTTTTTTCCACAGTATTATTGTGAGGATAAAAAAAAAAAAAATCAATGTATATGAAACAGAAGTGAAAACTGTAGATAACAATATAAATGTTAAGGGTTATTGTGTATCTGAACCATCTGCATTGTTCTTGGCCCCCAGATCTTTGCAAGGCTGGCTTCTTCTCATCATTTAGGTTTTAATTTAAATGTCACCTCCTCAGAGAGGGCTTTCCTGAGCAATTAATCTCAAGTAGAAAGCCACAAACTCTACCTGTCACTCTTTGTCCTGCTACCCTTTTCATACCACTCATCACTATGTGAAATCAGCCAATTTATTGTTTAGGTGTTGTTTTCTGCACCCCTATCCTGTAATGTGATCTCCACGTGGCAGGGACTGTTGTCTGTTGCATTCATTGCAGACCTGCAGACCACCCCCACACGCAGTGTGTCTGGGATGGTGTACAAAGAAGGGATATGTTCTCTACAATCACTTCTGTCTCCAGGCACGTCTGTTCTAATGGATTTAGAACACAAGTCTTAGACTTGTGTCAAGCTGAATATTTTCATGTAACTATAACTTTCCATGTACTTGGTAACAAAAGGTTTCAGAAGAAATTCATGCATCCTCCCAGACCAATGATAAATTCTATTCTAAAGAGAATTGCTTTTTCTGTGGAATCATTTAACCTCAGATAAAGTCACTTTACTCAAAATGCTGCAAAGAATTTGTCTATCTCCAGAAAACCAGAAGAGAGATTTATTTTTTGATTCTCCCTGTTACAGTGGTTAAGATCGTACAGACTACTCTCTTGGTATTCCTCTTTCCAGGGCCAGCCTGGAATTATGATCGTAAAGCTGCCTTATCAAATGGCACAATTGTACTTCGTATGTTGGTTAAAAGGCTAGGCCATTTATTCCTATCAAATAAAGAGTCTCAAAGTTTATGTGATTTGGAGAAATAAATTATCCACAACTTACAAAACTAATGAATAAACCCCCGAGTCTTCACAATCACTTGTAGTCTTAAACCATCTAGCTTCCTGTTAGTCTCTCTGACTTTATGCCTATGGCTCGGCTCTTCCCATCATTCTTTCAGCTCTAGTCACACTGGCCTCCTTGCCATTCCTATAATCCTCTAAGATCTCCCTTCCCCCAGGTATCCACAAGGCTTGCTCCCATAGAGCCGTCAGGTGTTTGCTCAAATGGCACGTTAGTAGAGTTGCCTTCCTGTCCACCCTATTTAAAATCACAAAGCCCCCTCTCTACTCCCTATCACCTTCCCTGCCTCTTTATTATTTTTCCCATAGCACTTATCACCATCTGACATATGTCCTACTTTATTTATTTAACTGTTCATTGTCTGTTTCCTCTCGCCATAATCTAAGTTCTACAAATGCAGGGATTTTTGTATCTTCATTGCTATGTACTGTCTGGCATATGGTAAACAGTGAATGAATGAGGAAATTAATACGCAAAAGAGCAGCATAATTTGAATAAAGTTCAAACAATTCATTAAAGTTGATTATATGCAGTTCTCCAACACTTGAAGCTGATTGTTAATTAGATTGCTGCAAGGAACTGAAACTGCAGGGTTACTCCTAGATAACTCCTAGGCTTTTATCTTAAAGGATTTAGGGAAAGTTAAGTAAGGAAGCAAGGAATTGGAATGTCATTCTGACCAACTTTCAGGGTAAAGTCGCTGGCCTAGTTTCATGGTTCTTGAACTTTATAGTAATCAGAGTAATCTGGGGTGCTTATTAAAAACATAGTTTTCTAGGCCCTACCCTTAGTAAGTCTGTGTGGGGCCTGAAAATTTGCACTTCTAACCAGTTCCCAAGTGATTCTACTACACCCTGACCTAGTGGTATAAAAGTCACTGTGCTGACCTCAGGGCATTCTAGGGCTAGTGATTTGGTCCCTTTGACTCTGCTTCCATATTCCTGTTTAATCTTATTCTGATAGCAGTTCTCATTTTTTTTTTTTTACATCTTTATTAGAGTATAATTGCTTTACAATGGTGTGTTAGTTTCTGCTTTATAACAAAGTGAATCAGTTATACATATACATATGTTCCCATATCTCTTCCCTCTTGCGTCTCCCTCCCTCCCACCCTCCCTATCCCACCCCTCTAGGTGGTCACAAAGCACCGAGCTCATCTCCCTGTGCTGTGCGGCTGCTTCCTTACATTTGGTAGTGTATATGTGTCCATGCCTCTCTCTCGCTTTGTCACAGCTCACCCTTCCCCCTCCCCATATCCTCAAGTCCATTCTCTAGTAGGTCTGTGTCTTTATTCTTGTCTTACCCCTAGGTTCTTCATGACATTTTTTCCCCTTAAATTCCACATATATGTGTTAGCATATGGTACTTGTCTTTCTCTTTCTGACTTCACTCTGTATGACAGACTCTAGGTCTATCCACCTCATTCATTACAAATAGCTCAATTTCGTTTCTTTTTATGGCTGAGTAATATTCCATTGTATATATGTGCCACATCTTCTTTATCCATTCATCCGACGATGGACACTTAGGTTGCTTCCATGTCCTGGCTATTGTAAATAGAGCTGCAATGAACATTTTGGTACATGACTCTTTTTGAATTATGTTTTTTTCAGGGTATATGCCCAGTAGTGGGATTGCTGGGTCATATGGTAGTTCTATTTGTAGTTTTTTAAGGAACCTCCATAATGTTCTCCATAGTGGCTGAACCAATTCACATTCCCATGAGCACTGCAAGAGTGTTCCCTTTTCTCCACACCCTCTCCAGCATTTCTCAACATCATTAATCATTAGAGAAATGCATAAAAACTACAATGAGAGGCTTCCCTGGTGGCGCAGCGGTTGAGAGTCCACCTGCCGACGCAGGGGACACGGGTTCGTGCCCCGGTCCAGGAAGATCCCACATGCCACGGAGCAGCTAGGCCCGTGAGCCATGGCCACTGAGCCTGCACATCCGGAGCCTGTGCTCCGCAACTGGAGAGGCCACAACAGTGAGAGGCCCTCGCACCGCAAAAAAACCAAAAAAACTACAATGAGATATCTCACACCAGTCAGAATGGCCATCATCAAAAAATCTAGAAACAATAAATGCTGGAGAAGGTGTGAAGAAAAGGGAACACTCTTGCACTGCTGGTGGGAATGTGAATTGGTACAGCCACTATGGAGAACAGTATGGAGGTTCCTTAAAAAACTACAAATAGAACTACCATATGACCCAGCAGTTCTCATTTTTATCTCAAGTCCTTGAAGCCACGGACTCATCGAATCTAGTGCTTCATGACTTCTGCTTTTAGTTTTTTCTCTCTGTGACCCTCTGCATTTGTACCTGCCAACTGTGCCTGGGAGTTAATGGTTCGATTGGATATTCCAGTCACTCTTCAGTAGAGAGTACCTCTGTAGGGCACAGCTCTTATATTAGACACATTACATGCACCTTTGGTCATGCAAAGATCCTGGACTAGTGAAGTCATGTGAAATAAAGCATAATAGCCCGTGTATAAGGTATTTTGTCTATTTTTGTTCAGAAGGGGTCTGTGAGAATGAAAGCACTTGAGGATTTTCAGAAGAGGGCTCTGTACATGATAGATAACTTGTATAGATTATCTGCTTCAAGGTGATTAGGGATATTTTGAAACAGTGTGGGAGAAATTACCTGTATTTTACTGCCAAGTCAGCCATAAATTAGGCTAATAATACAGGACAAATTTTTTGGTTTTCTCTGGGCCTCATTTTCTTCAGTGATAAAGTAAAGGAATTTGACAAGATGAGCTGCAAGTTCCTTTCTGTATGCAGTGTGCTATGATTTGGTGAATCTAATTCATTAGTGTACATACATAGGTGCATGACTAGGTCAGCCTCAATCTCCAGGTTGCTATGATCCAATCTATTATGGTTGAATATTATATTCTGTTTTCTCCTGTTTTTCTTAAAAGAATGAATACATAACAAACTTGCTTGCATTTAATTCTGGTTATGCCATTTACTAGCTTTTTGCCTTGGGCAAATTACTTTGTTTGATCCCCAATTTCCTCATCCATAAAATTAGGATCATAGTAATTTCCTTATAGTTTTGTTGAATTAAATGAGTTATTACATGTAAAATTATTTATAATAGTAGGGGATGAAATGATTTAATAATTGTGAAAGTATTTAGAAAGGTAGCTGGCACACAAAAGAGACTATATAAGTGTTATTAAACTTATTTTTATATTTTTTCATCTGTGTAAATTTTGTCTGATTTAACACACGTGACTATACTGTGCATGGAATTTTTACTTAGAATTGTGGTTAGATTATGAAGTTGTTAGAGATTCCTATGATAAAATGCTATTGTAGTGTTTTAGAAATACTAGATTCCTTTAAAATATATTTCTGGAAGCAAAGAGGCATATGACATTCCATAAAAGACAAAACTCTAAGAACATAAAATATATAAATCTTTGCCACAGGCTAGAGTGGAGGGGACAGGACTGACTACAAATAGGAACAAAGCTTTTGAGGATGATGCCAATATTCTCCATCCCAATTGTGGTAGTGGTTACATGACCGAATGTGTTTGTCAAGATGCATATACAAAAGGAGTCAATTTTATTGCATTTATGTTGTAGCTAAATAAACCTGAATTTATTTTAAAAAATTTTTCTTGGTGTAATCTTTTGATCTGGGAGACCTTGTAGAACATACAGTTGTGTTCTAATCTTGCAAATTGATTCCTAAATTTGCATTCATTTTTATTTCAGGTACTTGAAATATAACATAAAATGTCAGTAGAGACACTGTCACGGCTGCCGCCATCTTTGCAGCACCTGCTCTCCTCATGTTTGGTTAGTCAGTCTGTAGAATTTTCTCCTTAAATAGCTCTTATCTCCCTCGCACGTCTTTGCCTTAAATGCCATCCGTACTCCACTTCCATATCCTCCTCATTTCTCCTGGGGTGCCTTAGGCTTTCCTTCACCCAGCAAATTGGAACAAACATGCTTATTTGATATTTGTTGATGCTAATTTGAGTAGTACTATTTTATGAAGGTTATTTTCTAAATTATTGTTGCTGTTATTCTGAAAAAATGCCTTTTTTGAATTTTTCAAAATTTATAAATTTATTTAATATCTTGTAAATTATTTTTATTTAAAAAATCATATTAAATAAACTTCTAGTTTGCTGAGTGCTTTTTAATTATTATAAATGGATGTCAAATTTTATGACACCATCTTTTTCTGCATCTGCTGAAATCCCATGCTTTTTCTTCTTCATTTGGTTAATGTTGTGAATTATGGTAATTGATTTTCAAGTGTGAAAACAACCTTGCTTTCCTGGAGTAAATCATCTTGATTATTAGATTTTATTCATTTTGTATCTGTTGAATATGATTTGCTAGCTAATGTCTTGCTTAGGATTTTTCTGTCCATGCTTATGGGTGGAGTTGGATTTAATTTTCTTGCCCTGTGGTTTCCTTATCAGGTTTTGATATCAAGACTATGATAACTTCACAAAACAAATATAGCAATATTCACTTTCCCCCTTAATTCTAAGGGTTTTTATAATATTGGGGACAACTCTTCCTTAAATGGTTGGAAAATTCCACCAAGGGAAGCTATCTTGGCCTGGAGTTTTCTTTCAGACAAGGTTTCAGTTATGGGTTGAATTTTTATAATAGTCAAAGGACTAATAATATTTTAATTTCATCTCTGTTCATATTGTTAAAAGTTCTTTATTAGAATTTTGTCCATGTTACTTCAGTTTTCAACATTTTATCAACATAAAGTTGCCTATAACATGCTCTTATGTATTTTCAATATCTGTAGGATCTATAGTGATGGTCCTTGGGTTGTATCTGTTGCCTCTTGTTTTTTCTTGATCATTCTTCCAAGAGTTTTACCAGCTTATTAGCCTTTTCAAAGAATTAATTTGTGACTTTGTCGATTCCCTTTAACATATATTCATTTATTTCATTATTTTTTTTAACATCTTTATTGGAGTATAATTGCTTTACAATGGTGTGTTAGTTTCTGCTTTATAACAAAGTGAATCAGGTATACATATACATATGTTCCCATATCTCTTCCCTCTTGCGTCTCCCTCCCTCCCACCCTCCCTATCCCACCCCTCTAGGTGATCACAAAGCACTGAGCTGATCTCCCTGTGCTATGCGGCTGCTTCCCACTAGCTACCTGTTTTACGTTTGGTAGTGTATATATGTCCATGCCACTCTCTCACTTTGTCACAGCTTACCCTTCCCCCTCCCTATATCCTCAAGTCCATTCTCTACATCTGCATCTTTATTCCTGTCCTGCCCCTAGGTTCTTCAGAACCTTTTTTTTTTTTTTTTAAGATTCCATATATATGTGTTAGCATACCGTATTAGTTTTTCTCTTCCTGACTTACTTTGCTCTGTATGACAGACTCTAGGTCCATCTACCTCACTACAAGTAACTCAATTTCATTTCTTTTTATGTCTGAGTAATATTCCATTGTATATATGTACCACATCTTCTTTATCCATTCATGTGTTAATGGACACTTAGGTTGCTTCCATGTCCTGGCTACTGTAAATACAGCTGCAGTGAACATTGTGGTACATGACTCTTTTTGAATTCTGGCTTTCTCAGGGTATATGTCCAGTAGTGGGAGTGCTGGGTGGTATGGTAGTTCTATTTTAAGGAACCTCCATACTGTTCTCCATAGTGGCTGTATCAATGTACATTCCCACCAACAGTGCAAGGGTGTTCCCTTTACTCCACACCCTCTCCAGGATTAACTGTTTGTAGATTTTTTGATGATGGCCATTCTGATTGATGTGAGGTGATACCTCCTTGTAGTTTTGATTTGCATTTCTCTAATGATTTCTACTCTTACCTTTTTTTCATTTTCTTTGGGTCTCTATTTCTTTTCTCTTGAAATGGATGCTTAATTCATTAACTTTCAACACTTCTTTTCAAATTTATGCATTTAATTTTAATGACTAAATTTCCTTCAACTTTTAAAAAATGTGTACCACAAAAATGTTGATGCTTAAACTTCTGTGATAATTTTATTATAATTCAAATAAAAAACTTTTCTAATTTTTTTTTTGTTATTTGACACATTTAGTATTTCTTAATTTTTAAATAGAGAGATATTATCTGGTTATCTTATTACTGATTTCGAGTTTAATTTCACTGAGGTCAGATTTTAATCACTTGAAATTTGCTTTTTGTCCCAGCATATGGCCAATATTTTGTTTGAATTTTATTTTTTTATACAGCAGGCTCTTATTAGTTATCTATTTTATACATATTAATGTATGTATGTCAATCCCAATCTCCCAATTCATCCCACCACCACCACAACCCACCTCCCATCCCTGTTTCCCCCACTTGGTGTCCATATGTTTGTTTTCTACATCTGTGTCTCTATTTCTGCCTTGCAAACTGGATCATCTGTACCATTTTTCTAGATCCCACATATATGCATTAATATACAATATTTGTTCTTCTCTTTCTGACTTACCTCACTCTCTATGACAGTCTCTAGGTCCATCCACGTCTCTACAAATGACCCAATTTCGTTCTTTTTATGGCTGAGTAATATTCCATTGTATATATGTACCACAACTTCTTTATCCATTCATCTGTCAATGGGCATTTAGGTTGCTTCCATGACCTGGCTATTGTAAATAGTGCTGCAATGAACATTGGGGTGCATGTGTCTTTTTGAATTATGGTTTTCTCTGGGTACATGCCCAGTAGTGGGTTTGCTGAGTCATATGGTAATTCTATTTTTAATGTTTTAAGGAACCTCCACCATACTGTTCCCCATAGTGACTGTATCAATTTACATTCCTGCAACAGTGCAATAGGGTTCCCTTTTCTCCACACCTTCTCCAGCATTTGTTGTTTGTAGATTTTCTGATGATGTCCATTCTAACTGGTGTCAGGTGATACCTCACTGTAGTTTTGATTTGCATTTCTCTAATAATTAGTGATGTTGAGCATCTTTTCACGTGTCTCTTGGCCATCTGTATGTCTTCTTTGGAGAAATGTCTATTTAGGTCTTCTGCCCATTTTTGGATTGGGTTGTTTGTTTTTTTTTAATATTGAGCTACATGAGCTGTTTATATATTTTGGAGATTAATCCTTTATCCATTGACTCATTTGAAAATATTTTCTCCCATTCTGAGGGTTGTCTTTTTGTCTTGTTTATAGTTTCCTTTGCTGTGCAAAAGCTTTTAAGTTTCATTAGGTCCCATTTGTTTATTTTTGTTTTTATTTCCATTACTCTAGGAGGTGGGTCAAAAATGATCTTGCTGTGATTTATGTCAAAGAGTGTTCTTCCTATGTTTTCCTCTAAGAGTTTTATAGTGTCTGGTGTTACATTTAGCTCTTTAATCCATTGTGAGTCTATTTTTGTGTATTGTGTTAGGGAGTGTTCTAATTTCATTCTTCTCCATGTAGCTATCCAATTTTCCCAGCACCACTTATTGAAGAGACTGTCTTTTCTCCATTGCCTATCCTTGCCTCCTTTGTTAGTTGACCATAGGTGTGTAGGTTTATCTCTGGGCTTTCTATCTTGTTTCATTAATCTATATTTCTGTTTTTGTGCCAGTACCATATTGTCTTGATTACTGTAGCTTTATAGTATAGTCTGAAGTCAGGGAGTCTGATTCTTCCAGCTCCATTTTTTTCCCTCAAGATTGCTTTAGCTATATGGGGTCTTTTGTGTCTCCATACAAATTTTAAGATGTTTTTGTTCTAGTTCTACAAAAATGCCATTGGTATTTGATAGGGATTGCATTGAATCTGTAGATTGCTTTGGGTAGTATCATCATTTTCACAATATTGATTCTTCCAATCCACAAACATGGTATCTCTCTCCATCTGTTTGTGTCATCTTTTATTTCTTTCATCAGTGTCTTATAGTTTTCTAAGTACAGGTCTTTTACCTCCTTAGGTAGGCTTATTCCTAGGTATTTTATTCTTTTTGTTGCAATGGTGAATGGGATTGTTTCCTTAATTTCTTTTTCTGATCTTTCATTGTTAGTGTATAGGAATGCGAGAGATTTCTGTACATAAATTTTGTATCTTGCAACTTTACCAAATTCATTGATCAGCTCTAGCTAAGAGAATTCATCACCACCAAACCAGCTCTACAACAAAAGCTAAAGGAACCTCTCCAAGTGGGAAACACAAGGGAAGCAAAGGACCTACATAAACAAACCCAAAACAATTAAGAAGATGGTCATAGGAACATACATATCAATAATTATGTTAAATGTAAATGGATTAAATTCTCCAACCAAAAGACACAGGCTTGCTGAATGGATACAAAAACAAGACCCATATATATGCTATCTACAAGAGACCCACTTCTGACCTAGGGAAACATAGAGACTGAAAGTGAGGGGATGGAAAAAGATATTCCATGCAAATGGAAATCAAAAGAAAGCTGGAGTAGCAATACTCAGAGATAAAATAGACTTTAAAATAAAGAATGTTACAAGAGACAAGGAAGGACACTACATAATGATTAAGGGATCAATCCAATTTTTGTACAAGTGGAAGGGTTGGCTTTATCTCAGGTTTTAAATCTGGTATCCACCAACTTCCAAGAAGCCCACAGGAGAATTCAGAAGGTTTGTGAACTTGAATGGGCAAAAGACTACATCCTTCTTTTTATTAATCTTTGATTGAAATTTAATATTTCCTTTAATAATGAATGTAATCAACAAATCAGAATTGGATATTAATATATTTTCAAATCACATAACTATTGGAAATATCTTAAAATATAACTTTCTCTCTTCACTACACTAAAATATGGTACTTGTTAGACCACCTGCTAGATCTTCTTATGTAATGCATTAATAAAGAAACACATATTACTATAACACAAATTTTTAAACATCTTGATAGTTAAATTTTAATATTTTTTTGTATTCCTAGTCATTTTATTTTATGCATTCAAGAACATTATTCTGAAAAGAGTTTATAGTCTTTGCCAGACTGCTAAAAGTTCTCATAACACACACACACAAAATGTTAAGAATATATATTGTAACAGGAATGAAAGTAGAGTATATGGGAACAGAAGCAGGGGGTTTAGCAGATATGGTATTGGAAGTTGGAGAAGTATTCGTGCTATTACTTCTAATTTTCTGAGTGATAAAGGAGTCAAGGTCATCAGGACAGAGTGAGAAAGAAGGGAGGAGATAATGGAAATTTGAGTATAAGAAATAAGATGTGAATTAGTTTTCTAAGAGAAGAAGAAAGTTAATTTATTAGGAGAATGCAACTAGATTGCAGAGCAGTGCCAAGTGCCCACTTGTATTTTCAAACCTAAAGCAACACCAAAATTGTGTGTCTTTCTCCTGCTCTATTCAGCTGCAGAATGAGTAAAGAGTTGAGTTAACCAGAGTTAGGATTTTTCAAAAGAGTAAGGTGAACAGAGAGAGGAGCAAGGGAATGAATGATCTATACAGGAGAGTGATACTAGAGATGGATTCCCATTGCCCAGTTGGATAAAGAAGGAAATGAGAACATGAGGGGCATTATCATCAAGTGGCAAGGTCAATGGATAGGAGGTTTCCATGAGGTGGTTGGATTGGCAGAGTTGGGACCCCACAGTAAATAAACTGGAGACAGAGGAGATGGACTAGAAAGAGAGAATGAAAAAAATATGTTCTAAAACATACTAACAGAAATTATAGCTTAAGGGAGTGAGAAGCAAGTGAATATTTTAGGGAGGTTTACCAGCTTACAACTCTAAAATTTTGAAATTGAAATCAGCGCCTCTTTTCTTGACTCTGTTCTTCCTAGGTTTCCATGCCTAACACATCATGCACACTCTCATCTTCTCTGCTTCTGATTTCTCCTGAAGAGAGAAAGTTGGCTTTCCACTCTTGATTCAAGAGACTCAAGGGTTATGGAGTAGCAGCCATGCCAATGAGTAAATCAATGGCTGAAAATTAACATATACTTAGTGCTTGCTATGCACTCTGCACTATTAGGCAATTTCTGTGTGTCTTTCACATATAATCTTATGAAATATACTAAAGCATTATGAATAAACTGAAACCTGAAGAGGGAAATTAGCAAGATTAATGTACTATAGGCAGCACATAATAGAACCAGAATTTTTAAAAATGTCTGACTATAAACCCTGGATTTTCTCATGCTGTTACCTTGGCCAGGAGTCTTATTTTACCACCATTTGTAGCATATGTTTATACACAAGCCTAACTATGGTCATTGTTGATGACTCCCTGGAGAAATCCATTCATGCTGTTAAATAACACGAAAACATAAATCTCATTGTAATTTGGCCATAGTTCATTAAATCAGCTGACAGTTAATTTTTCTTTTCTTTTTTTTCTTCTGTGTCTATTTTCCCTGAACCAACAATCTCAGTTTTAAGAAAATCTGAGACTATCTAAATAAAATATTCCCTTACATTGTAAATCAACTACAGTTTGATTTAAAAATTTTTTTAAAAAGATAAAGTTCCCAAATTCTCCTGAAATTAAAAGCTATTTGTATCTTCCTTTTCCTCTCTTCCATTATACTGTTCATAGTGTTTTAATTTCTATAAGTTGTGATTTAAGTTGTACTGACCTAAAACAAATAGACTGCCAGTTATTTCTCCAGCAAAAATACGTTTATTTGTGATCAACAAAGAATTGCAGTTTGGAGGCTGTAACCATGGTGAGCCACTTTCAAGTCACTCCACAGCAAGAAGAGAACTCTTTTAAAAAGAAGAAAGGGAAGCTGGGAAGGCTATAGTAAACAAAAAGTCCATTGGAGGAATTGACAGTTTGAAGTTTAGTGGCTTTTTATTGGCTGAGTTGTGACAGTCTCTCATTGGCTAAGCTCTTACCAAGCAGGAAGAAGGAGGTGGTTTTGCTATTGTCATAGGGTATGAGAGTTCCCCCTTCTGGCCTCCTATTTTAATTTAGGTTTCTGTTTATTAATTTTTACAGTTGTTTTTATACAATGCCAAAATGACCAACTTCTTATGAAATCCTTGTAGGGAAAATCAAGTTATTTGTGTAATAGTATTATATCTAGTATGTTGATACAGTGACTAGAGTTTGAAACTATCATTGGGTTGATTTTGTGCCATCTAGATTTAACCCATGTATTATGAAGATAAGTAGCTTAGTACAAAACTGCTGGTTCACATGAATATATTCATTCATTCACATGTTCATTCACCCACCCACTTATCCATTCATACATACATTCATTCAGAATCTTTACTGAATTCACACAAAGCACTGTGATAGGCAGTGTGGATACAATGCAGGACAGACTCGATTTTGTCCTTCTGGAGTATGCTATACATTTCATGACAGACAAAGGAAACAAAGACAACCAAAGTGGAAGGGGCTTCTGTGTAATAACAGGCAATACTGGACCCAAAAGACATCTCTCACTGCCTGCACTCTGATTCCTATGTATTGAAAGGATGTTGTACGACAAATAGTGCTATTTCTAAAATTGCCCTTAGCCATGGAGAGTCCTTAGGAATCACTAGGGGATTTAAAAAATAAAAAGTGATGGGGGTCCACTCCTATATATTTTCTTTTAGCGGCCTTAGGATAAGGCACCCCTCTGAGACTGCAGCCAGTTGGAGGCGTGGCTTGCCTATTAGAAGGCAGTCCCATGCAAGGGTGTGGGGCTTGGTGAGCAGAGCACAGGATGGATCCTAGCTCTCTTTATCTCCTTGGTCATTCATTTTTGCAGGGCCCAAAACAGCAGCACTGGGGCTTGGCATCTGAAAACGCTCTTCTTCTATCATTGTTAGGGGTGCTTTCGTACTAAATGCTCTCCTTAAGTGAATGTGGGCTGTAGGCCTCTATCTCTCTGATCATTGTGTACATTTGTATTGGGATACTAGAACTTCTGAGTTATTTTTTCCATATGTTCTAATGATGTACAGAATTGACTTCCCTCCATCATCTCTGTCTGTGTGATGCTCTGTATTAAAACAAAGTAAATATATTACTACTTATAAACAATCTATGTGTTTCTAAGTTCCAGATTTATCTAAAGTTTTCATGGCTGAGTAATTAATAGCTTTAATTTGCTAATAATTATGAAGTTGGTAAATTTGTTGCCTATTTTGAATTGACCACTATACTGAGTTCTGCATGGGACAATATTCTGTGATCACCAACACAAGGGTATGAAAAAATGATCCTGCTGGCAATATTAGCACCCAGGACGAGGAAAGCTTATGATTATAAACTTAAACTTTAAAAACAGCTTTGTAATTTCGGAATTTTCCAAGTTATTTCTAGGAGGAATGGTATAAATTTGCCAAATCTTAGAAAAAAATAAATAACAAAATAGAATTGATCAGGGAGATATTATCTAGGGCACAGGATAAAAATGGCTTTGAATTCTCAAGGAAAAAAAAATCAAGGATAATTGCTTTTTAGATACTTTGTCTATTCTGAAGTTTCTCTGTCCAAGACACAGGTAATGATTTTTGAAAGTAAACGCAACAGCTCAAAATAGCTCTCCTTTTAAAAAGATCTAAATGTAATTGTCATATCTAGGAAACAGAGATAGATTTTGCACTTTAAAAAATGAAATCAGAGTTCTAAAGAGAAAGAACAAAGGAGAGAAAAAAGTGTAGAAAGCAGGTAAATAACCATGATGAAAGTTACTAGGAGACTCTGTCATAATTAAAAATGAATTTATATCTGAAATAGATCCTAAGGTTTGAACATCAAACTAAATAACCGTTAAGCACAAATTATTTTTCTTGAAAGCTTCAGACTGGTTATCATGTTTCTACTTTATAAAATCTTGATGTGCATTTTCTGGTGATAAGTTTAATATTACTCCTATTGTAGGCCCTATTCTCCAACTAAAATTTAATTTTTTAATGTCAAATATCATGTGCATTATATTTATATAATGCTACCCACCATTCCTTTACTTTCCTATATATATATTTTTTTTTGGTTTGTTTGTTTTTGTTTTTTTTTGTTTGTTTTTTTTACTTGTAACTAAAACCTTTATTAGTCGACTTTTCTTTTTCTAGCAACATTGCTCTAAAAATTTGGGGCACATATCTATAGGATTTGGGGGGACAATTTCAATTTTACAGCCAGATACATAAATATTATTAAATTTATGAATGACTGTAATTTAATTTGTCTGACTTTTAAGACTTCCCATATGAATAAATTCTCACATCTGAAAACAAGCAACTTTTGTTTAACTTATATAAGAATTTTATCTTTTTAAAATTTAATTTTATTCTTTTAATTTTTAAAAATCTTTATTTTATAATTATATTTTTAAAGGGATTAAAATAGGAAAATTTTCATATAAGAAAACAAGATTTGTACTTCTTATTCAAATGATTAGGATTTCTTGTTAAAAAATAAAATTGTCCACAGATTAATGGTGAGATTACAAAGAATGAGCTGGCTTTATGATGCGATAGTAGTGTTCTCTTATGAAGGCTAGCAAATGAACAAGTATCTGTTTTCAAGAGATTTAAAATTCAAGACCAAATGTGCAATCTGAAAAGCAGCCATTATTCTTTCAGCGAATATTATTGTCTGTTTACTACATGCCAAGCTGTAGGATTATCAACATGAAGCAGGATAACACCAATGGGGGAAGTCCTTGCTCATTGAAATTGTTCTCAAATGTCAGATAATGAATTAACTCAAAACTAGAGTCATGGAGGATTCATGGCTTCATTATAAAAGTTATTTAAATACTCAAAATAACAAAATATGCTGTTTCCTCCTAGAACAGTTACATGTTATACTGGATTTTTATAAAACCATTTTATTTAAAAGTAAAACACAGATATAGAAAATCTTTACAAACAGATGGATAGCTTACTGATGTATTAAAGGTGAACACACATGGAATCAGTAGCAGGTCAAGAAATAGAACTTTGCTAGCTTCTCCAGGAGTCCTTCCATGTATGCAGTACCCCCAAATTAACCAATATCCTGACTCCTAAAGTAATCATTTCCTTCTTTTTTAAATAGTTTTATCACCCAAGTGTGAACCCCTAGAAAATATAGTTTAGTCTTGCTATTTAAAACTTTTTTGGAAATGTTTTTAAAGTCTCCTTCAATTTACAATTTTCCCCTTTTATTTCCCCCTCCTCCCACCCATTCATACCCTTATACTGTATCTATTGAAAGACCCAGACATTTGACTAGTACAGTTTCCAACCATCTGGATTTGGCTGATTGCATTTTCATGGTGAATGTCATTTATGTACCTCTGTCCTTTGTAAATTGGTAGCAGGGACATGGAGTTTAATCCATTAATTAAATTCAGATGGGATCTCTTTAGCAAGACTCTGCCTAGGTCATGGTGTGTTCCTTCATCAGAAGGCATTTAGTGTCTGCTTATCTCTCATTTGAGATGTTAAAAGATGTTAACACCCAAAGATCTTCAAGTTGTTCCTTTTGGTATGACCCTAGAAGTCTTTTTATAGCTTTCTCACTATAAATTAGACAAGCTTTTTAGGTTCATCATGTACATTTCCTGCCTCAGGCCTGAATCAGCCATTTCTCCAGGAAACTGTTTTTCTCTACTAGAGAATGGCACTGTGAGGACCACAATCTGGGTGGTAGGAATGCTCATTGCTACTGTTTCTGGGCTCCTCAGTAGACAGAAAATATACATCATTTTTTAAGATAAAATACCTCATGATTTCATACTTATATTTGCAATTCAAATTCAGGACTACAGGATTTTCACATAACCTCATCCATATGATTGGTATTCCCAGTTCTGAAAGGCACAGGAGGTGGTAAAATTAGAATGGCTTACTAACTTTATCTCCCATCATACACACATCTGTTGTAGAATAACAGTATTAATACTATCATCACCACTATAATTAAAATATTTTTTGCATATGTTCTCCTTACTCTCCACCATCTTTTTTTTTTTTTTTTTTTTTTTTTTTTTT